>NC_138987.1:52632872-52942872 GCF_964341445.2 Mesoplodon mirus
AGATAGAGAATAATGCAGATCTGAATCCTGGTACCATAGCACCCTAGCTTACTCAACCTTTCTGAATTTCACTTTCATCACCTGTAAAATAAAATAGTAATGTTCATTGCCTTGTGTGGGTATGGTGAAAATTTTAAAAATCAAAACATCTAAAGCTCCCAGCAAGTGTAGCTGCTCAGTACTTGTTGGTCCCTTGCCCTTCACTCTTACCAGCCACCTCACTCCTCAGCCTTTGAAGTCCTGTTTCCAGGAATGATAAACTCTTAGTTCTCCAGAAATGTGCCAGCAGGACACTGACAGGGGCCCAATTCCCCTCTGAGATCTTTTTTTCTAACACTGTACAGTGCTTCAGGAACCTTTTGACAATTATTTCAAACTCACCTCCATGCTTGCAGCAAAATAGGCCAGAGAAGGACTCAGGTATGGCCCATACAGTATGCCTGAAGGCAGGATGGTATTGGGAACAAGCCAGGTGTATGCGAGAGGTTTGATCAGACTGGAAAAGCTTGGGGTCTGAAAGTTTGATCAGACTGGAAAAGCTTGAGGTTTGATCAGACTGGAAAAGTTTGCAGGCTCTACAACTGCAGAAATATGCAGACACTGGGAATCCATCAGGCCAGATCAGCAAGTACCTGGCATCTGTGAGGTCTGTTCAAGGGCATTAGAGGGCCTGTCATAGGGTGAGGGTTCAAGGAGAGCTTCAGGGATGGATGGCTTGGGTCCTCACTGGGCAATGGGGCAATGGACCTTAAGTAGAAGCCTAGTTCTCTAAACATGGGGCAGGGTGGAGAAAGGCCAGAGGCCTACAGGATGGGTTTATAGAGTGAAACCCAGTCAGGCAGTATGCTTCTCAGAACTCTGCAGGGCACAGTGGCTGAGCCCAGTGGTCATTGGTGGAGGGTCACATCTGGGTTCCACACAACAGGGGAGGAGAGTGCTACTGCACCACCACCCACCAGATGTGAGGAAGGAGAAAGAAGGGCAAGTTTCTTACCACCTAAGCCTGCAGAGTCAGGAGGGCAGAGGTACAGCTGGAGACTGTACAGGTACAGGCGGAGGGGAGAGGCAAGGGGAAAGCAGGGAAACGGAGTAGAGGTAGCAGCCTTTCTTCCAGATACTTTTTCTACAAGTGAACCTGCAACCTTTTTATTAAAAGGTAATTTGTGGCCATGATGGTTGTTGAGACTATAATTAGAAAATATTAGAAGAAAGAGTGGGAAACATGTATCAAAATATCAGTCAACAGACACTCTGGGCTTATTCCCCTACTACCCAGTGGAGTGGCCCCTCTCCAGACACCCTGCCCTGCTCTTGCTTCAGGCCCAGGTCCCTGCCCTTGGGATCTGACTACATCTGCAGTTGAGGTTTTGGCTAAGCCCTGGAAGAGTAAACCCCTAAGTATTGACAGTCTGTTCGGCTTTCCAAAAGAGCATCAGCTGTTCCATTCTTGGTGCATATCCCTGAATGATTGAATGTTGGGAGCACAGAGGGCTGGAATAATGAAGAGGAAACCAGGAAGAGCAAATTAGCTTATTTGGAGTTTGAAGCTGTTTTCCTCATTTAGAGTTTTTACAAACATTTAGTTACTCCCAGATGTATTAGCCAGGGATCACCAGAAAGTAGAGAGAGACAGACACAGACACACACACATGCACACACACACACACACACACACAGAGAGAGAGAGAGAGAGAGAGAGAGAGAGAGAATGATTTATGATAAGAAATTGGCTCACAGGATTATGGAGGCTAAGTCCCAAGATCTACAGTCACCAGCTGGAGATCCAGAAGAGCTGGTGGTATTGTTCCCATCTAAGTCCAAAGGCCTGAGAATCAGCAGAGTCATAAGTTCTAGTCCGAGGGCAGGAGAAGACTGATGTCCCAGCTCAAGCATCAGGCAGGTGAAGGTCCCTCTACTCAGCCTTTTTTCTATTCAGTTGATTGGATGAGAACTGTTCACATTGGGAAGAACAATCTGCTTTACTGAGTCTACAAATTCAAATGTTAATCTCCTCCAGAAACAGCCTCACAGACACATCCAGAATAATGTTTGACCAAATGTCTGGGCACCCATGGCTCAGTCGAGTTGACACATGAAATTAACCATCACAAAGGGCTCGAATTTCACCTTCTTTTGCTTCCTGCGCTGTATATTAATTGACCATAAGTGTATGAGTTTATTTCTGGGCTCTCTATCCTGTTTCATTGATATAAGTGTCTGGTTTTGGAGTTTCACCCTTTATATCTTCTGCCATCATCTGATGGAGGAATTCATGAGGAGGAAAAGGGCAAAGAGATGTCAGTGAGGGGGCAGGTGAACCAAGCTACAGACAAATCATCTTCCCCAGACCCCAAGAACTTCCCCCATTTATCCATATGGAAGGGAAAAAAAACAACTGGATCACCAGCTTGAGATGTTTGAATTTTATTTATTACTTTAGGGTTTGGGCTTCTGTTCTTTGTTTCTGTTTAAAAGTTTTGTAGAAAATAAGTCCCATAAATTTAACACACCAAATATTCACAGCATTCTTTTTCTCTGCTGCACTTGAGGCCGAAGTGGAGGCCCACATTTTACAAAAGGTTCTGCTCCTTCTTGCTTAACCTTGTTTGGAGTACATGGGAGAAGTAGACCACAGCATGAAATTTGAGGTCAGAGGCCAGGCTCTTAATCCCAACTCTGGTTCTGTGCAAGCTCTAGCAAGTTGTTCTGCCATTTAAGTCTTGGTTTTCTCATTTATAAAATCAGGAGGAGGATGCATTTTCTCCTTCACAGGATTGCTTTGAGGATCCAATGAACTAATGCATGTTGAGAGCATTTTGTATACTCTAAGTCATTGTATAAATATTGGCCTACTTACTTGTCATTTTAGTAGTGACTTTGGCTTCTGTCATAGTGATGGCATAACAGTTGGTGTATGAGTTTCTTGTTGCTGCTGTAATTACTACAAACTTAGTGGTTTAAAACAACACAAATGTATTTTTATAATCCTGGAGGTCTAAAATCCAAAATGGTTCTCACTGGGCTAAAAATCAAGGTGGCAACAGGCTGGCTCCTTCTGAAGGTTCTGGGAGAGGCTCTGTTTGCTTGCCTTTGTAGTTTCTACAGGTCACCTGCATTCTTTGGTTCAGGGCCCTGTTTCTCTATCTTCAAACCCATTGTCTGTCCAAGTCCTTCTCATTCTGCCATTTCTCTAATTTTCTCTCTCTTCTGCCTCTCTCTACCACTTATGAGGACCTCTGTGATTATATCAGACCCACCAGGAAAATCCAGGATAATTTTCCCATCTGAAAGTCCTGATTAGGAATTTGGTTCTACCTGCAACTTTAATTCTCCTTTGCCATGGAGCCTACCATTTTCACAGGATCTGGAATTAGGAGGTAGACCCCTTTTGTGGGGGGTGAGGTCATCATTCTGCATACCACAATTTGTTTACTCATTCCCCAAGATAAATTCAGATTTTAAAATACTACATCTCTACAAATGCATTGTATCTGCTTACCCTGATAAGTATGTTTAATAAAAAACATGCTCATTTTTTCAGATCTTCTTCAAAAGTACTTATTCCTTTAAAAAATGTATTTAGAGGGCTTCCCTGGTGGTGCAGTGGTTGAGAGTCCGCCTGCCGATGCAGGGGACACCGGTTCGTGCCCTGGTCCGGGAAGATCCCACATGCCGCGGAGCGGCTAGGCCCGTGAGCCATGGCCGCTGAGCCTGCGCTTCCGGAGCCTGTGCTCCGCAACGGGAGAGGCCACAACAGTGAGAGGCCCGCGTACAGAAAAAAAAAAAAAAAATGTATTTAGAATATCAAAACTTCAACTAAGAATTTTTTTAAAACAAAGAAAACATCTATAACCCAAACACTCATGGAAATTGTTATGTTTTGGCATGTTTCCTTCAAGCGATTTTTTTACATAGTTGAGAACATACAATATATATGCATATGCTGTTTAAAATGATTGCATCAATATTTCAAATTTACAAACTCTTTGTAAACAAATTTTAATGGCTGCATCACATTTCATTGCAGCAAGGTAACATAATTTACTTGGATATTATTGTTGAACATTTCATTTATTTAAAATTTCTAATTGTTAAAATTAATGAAGGTTAAACATCTTTTATTATTCATATTTATTTTCATTTCTAGTTATTTCCTTAGATGAGATTCCCAGAATTTATGGGCCAAAGGGAATGAATATATTCAAAGCTGTTGATACATATTGTCAAGTCATCTTCAAATAATAGTCTATTATACTCCCACCAGGATTATGCCAGAGCCTATTTCAACACTCTCTGGCCAGCACTGGATAGTTTCATTCTTCTTTTTTTTTTTTTTTAATTTTTTGGCTGTGTTGGGTCTTCTTTGCTATGTGCCAGCTTTCTCTAGTTGCAGTGAGAAGGGGCTACTCTTCGTTGTGGTGGCTTCTCTTGTTGCAGAGCACGGGCTCGAGGCACCCGTGCTTTAGTAGTTGCAGCATGCGGGCTCAGTAATTATGGCACGTGGGCCCTAGAGTGCGTGGGCTTCAGTACTTGTGGCACATGGGCTTAGTTGCTCTGCGGCATGTGGGATCTTCCTGAACCAGGGATGGAACCCATGTCCCTTGCATTGGCAGGTGGATTCTTAACCACTGTGCCAATAGGGGAGTCCTGGATAGTCTCATTCTTCTTATTCTTTGCTCATTTTTAGTTGAAACTGACATCTCCTTGTTTGTATGTGCATCTCATTTGCCTATGTGTGGGTCTGAACATTTTTTCATATGTTTACCTAGCACTTGTATTTCTCCTTTTGTGAACTATCTGTATATGAAGGACATTCATCCTTTCCAAACCTGGTTATGCTTGTAGAGGTTAAATGCAAGAATACTCATTTATTTCAACAGCAACTTAACATTTTTTTCTTCTACTCCTACTCAGCTTGAAGGTTCTTAGCCCTTATCAGGTTGTCCAAGGACCATTGGTCCTGATGTTTCTCAGAACAGGCTTCTTTAATGCTTCCAAGCTGCTCTGGGGTTTCTGAAAGGTGTTTCCTCACATCAGCTCACTTTAGCTGGTAAACATTCCAACAGATGCGGACACTTTTCTCCTGCCTGCCGCCTTCCTACTCTGACTTAATCTTTCTATATTCCTTCCAGTATCCCCCTACTATTTGTTCTAGGTCAGTTTCTTGAGAGAGTAAACCTTCAGTCACCTGTCAGAGTGCAGAAGAGGTAGCCAGCCAACTATACCAGGTGGAAAGGAACCCAGGTCTAAATACTTCTCATGTAAACGTTCACTAATCCTCCTGGGTCAGCCCTGCCCTTCACCTCTATGTCAGTGGTACCAGGGTCCCTCTGGTTCTAAGCCCTGCTCTGTTCCCATGATTCCTTTTGGTTATCTCCCTCCATAAAATTTTCATTTTCAGTTGTCCCTCTTCTGTTAGATTAATTACAGTGTTTTCACTTACTTTTTATCTTCTAAGATTTTATTGAATCTCTCATCTGTTCTTTTCTCCTCTTCTGTTGTCTTGGTCCTTATGTGCTTGCACTTTTTAAAATTTCTTTGTTGACATTTTGATGTTGTTTAGGGAACAAATGTTCAATCCAACATGTTTTTCTTCACCCTGGAGAACATGCTCTTTCTCTACTCTGATTGTCCTCATAAATACTCCTTCCCTTCTCTTTTTGCCCTGCAAAGCATTCCTTCTCTTTCCTCTTTATCCAATATACCCAGCACAATTTCTTAAATAAGCTCAGGTTTTTACAAAGGCAAGAATTTCCATGACTTCAAGCAGTTTCTGTGTCACCAGCCTGTCCTGGTCCACTCCTGCCTACCCTGCAACGATCCCCAAGGTAAGAAAACCCTAAGGACCAGGCTGCCTATTTAAAGCAGGGGAAAAGGAAAATGTTGGGAGAGGAATATATATATAATCTAAATTCTACAGAGCCCTTAGTTGGACTGCAATACTAGGCTGCATCTAGGCTCTTAATTCTACCATTACAAAAGATCTCACTGCATTTCATACACCCCAGAGAATTAGTTTTATATGCCAGGGATAGGACATGGCATCACAAGAACACCCTCCAGTTATACCTCATAGGTGATTTGTTCGGATCACAGTCAAGAAATTTCAAAGACACCCAAAATCCACTTCCCAGACTGCATACCACTTAAAAAGCTTTCCAGTCTCACAACTGTGATGGCCTCTTTATAAACCATCACCGTTTTTTCCAAATTACTTATCTCGATTACTATTAGGTTTCTGTGTTTAAGGGTTGGAAAGTGATGGAAGTAGTTGCAAAGAAACAAGACTACACACATATCTTGACATTTCAGACAATTTAATCTCAAAAAGGGAGTACTTAATCTGGTTTTCCTGTTGCCATATTAACTGTTGACATCAAATCAGAGACATCTCAACTTTCCTAGAGGCTCTTAGTCCCAGTGTTACATGAATGACAACGAAGCTTCTCTGCTTTGCTGCAGAGACTAAAATAACCTCAGTAGAGTTTTCATCCTAAACATTACAAGCCACTTTGTGAGACACTGAGTATAATAGAAAAATGTGCCAAAATAGTTCCCAAATATCCTAAAAATTCTCCTTAAAGAATAATAAAACTTTGGTGTTAAGGTCATATGTCAGCTTAAAAAATAATCAAAACTCTCTAATCCTAGAAGGAAGTAAATAATTACAAAAGAAAAGGAAACAAAAACAAGATAAATGGCATCATGGGAAATCCTAAAATTCTTGCATGTATTAGAGAATCACATTAGAAGGTATATTACAATATATGATGACCTTCAACATTAGTCTCAAGCACAAAATATAAATTAGATTCTTTCTTATTCTTATAATTTGATGCTTTCTCAATCTATACAATTACTGCCTTTTTGGTCAATTGACAAAATTTAAGAAAATGGATTCCAGAGAAAAAGAAAAGGAGGTTGTCACCAGTACATGCAAAACAGGCAATATGGACAACTTTATATCACTGTCATAATATTTAGGTGGAACATAATTTTAAAGTCTGAACCTTAATGTTGTTCATAACTGTTTTTTTTTAAAGTCTGACTGTATTTTAAAATACTTCTCTCACAATTCCATTCCCAAGTAATAAAAATAAATCACATTGCGTCTGAGTATCTCTCCATGGCTTTATCTATTTCCCCTGACACAGACCTATCTTCTTCCCACTGATCCTCAGAAGCTCATCTCCAAACCACCTCTTGCAGCATGGGATACAAGTCTTAAAAATCAGTATTATTTCTACATCCTATATTTTATAAAACTTATAAAACATATATGTTAAGGCTGATGGCAAATGCCTTGAACTGTCTCAAGTTCTTCATCTTAATGTAATGATGTAAAACCACATGATCTCTGAAGTTCTTTTAGGCTGAGAAATAGGATATGTCTATGATACCACTTACCACAAACACATTGAAGTAGAGTTAGTATGTATGTATTTCCTATCCATCAAAATTATCTGACATCTCACCTTAAGTATTAGAGACCTTAAAGGATTTGGTCTCTAGAAAGCAAGGTGATTGGTTAGGTTCAGGGCACAGAGCTGAGTTTACCAGGGTCCCGCCCTCACAGTGTAACAGTTTGGTGGAAAAATATTAGCTCCACTATTAATGGTGACTGTTAAAATGTCCCTTGAAGAAAACAAGGTGCTGGTCAGGTCTATACAACCCAAAGTAGGAGCCGTTGCTTTCAAGTTTCTCAGTTAACAATATGGAGGTATGCCTATTTACCCCCTCCCAAAACAAGAAAAGAAAGGAAGAGAGGAAAAGAGATTTCCATTCTGCTGCTACTTCTAAAGGCACTGTCACCTTTGAAGGAGTAAGTGATGGCAGCTGCTGAAGAGTCCCTCGTGCACCAAATCATGCCTCATCTCAGAGCAAGGTCAGTGATGGTTCCCTTACCTTCAGGCAGGAACAATTCTCTGGATGCAAGGAAGGTTAATTTCATATGTGTGCACACAGAGTACTCCTCAATGAGCAAAAAGTCTTCTCTAAGGCAAGGAGGGAAAGGAACATTTTCTCATTACCAATTTCTCTCTATTTGGGAATTTCCAGAGGTTACAGGGTGGTGGCAACTGAAATTATTTGCCATTTCAATAACTAATTTATTAAAGAAATATTTATTGGGTGCTATTATGTGCTAATGATCCTAACATTCTCCTGTGGAATATTTTCCTCCTTAAAAAGAAAAGAAAAGAAAAGTAAAGAAAAGAATGTCATGGGAATTCCCTGGCAGTCCAGGGGTTAGGACTCGGAGCTTTCACTGCCGTGGGCCTGGGTTCAATCCCTGGTCGGGGAAATAAGATCCTGCAAGCCACGTGGTGCGGCCAAAAAAAAGAGAAAAAGATGTCGTGCCTTCTGCAAAAATGTCTCCCACTCAGACAATAAACATATTCCTTACTAATGAAGTGTCTTATTTCAGTATACAAGCTTGTCATTCAGAAATGGCCAACTGACAGAACATGATCTGCTTCAAAGCCACAAGATAATTTATAATACCAACTGGTTTTGCCTCATTAGATTATTATGCCTATTATAAAAACATAGAAATTTCAATAATATCTCAGGTGATGACCAAGTCATGAAACAAGGTGTTAAATCTTTGTGTAGTTCTGAGTAAAAGTTCTTCCTTCACTATATCAAAATAACTCACGTTTCCCTTAATTGCTATACATTGTTCTTAGGGTTGTTATTTGAGGCTACATAGAATATTCAAGTTTTCTACTGTTGAAATCATAATTACACTTGGCATTTATTGGGTGTTTACTATGTATAGTGTCTTGTGCTAAATTCTTTATAGACATTATGTTATCTCCTTCTGTAAACACAGACCCCCACCATCCCCTTTTCCACACAGAAATAAACCAAGATCTTACAACTGTTTTTCATATGATTGTTTCCAGACCTTCCAACATTTTGATTACCCTCCTCTGGTCAGCTCCCCTTTGTCAATGCTCCTCTTAAACTGTGGCACCCCATCTAGTCACAATCTTCCAGATGTGAGTTAACCAATTCCAAATACAGAGGGCTATTATTTCCTTGGTCTGGAAAGGCTATTTCTCTTAGTCTGGCCTGAGAAGAAAGGGGGTTTTAGTTTATTTGTTTTGGGGGGTGTTTTTATGGTAAATCACATGACTTGCTCATGTTGACCTTGTTGATAACTAAAACCCTGAGATCTTTGTATAAACTGCATTTAAGCCCACTCTCCACCATCCTGTGCAGTTGGTTTTTAATGTAAGGGAAATGTTTACTCCATCTGCATTTATCCTTATTAAATTCATAGTCTTCAATTCACTGTTTCTTCCAGGCTATCAAGACCTTTTAAAATCTTACTTACTTACTCAAGACATTAACTTCCTTTATAGCATCTGAAAATGAAGTAAGCATGTCTTCTATGTCTTCATCTAAGCCGATAACTGCACAAGTTGAACGGCCCCGTGTGGCATGCCAGCTAAAATTCTTCCACCTAGTTGATAATCAGTCCATTAGTGGGATACCCTACAGGCCTTCAACCAGTTATTAATCTACTTATTATTTTTATCTTCTAGACCCTTTTCTTCATCTTGTCTTCAGTGATACCCAGCAACTTTGTCAGTTGCTTTGCTAGAATCACAATGCATTCTTCCATCATACCAGTTCGGTAACATGCGAACAAAAAGAATAGCTATTTTAAGTTGTTTTTAGTGAACCCATATTGATTGCTGGTAACTGCAATTTTCTTTCTTAACCTAAAAAACAATCTATTTCAAAATTCACCACAGAATCTTGCCAAAGATCTTTATAATTTAGGTTTTTGTTCCTGGAATTCATATTCTTCCCTGCCCCTATCCATACATGCTTTGTAAATATTGGGACAATAAATTACACATTGTGGTTGGATTCTTACCAGTCCACAGGAATGGAATCCAACATTATCTGTTTCCCTAAATTCATTTAAAGCAGTCCATTACTTTTTTTCATTCTCTCAAGGAGCTCGTCTTTTTTGATATTATTTTATCTAATATTTCTTATTTGAATGTGAATATTTTCACAACAACCCAAGAGGTAGGTGGGTCAATTATTTTTATCCTCCTTTCTTTAGAAGTCATTGAGACTCGAAGGGATTGATTGAGCAGTTACTGAGTGGCAAAGTTAGAACTGAACCCAATGGTCTCACCTCCAAATCCAGTGTTTTTTTAACTATTTTTATTGTCTCCTTTTCTTAACTTCCAGGCAAAATATTCCCCTTGTAAGTGGATCTGTATGTTTTGTGTTTCAGAAAAAATTAAAAAGCTATGTAACCTTAAGTTTATCCCCTTTGTTTTTATTCCAGAACACTTAGATCCAAATTTATTGTCTGGTCCCTCAGCTGTACCCCAGAAAATTATCAATTATTTGTTTCTTTCCTGTTTTACTTTTAAATGTCTTACTTAACATGTGTCTCAATCTTTTTAAAAAAATAGTCCATAAACAAATCTTAAATAATTCATTTAGTTTGGCTTTTTTCCTCAGAGAACCTCACTACAGCTACTAAAACGGCACTCCCATTGTCAACTTCTTCCTTCCTATAACCTCAGAGAGAAATTTTATTCTCTACATAGTTAGGGTTGCTGGAATTGCTACCTTAATCCTCAAGCAGCTGCTTTGGCTACCCCATGAATCTGGTCTGTCATTCCTATTGGAAGAAAAAAATGTTACCATCCCTTAATAAAAGCAAAGAAATTTACCTATAAGCAATCAAGGACTGTGTAAAAATAGATCAGACACAAAACCACAAAAGAAGATAAGCTTTATGAATAGTGGCAATGGCTAAAAATCTAACAAATATTTGCATGCATGTAAATGCATGTAAAGGATTTATGCTTTTAATAACACATTATCTTTGGTTTTCATTGGTTTTTCTTTGTTGTGTGTAGATTAGAATTTTTTTGTATTTACGCTTCTTGTGTTTCCTAGACCTTCGTAAATCAGTTGCTTGATTTCCTTCATTAGTTTTTCAAAATCCTCAGCCATTATCTCTCCAAATATTATTTCTGGCCCATTATCTCTTTCCTCTCTTCAAGCCTTCTGAGATTCCCATAATATATATGTTACCTCTTCTCACTGTATCCTCTATATCTTTTAGCCATCCTTATTTTTCTTGATATTTTCTTCCAACCTTTCTTCTAGTTTTCTAATTCTGTGTCTAATGTACAAACACAGTTATTGAAGTCTTAATTTTTATTTTTGTGTTGCTTCTTGTATTGTGTCATATAGTTTCCAGTTTTATTCTTAAATTCCCTATCTTGTCTTATCTCTTTGAACACAGTAAGCATATTTATTGGGTTGGCCAAAAAGTTGAGTCGGGTTTTTCCGTAACACCGTACAAAAACCCGAACGAACTTTTGGCCAACCCAATATTTAAAGTCTGTGACTGATAACTACAATATCTGAAGCACCTGTGGGCCCTTTCCTGTTGTCTGTTGTTTCTGCTGTATTTTGTTCATAACATTTTATCACCTTGTGCGCCTGGTTATTTTTTATTTTGTGCTACGCAATGTATTTACAGAACTGTTCATAGAACTAAGTAGCATACAAAGATGTTTTCTTTCTCCAAAGAGGTTTTATGTATGCTTGCTTATATTAGGTAGCTGGAGGTATGAGCAATTTGAGATAACTTCAATCCAATTTCAGGCATTGAGATTATTTACAACAAAGCTGAACTCTCTAAGAGTTTTAGTCTACTTTGGGTTTACCCTTGTAGTTTGAGTATGAACTTTCAAGGTACAATCTAATCAAGGCAGCTTCACTAGGACCCCCAACAACTTGGCAAGTCCTGGACTCTAATCCCTACCCTAGCCCCATGAAGATCTCTCAAAGGCTCTGCTCAAATTCTCATCACAAAGAAAAAAAGTTTCTTTTTTATTTTTGTATCTATAATGTACGAGATGATGAATATTAACTAAAATTATTGTGATAATCACTTCACAATATATGTAAGTCAAGTCATTATACTGTATACCTTAAACTACACAGTGTTGTAAGTCAATTATATCTCAATAAAACTGTAAAAATAAATAAGCATTAAAAAAAAAAAAAAAAAAAAACCTCTGCTCAGCTTCTCAGGGTCTCGATGTTTCCCACAGAATTGGCAAATGACCCCAAAGGAAAAGTGGCCCTAGCTGCTGGGCTCACCTCCCTATGCATCTATCTCCTCCATATCCCAGACAATAATTCTTTACTATCTTTTAGCTGTCTGATGTTTTCAAACAGATTTTTAAAAATATTTATACAGAACTTTCTGTCCTTTGCAGAAAGTTCACTGAGATTACTCTGTCAGCCATTACTGGAAACAGAGAGCTCCAGGACTTTTGTTTATACATGGATCATGCTAGTCACTTCTGCAGCCAAACATCAGCAATCAGGCTCATATTTGAGTCAATGACCTTTCCCTTGCCAGTGCAACTACAGTGAGAGAACAGTATTATGTAGGTGTACTAAGTTCAACATAATTGCTGTATGCCTACATTCAGCCCACCTTATTTCAGAGAGGAGTCCCTAAGTTTCATTTCAGTTGGCTTTACTTGGTAACACCTCCTCATTTGCTGCTGCTACAGAAAATATTATTAAAGTCAGGATGGTGTAGCAGAAAGAACACTGGAATTAGAGTTAGCAAACTTGGATTTGAATCCGTTTCTACCATGTGTTTACTGCCTTTGTTCCACAGTTTCTGTCACCCACCCCAAACCCTCTATGAACATGCAAACTAAAAAGGTGAATGAAAGTCAGTCTTCGGCCTCTACTCAGTTTCTATAAGCTTTAATATGTTTATTTATAAATTAGGAATAATATCTATCTCATGTTGTTGTTGTAAGGATTAACTAAGGAAATTTAAGTTATAAGCACTGAATTCACAACTAGGAGGCATATTTGTTGAATGATTTCCATTTTAGACACAGTATTTTATGTAACAGGATTGTTTCTGAAAATTTTGTAAATCATGCTTTAAAAGCACTAAGGAAGCTAAATTTTGAAAGGAAATTTATTGAAGATGTGGGAAGAATCCTTCTATAGAGCATTAAATCCACTTCATTTAATCTCTTGTAATCATATTGATTTTCATAAAATTAATATGATCAGAGTACATTATACCTGCAATAAAGACACAAGCACTTCCTCTATTTGGATGGTCTTGGAAGTGTCACAGCACTGATGGCATCCCTTGCTGGGACTATAAACAGTGACCTGGTTCCATGTGTCTATAAGAGCAAAGTGTTGACCTGAGCAGGCATGGATGATCTTAGTTGAATGTGGAGTGTACACAACAAAAATATCTTATGAGGCCACGAGGTTTAGTAAGCACTAGGAAAAAAGCCTTACAATCAATTTCCTAAGGCCATAATCCCAGATATTAATTCAAACATGATTTTTTGGTTCTAAAGGGTGAAATGTTTTATGACATTATTGCATTTCAGAAGATTTCATCTTTTATTATTTACCACTTTTCAACTGTGTCGAGGGAAATAAACTGACCTTCCTCCAAACTCAATTTTGTCATTTGTAAAATGGGAATAAGAGTAATGGTACTCACCTCATAGCATTTTGTGAGGATTAAATAAGATATGAGATAAGAAGTGATTTGCACTGAGCTGGCACAAAGTAAGCACTCTTTAAGTAGTAGTTATATGTGGTATATACTAAAATATGTATTTAATACATAGTTTATGTTAGGAAGGAACAATGAAAGTAAGGGTAGATAACAGATACATATTTAGTCAATATTCTTCAGTCGTAATGCTCAATACTTATGTGTGTCACTTAGCCAATCCATTATATAATTTCAGCAACCTAAGACTTACCATTCAGTTGATTCGCAAATAGACTTACATAGAAAAATGAGACAAGATAAAAGAGTCAAATTCTATCATCAATGTAATTTTCTGTATGAAATAGACCATAGTCTTATAGAATGTAAAAAAAAAAAAAAACTGTTATGCTGCCTCACGTTTCCAACTTGTTCCATATTTAAGCATCTCTCAGGAATAGAAAAATACTTCCTTAATACGATTTTTAAAAATATCACACACAGAGCCACATTAACAGCCAATAGAGACATTCCTACTAAAATCAGGAAAAAACCGAAAGCACCTAATAACATTATGATTATTTAAAATTGCTCTGGGGCTTCCCTGGTGGCACAGTGGTTGAGAGTCCGCCTGCCGATGCAGGGGACGCAGGTTCGTGCCCCGGTCCAAGAGGATACCACATGCCATGGAGCGGCTAGGCCCGTGAGCCATGGCCGCTGAGCCTGCACGTCCGGAGCCTGTGCTCCGCAACGGGAGAGGCCACAACAGTGAGAGGCCCACATACCGCAAAAATAAATAAATAAATAAAATTGCTCTGAAAGTTCTGGACAATGTAATAAGATATGAAACAGAAATGAGATATAACCATCGGAAGAGTGAATACTTTTATCACATTGTAGATTACAATGTTAAACAATGTCTAACTAGAAGAGAACCAGGAGGAGGTAAGGCTCTCATTTATTCAACAAATACTTCCTGAGTATCTATGCCAGACACTGTGCTAATGCTGGGAATACAGTAGTGACATGGCTCCTGCTTTCATGAAGCTTTCAGTCTAACAAGAAAAATAGAAATTAAATAAACTCAAGAAAACTTTTATTAAGTACAAGTTGCAATAAGGTCTATGGAGGAATAACAGACAAAATGGCAGGGGGTGAGGGAGTAGGAGAGGGTATAAAATTTAGAAAATGAGGGTCAGGCAAGTCTGTCTGAAGAAATAATATTCAAGCTCAGACCTGAGGGACCAAGAAAGAGCTGGTCAGACAAAGAGGTATAGGCAGCAAAAGGCAAAGAGCTGGAAACCAAAGACCAGGGAGTTAGGGGAAGAATAGCAGGAGATGAAGTTAGAAAGACAGGCAAGGTCCAGTTTGTATAAGTTTGGGTGCTTTCTGCTGCTAATAATAGAAAGACTAATTTAAAAGAGCTCCAACAGTAAGAAGTTTATTATCTAACATAACAAGAGGAGCAAAGGCACATTGTTACAGGAGTGGATATGTCAGCTGCTCAACCATGGCACCAAGGATGAAGGTTCTTCCCATGTTGCCTCCTGCCATTCTTGAGCTAGATCCTCTTATGATGCTTAGATGGTTGCTGCAGTTCATTTTTTAAGAGCAAATAAACTCTTCCTAGAAGCATTACCCCATCCCTTCCCACCCCTTCCTCCCCCAGCCAGTTTGTAACCATGTCTCCTTAGTCAAATTTGTGTTGTGCCAATGCCAAAAACTAACAATGGTGAAAGGAGTGGAACTACTGTGACTGTTTTACTGTAATTCACCTACTGAGGCCTGACCACATGCTCCGGGAACAGTGATACCTAAATGAAAGAGTCTTAACCTGGGGCCCATGAACACCTTGGGTAAGATAGTATTCAGGGAGATCTGTAAACTGGGATTGGAAAACATTATATTTTTATTTTTTAATAATCTCTAACTGAAATCTTATTTCTTTCAATTATGAAGGTAGGCAAAAAACCCCACACTAGTAATAGTAGTGTCTGTGACTTTATCACACTAAAAATCACAAATATTTTCATATCACAATACAGTTATGGTTACATTGCTTTCCTGCATTCCCTATTTCACCTGTTTTTTGATCAATACATGGAAGGAGGTGAGCCAAAGACAGCCCTACAATTTAATGTTCTCATTCATGCTAAATAGCAATAGCCTTCACACCGATAGATCTGTTAAAAAGTTAAACTTAATTTTAATGCCTATTTTTTTTTTTTTTTTTTTTTTTTTTGCAGTACGCAGGCCTCTCACTGCTGTGGCCTCTCCCACTGTGGAGCACAGGCTCTGGACGTGCATAATGCCTATATTTTAAATTTATAATCTTTTTATTTCATGCACTAATAAAGGGATACATATATTATTATTCTACAAATTTGTTTTTGATAACTGTATTTCAAAATAATTTGTTTTCTTTATAACCTGATATATTTTATATATTAAAAGAGATTATTCTGAAAAGGGGGTCTATAAGTTATACTAGCCTGTCAATAGGGTCCACCCTGAACTAAACAAAATCAAGAATCTTCCAGAAAGATCAAAGCCTGGAGCAGGGTATAAGGAGAGATTACGGTGGGCAACTAAAAGTATCCATATCAAGGAGTGTGAATTTCATATCCAAGGACAACTGGAAATTAGTGAAGTGTGTCTTTAAAGCAAAACTTTTATTGAAGTTTAACATACAGAGAGGGAAGTCTACCAAGGTGTATTTTTTTTTTTCAAATTTCTACATAGTATTCCATTGAAAGGTTTTAAGAAAGATTTGCTTCTTAGAGAGATTACTCTGGCTCAAGAAATTAGACAGGGAAAAATCAGAGGTAAAAAGATGACTTAGGAAGTTACTATAATGGTCCAGACAAGGGCTGACAGCATTTAGATAGGCTTGTGTTAGTTGAAATGGAGATCAGGAGATATATTTTCTATGGTATTTGGGGATGTTTTTACGTAGGGTTGTAGGCAGGAGCAGATCTAAGTTTTGTAGCCCTGAAATTTATACAATTTGTGAATGCTGTTTTAAAAAATTACAAAATTACAAATACAAAAAATATAAACAAAAGTTAGCTACAGGATTTGAAAGGGTCCTAGGCAAGCTTGAACTTAATTTCCTTCACAGTAAATCTGCTTCTGGCTATAGGGGAGGTGGGTAGAAATCCCACCAAGTGCTGCCATTTGTGGATTACTTACTATGGCCAGATTATTTACCATGGCCAGTGTTCACTTTAACTCACTTAATTCTCACAATAATCCTATGAGGTGTTTTCATCTTCTCCATTTCACAGATGAGCAAACTGAGGCTCAGTGAGGTGAAAAATGTACCCAAGTCAACAACTAGTAAGCAGCAGAGCTCATAGTGAACCAGGCATTCAAGTCCTTGATCAGGATGCTACAGTCAATATATAGAGGTCTCAATATATACCTCTCAGGTTTCAGGACTGAGAAACAAATTAGATGACAATGCCATTTATTCATGTAACAAAAACTGCAAGATGAGCAGTTTGGGGGTACTTGGAGAGCAAGAGTTTGGTTGTGAATAAGTTTAGTTTGCAACACTTAATACTATTTAAATTGTGATGTCAAGTAGGCTGTTGATACACAAGTCTAGGCTTCAGAGAAGAGATGCAAATGGTAGATATACACATGGAAGTGGCCAGCATGGGAATGAATGTGGTAACCTAGGGATAGCACACTGCAGAGGTGGAGAGATGTGAAGGAGAACCAAAAAGAGGGTACAGTTAGACAAGAGGAAAACCAGGAGAGGTCAGTATCACAGAAGCCAAAGGAGAGCATGATGAAATATACATATAGAATAAAAGATTGATGACCTTGACTGCATAGTCAAGTACAGACAGAAATGAGCTTGAGAAGAGAATGCCACTATTTAAGAAAATCCCAAACTCCTACTTTTAGGGACCTTCTTAAATAGCAACCAGCGATAGATTAATGAAAAGAAGCCTCTGAGCAAGCACTCTATAAATATAACAAACAGTTCATGGGATGACCCGGTCACTGGCTAGATATGAGGAAATTTTCAAGTTTATTTCAGGCCCAGCACTATTTCGGGAGAAGACTGGGATTCTGGAAGGTGTAGGGAATGCTAGTATACAACTGATCCCCCTTCTCCCCATTTAGTAGACCTTTTTTAAATTTTAATTTTTCTTTCAGGTGCATAGAATGGGATTTAACACAATTCATGTTCATAATGCATGCATGGCCCCAAATAATTAATTATTTAGTGAGTTAGTCATTTTTAATACTGTAACAAAAGCACTCCAAATCCACCACTGAAAACACTGGTCCATTAACCTTGGAAGAAGCCACTCAGGGAGATCTTCTGAAGAGATCTTGTTGGCACAGGGGAGTGCAACAACTAGAAAATCCCTGACTGGAGTTGCAGTTAACTTCTGGGGCTACAAAAGCAAGCCATCTTAAGTCACATTAATAAGACGGTCTGCACAAGGGCAGTAAAAATCCCACTGTCCCATCAGTGGGCACCATCAGTGGGCACACAGTGTCTGGCCTACTGTAATCACTTCTAGGAGTTCTATTTTAAGGGGAATGTTGACAAATCAGAGTATATCCAGAGAATATAATTCAGGATGGTGAGAGAAGGTGATGAATACTTGAAGACATATTTAACCCGAGGTTGAGGGTGTTGGAGGTGGCTGGGCAGTAGGGCAAGTGCATTAGGTGCTCCAGAGCCATTCCACGTTTGTTCCAGAGGGAAGAAAATGGGCTGAGGTTGGTTTAAGTAGGAAAGTTGATTTTAGCTAAGTAAAATGAAGAACTTCCTAAAAATATCTAGGCTTCTATCAAGAGCTCTGAAAGAATAAGCTTTCTGTCCCCAGTGGTATTCATTCAGAGGCTGAGTGACCGGTAGGAACACTGCAGAAGGAAACACCCATGTTTGGGCTAAGATTGGGCCTGATCCACTGATCTTTAGTTTCTCCAGGCTTAGTTTCTTCATCTGGCTCTGCTCTCAAATCCTCTTCATAACACCCTGCCATAACTAGTTGGCCACCTTCTTTTTTTTTTAATTGAAGTATAACTGATGTACAGTATTATGTATGTTACGTGTGTACAATATAGTTATTCACAGTTTTTAAAGGTTATACTCCACTTATAGTTATTATAAGATATTGGCTATGTTCCCCGTGTTGTAAAATATATCCTCATAGATTATTTTATACATAATAGTTTGTACCTCCTAATCTCTTACTGCCATATTGTCCCTCCCCCTTGCTCCTCCCCACTAGTAACCACGAGTTTGTTCTCTATATCTGTGAATCTGCTTCTTTTTTGTTATATTCACTAGTTTGTTGTATTTTTTAGATTCCACATATAAGTGATATCATACAGTATTTGCCTTTCTCTGTCTGATTTATTTCACTTACCATAACGCCCTCCAAGTCCAACCATGTTGCTGCAATTGACAAAATTTCATTATTTTTTATGCCTGTGTAGTATTCCATTGCATATATATACCACATCTTCTTTATCCATTCATCTGTTGATGTATACCTAGGTTGTTTCCATATCTTCGCAATTGTAAATAATGCTGCTATGAACATTGGGGGGTATGTACCTTTTCGAATTAGTGTTTTTGGGTTTTTTGGATATATATCCAGGAGTGGAATTGCTGGGATATATAATAGTTCTATTTTTAGTTTTTAAGAAACTTCCATATGTTTTCCACAGTAGCTGCACCAATTTACACTCCCACCAAAAGTGTACAAGGGTTTCCTTTCCTCCACATTTGTTATTTGTGTTCTTTTTGAACATAGCCATTCTGATAGGTGCGAGGTGACATCTCCTTGTGGTTTTGATTTGCATTTCCCTGATGATTAGCAATGTTGAGCATATTTTCATGTGCTTGCTGTCCATCTGCACTTCCTCTTTGGAAAAATGTCTATTCAGTACTTTGGCCCATTTTTGAATTGGTTTGTTTGTTTTTGATGTTGAGTTGTATGAGCTGTTTTTGTATGTTGGATATTAATCCCTTATGGGTCATATCATTTGCAAATATGTTCTCCTATTCAGTAGGTTGTCATTTCATTTTGTCAATATTTTCCTTTGCTGTGCAAAAGCTTTTAAGTTTAATTAGGTCCCATTTGTTTATTTTTGCTTTTATTTCCTTTACTTTAGGAGATGGATCCTAAAAAATATTGCTGCCATTTATGTCAAAGAGTATTCTGCCTCTGTTTTCCTCTAGGAGTTTTATAGTATCCGGTCTTACACTCAGGTCTTTAATCCATTTTGAGTTTATTTTTGTATGTGGTGTTAGAGAACGTTCTAATTGCCTTCTTTTACATGTAGGTGTCCAGTTTTCCCAGCACAACTTATTGAACAGACTGCCTTTTCTCCTTTGTATATTCTTGCCTCCTTTGTCATAGATTAATTGACCATAAGTGCATAGGTTTATTTCTGGGCTCTCTATCCTGTTTTGTTGATCTATGTGTCTGTTTTCATGCCAGTACCATACTGTTTTTTATATATTTTTAAAATGTATTATTTTATTTATTTTTGGGTGCATTGGGTCTCTGTTGCTGTATGCAGGCTTTCTCTAGTTGCCATGAGCAGAGGCTATTCTTTGTTGTGGTGTACGGGCTTCTCATTGTGGTGGCTTCTCTTGTTGCAGTGCACAGGCTGTAGGAGTGGGCTTCAGTAGTTGTGGCACGCGGGCTCAGTAGTTATGGTGCATGGGCTTAGTTGCTCCATGGCATGTGGGATCTTCCCAGACCAGGGGTCAAACCCCTGTCCCCTGCATTGGCAGGCAGCTTCTTAACCACTGTGCCATCAAGGAAGTCCCTACCACGCTGTTTTGATGACTGTAGCTTTGTAGTATAGTCTGAAGTCAGGGAACGTGATTCCTCCAGCTAGCTCTGTTCTTCTTTCTCAAGATTTGGGGTCTTCTGTGTTTCCATACAAATTTTAAAATTATTTGTTCTAGTTCTGTGAAAAATGCCATTGGTATTTCGATAGCGATTACACTGAATCTGTAGATTGCCTTGGGTAGTACGGTCATTTTAACAATATTAATTCTTCCAATACAAGAACACAATATATCTTTCCATCTGTTTGTGTTGTCTTCAATTTCTTTCATCAGTGTCTTATAGTTTTCCAAAAGACCTGTACTCGGAAAACTAGGTTTGTTCCTAGGCATCTTATTCTCTTTGACATGATGGTAAATGAGATTGTTTCCTTAATTTCTCTTTCCAATAGTTCATTGGTCACCTTCTTTTAACTGTACCCCACTGCCCCAAATTGAGGGTGCTCATCAACTGGTCATTCAGGGCACTTACTTAAAGAGGAAACTCTGGTGTGCCATTCTTCACTTACCTTTCTGTAAATCTCTCTTTGGACTATCAGGTCATGAAGGTTGTGGTTTCTGATTCCTTCTCACCCCAGCCCATTGGACCTTCTGGGACATCTCTCTGAATCTTCACTCTCCCTGAAAGTTACCATTCGCCCTCACTAATTTGCCTTGAAATATTATAGGTCATATTTGTTAAAAAAATTTTCAGGTTTATTTTACATTACTTGGGTGTTCCAGCCCAAAGTTCGAGGAATTTCTATTTCCTTTTTTCAACCCACTACTTTACTACTTCCCCTCAACTACACTTAACTTTCATTTCTTATTCTTTCTGTCCCTACTGCTTTCCATCCCATCCTAGAACCCTTACTCTTCATCTTCAAGTTATATTTTTAAAAGTAGAAATATAGAAGATAAGAGAGTAAAACAGAAGCAGAGAATGCAAAATGTATTCCCTGCCTCTCTCTCTCCCCCATGTTGTAAAAAGTAGGGTAACACCACAGTGGGTCATCATTCAGGACTTGGTCTCTGGGCTGGATTCCACCCCTTGCTAGCAGAGAGCCTTGGGCAATTTACAGAACCTCTTTGAGCCTTAATTTCACCATTGGTAAAATGAAGATGATAATAATAACATCTACATTGTGGATGAAAAAATGCATTTGAAGTGCTTATATGGTGTCTGGCACACAGTAAGTGACTAATGAATGTTTGTTATTACTAGTATCATGTGAGGAAATTATTCTATGACTAAGTACAGGATATGGTCATCTCTTGATTACACATAGCATATGCATGTATCCATTTCTAAAGAGATTTTCCCTGCCCTTGCCCAGCTAAGAAAATTTATTTATTCATGTATTCAACAACCATCTATTAAGTATATACCAAATTTCATTCCTTGTGCTCAGCAGGTAAAATAAACTCCTGCATAATCACACTGTAGAATATGATGCTGCAGTTAAAGAGAACTAGATATATCTATATGTATCTTCATGGAAAGACCGCCAAAGATGTGTAATTCAGTGGGAGAGAGAAGTTGTTGAACAGTTTATACAGAGTGATACTATTTCTATAAAATTACACAAATACACACACACAAAACTGCATATTTTGTATGGATCTATATCTACACATACACATATATATTGTACATTTATATTATATATGTTCTATATAATGTAAATATGCAGAAGAAGTTCTAGACTGGTAGACACCAAACTGGGAAGGGAACTAGGATATGGAGGCAGGGAGTGGTTTAAGGAAATACTAGCCTTGTTTGTTATGTTCAATTTTTACACGGAGAAGGAGTTCATATAATACCTAGATAATTTTTAAAAATTAAAACAAGTAGAGAATCATATGGCTCCTGCCAGGTTTCCTGTATGTCCTATTGCCCCAGACCCCTGGGCTTAACCACACAGAAGATCCCAGCCCTGTCACCGTGTTCTTCAATGTCTTGAAAAATAAGGCAGAGGCATATTTATATAAGCACATCTACATGTAGTTCTAAATTTATCTACTTGGAAAAGTACGCACACAGACAGACATGTCGCCTCCAGGGAGAACAGGGGTCTGGGGCCGGCGCTGCGGAGCAGTGGTGCTGCCCCCCTCCTCCTGCCTGCCCTGCCCCGCCCGGCTCCGGAGACAGCACCTTCCATTCTTTCATCAGCCTGTGTCTCAACAATATCAGCCTGGAGCAAGCACTGAAAAAAAGTCCTGGATGACAGCTTTCACTTCCAGTATGTGGGGTACTGAAGATCCTAAGTTCTAACCTTCCTTAGGTTTGCTTTGTGGTCCTGGCAAATCAGATTAACTTCCAGGCATCGGTGGAGAGGGGTGGGGAGTGGGAGATGATGCAAAATACTGTCAATCCCTTTAAATAGGAAGCTTGGGATTGGCTGAGTCCATAGAAAGCAGAAGGGGCTTCCACATGGGTACAAAACATGTACCTTTGTGAGTTTTTATACATACACAAGAGGTATGTAATTTGCTAACAAGTGATTACATTTATATAAATTGCATATCCTATATTATATGTCAGAGAGCATAAATACTATGTGTATAATTATATATATAAGGTTTCACATAATTTTGTATATATGAACATTGTATTTTATATATTGTGCCCCTTTTAAATGTCTATTAAATGCATACACTAATATATTCACAAAATTTTCTCTCTTGTTAATGTCCCAAATATAAATTCTAATGGGTGTCCATAATTGATACATAATGGCTATCAGCAGAGCATATAGGTATAAACTGCATAATTTATAATTATCCAGTTATGAAATATTTTTATTTAGAATTAGTAGTGTATGATTAAAAAATCAAGGTCAGGACTAGGGTGAAGCAAATGAGGTGCTTAGGGTGCAAAATATGAAGAGGTCTCACTCTCAGGTTTCTGCAGGACCCCTTGCCTCACCCTAGTTGTTAAAGATGCCTCTGTTTTCTCGAGTCATCCTCATCACCACCAGCAACAACTGCTAATTCCTAAGTGCCAGGCATTGTTTTATGAACTTTATTTACATAAATTAACCTATCTAAAGAAATGTCGTGGGGCTTCCCTGGTGGCGCAGGGGTTAAGAATCCACCTGCCAATGCAGGGAACACGGGTTCAAGCCCTGGTCCGGGAAGATCCCACATGCCACAGAGCAACTAAGCCCGTGCGCCACAACTACTGAGGCTGCGTTCTAGAGCCCTCAAGCCACAACTACGGAGCCCGTGTGCCACAACTACTGAAGCCCGCGCGACTAGAGCCTGTGCTCCGCAACAAGAGAAGTCACCGCAATGAGAAGCCCGCGCACCGCAGCAAAGATTAGCCCCCGCTCATTGCAACTAGAGAGAGCCCGCCTGCAGCAACGAAGACCCAACGCAGCCAAAAATAAATAAATAAAATAAATAAATTTTTTTAATGTAAAAAAAAAGAAATGTCGTGACTACAAATAACAGCATGAATTCTAAGTGAATTGCAAGCAACTGTGCCTAACAAGTAAAATGTTTTGAAAACCTAACTAAAACACCCCAGCTAGACGTGACCTTGGATGAGACCTCTTCAGTCAAGTGGTTAGTCCAGATCTCCCCCAGGAGGTCGTAGCACCTGCATTAAAATCCAGCGCTCTTTCCTCTCCACCAGGCATGGTGAGGTTTTTCTTTGAATAGACACTGCATCAAGCGTCCTTTTACTAATCTCTTTATATGCTGGGGAAGTTTGGCAGGCAGTAGGCTTCAAATCTATCTGCCTCGTTGTAATATGATTGACAGATTTCAAAAGGAAGAAGAATACATATTTTCATTTCCTATATTACTTATTACTACTCCTGCTTTGAAAATTGAAGTGAATAATGGAGTTTATGATAGTCTAACTCTACTTCAACAAGGTAATACATTTATATTTAAACTCACACATAGACCAAGGAAGGGGGATTTACACAACACATTATCTAGTATGTAGCTCCAGGTGATTTACTGCTGTGTACTGAGATGGGTTGAAGTACAAGATGGATAGTAATACTATATTGTGGTGTATATCCTGTTCACATCAGACTTTCATAATAAAAACCAAACAGCAATCTACAGAACCTGTCCTAAATCTGCCATCTGTGGTACTGATTGTAAAATAAGATGATCAAAGTGCAGGTTATCTCTATACTGCCTTCCCCTGAGAGAGTGGTATGCAAAGAACTTCTGACTTTTTATTTATTTACATTCAGTCCACAGAAACATAAATTAAATTAAAAACCTTAGTGTTATGTGGACTGAATAAAGCACACCTAATATGTTGCTAAGTAGTTTTTTAGATATTACAGACCACAGCCTGTATTGTACTTTTATCCAGTGTACCTTTTACTACTTACCAACAATAAAATATGCTTATAAAAATAATAGACTAGAATGAATTTTGCAAACCAGCAATTTCACATGCTATAAACCTGCTGAGAATAAACAATTTTTAGTGGGTCTTTATATGTGACACATGAAATCAAGCATTCCTGCAAATTGATTTCAGTTTAAATAATTTCTTGAGGATGCAACAGAATTAGACCAACACAAACAGGTTAACGTTGCATAGAGAAATCACAAATGAATTTTAAGCAAACCTTTTTGTCTTTATAGGCAAGTAATTGTAAGAACATTAAAGGCCAAACTTCCTTATGAAAAGGGATGTCCCTCTGTGCTGTAGAATGTAGAGGGCAGAAAAGTATGAGGTTTGGAGTAAATCATCCTATCTTGTACATGTGTATACCTACACAGACTCAGGTTAAAGTGAAGGGCAAGAGAATCCCTGGCAAGGAAATTAAATATCAGCACTTTGATCACATTTCTGTTACACCCAGAACACTCTCTTCTCCATGCTTCCCTGGCTCCTGACACAAACAACTACTGTGACCCTTGTCTCGATGCATGACAATAATTTGTTTATTATAGATTTCATTTCTGTATATAAATATATATAATTAATATCAATATTAAATATATATAATTTGTTTATTTGTTGTCTTCCCAACCAGACTGTAAACTTCTTGAGAAGAGAAACTATCTTATCCACCCTGTGTCACCAGCATACAGCCCAGTACTTAGCACTGAGTAGGTGCTCTGAAAATGCCTGGAGAAATTGATATTGGAAACAATAACATGAAAGAGTGAGTGAGGAACACAGAAGGGCAAGGGGAAAATAGAGTCACATTTGATTGACATTGTGGAACTGAGAGCTGGTTATACATAGATTTGACCCATGGAGCTTTTTAGGGTCAACTGTTGAACCAGCTCCTTCTCTTACTTGGGCCATTCATTTCCCCCACTCATTCATTCATTCATTTGACAAATTTCTACTGAGTGCCAACTATGTGCTAGGCAATCACTACTACAGTAGCCTGATATCATGAAACACAAGATCACTGTCATTTGTCATGAGTTTTCATGACAGCTATGCCAACGGCAATTCAGAGGTGGACTTCAGGTTTAAGCTCAAGCTAAGCCATGGTACCTTTTGATTTTACCACTTAAGTATACCTTGCCATTATAACTAAGTCATTCTCCTTAAGACTCAAGGGTTTACTCCAGCATACATTTGACATCATAACCAGACCTTAAGATGCTGGCTTAATTTTCCAATTTTGCAGTCATTTGCTAAGTGCCACATAATTATCCCAAAGTGGGCCTCATTTCTTTCAGCACTTCGTATCAGAATCAGACTGGAGATCTGTGGGCAGGGTACTTATTTTTTTCTGTACTTGATTCTCTGCTGAATGTCTTATTTTCCTTCAACAAATAATACCTACCTCTAATATGGTAAAGAGAAAGTGGGAACAAAATTGGGTTATCTTGCATTCTCAGTCTTAAAAGATCATGTTAAAGTGACCACTCACATAATTTATAAAAACATTTGTGGGCTTCCCTGGTGGCGCAGTGGTTGAGAGTCTGCCTGCCGATGCAGGGGACATGGGTTCGTGCCCCGGTCCGGGAAGATCCCACATGCCACAGAGCGGCTGGGCGCGTGAGCCATGGTCACTGAGCCTGCGTGTCCGGAGCCTGTGCTCCGCAACGGGAGAGGCCACAACAGTGAGAGGTCCGCGTACCAAAAAAAAAAAAAAAAAAAATTTGTCTTCTCAATCAATGACAGAGAAAATCCCAGTAAGTGTTTTTTAAAAATCCTGTCCACTAAAATGAAAGCAGATGTCTTTTAAAACTTTATAAAGCCTTTGAGTTCTTTCTTTCTTTCTCATTTACACATAATTTGGGGATTGGGGGTAGGTCCTTCAGTAAAATGTGAATATAGTAAATGATACTACAGTTTTGCTTAAGATAGGAATAAAGGGCTTTTTTTCTGGCCATTTCCCTTATTAAACTGACAAAAACATCTCTTTTAGAATTCTGTTAAAAGCAAGCTTGTTTGCTTATAGGTCAAAGAAGAGGAACAATGAAATTAGAAGTGAAAGAGGCCCATTTGTTCTATCCATATTACTGCCAGCATGATATTACTCCTTTCAGTGGCCTTTCTGGTTATAAATGTCATAAATGACAGTGGAATCAGCATTCACCTAAAAAAGGTGGTTCATAATTGAGCAGTTCTCCATCAAAATAGATAATGGTCTTCGCATTAGTTCAATCAGCACTGTTTGAAATTTGATCTTATGTTTCCCCTCTTGTTAATGAATTCTCTCCTATTTTATCCTGGTATTTGTTTTCCTTTACATGTCAACACCGAAATATGAAGATAAGTATTGTCACGATTTCCAGACTGTACCATGTTGTCTTTTTGGCCACCACTTAACCACACAATGTACTCCATAAATCTTTCTTCATAAGTCAGTTCCTCCTTTCCATTAATCATGTTCATTATTCATCTCTGGGTTCCCTCCAAGACTGTCAACATCGTTTGTTTATTTAGGTGCTCAAAATTAAGTACAGTTGTCTCAGAATAACTTGAGCCATACTTGTACGAGGGACCACAGTCTTCCTCTGCCTTGTGCCATAACACCACCTTGAACAACCCTGCTCTCTCTGTTTTCATATTCACTGGAAACATGTCTACATTTCTCCCAGCCCTTCCTCCTTCTTAGGCTGCTACTAGCAATCCCACTTCTAGAGATTCTCTTCTCTTCTCCAGTGAATGCTTCTGGTGTGATTTGTGCCAGATATTTGTTTGCCTCTTGCTGAGAGCAATTTCATTTTTTTTAATCCCATATTTCTGACTTGTTTTGGTCTTTTTGAACCATACTGCTGTTCATATCTTGGCCATTTATCAAAGCTTGTAACACCTCCCAATTTAGTCTTCTCAGCAGCTGTCATTAGCATTCTGTTCATTCCCTCCTTTGGATTATTAATAAATACATAAAATTAAACTATGGTGACCCTGTAAGAGACAAACCTTCAGAACTTCACACAATGCCACTGTTGTTACCTTTCACAGGTGGCCTTGCAGCCGCTTTCAGCCTATGTAGCTGTGGTATTATCAAGGCTACTTGGAACTAACATATGCAGGAAAATTGTACAGCCTGCTGAATTAAATGCTTTGCTCAAGTCAGAATATAATGCAGGGAGAGACCTTCAAGATGGTGGAGGAGTAAGACGTGGAGATCACCTTCCTCCACACAAATATATCAGAAATACATCTACATGTGGAACAAGCCCTACAGAACACCTACTGAAAGCTGGCAGAATACCTCAGACTTCCCAAAAGGCAAGAAATTCCCCATGTACCTGGGTAGGGCAAAAGAAAAAAGAAAAAAAAGAGACAAAAGAATAGGGACGGGACCTGCACAAGTGGGAGGGAGCTGTGAAGGAGGAAAGGTTTCCACACACGAGGAAGCCCTAGATACTGCAGGTGGCGGAGGGGGAAGCTTCGGAGCTGCGGAGAAGAGCGCAGCCACAGGGGTGCGGAGGGCAAAGTGGAGAGATTCCCGCACAGAGTATCGGTGCTGACCGGCACTCACCAACCCGAGAGGCTTGTCTGCTCACACGCCGGGGCGGGCGGGGCTGGGAGCTGAGGCTCGGGCTTCGGTTGGATCACAGGGAGAGGACTGGGGTTGGCGGCATGAACACAGCCTGAAGGGGGTTAGTGCGCCACGGCTAGCCGGGAGGGAGTTGGGGAAAAAGTCTGGAGCTGCCTAACAGGCAAGAAATCACTGTTTCAGGCTGTACAAGGAGAGGGGATTCAGAGCACCGCCTAAACGAGCTCCAGAGACGGGCACGAGCTGTGGCTAAAAGCGCGGACCCCAGAGTCGGGCATGAGACGCTAAGGCCGCTGCTGCCGTCACCAAGAAACCTGTGTGCGAGCACAGGTCACTATGCACACTTCCCCTCCAGGGAGCCTGTGCAGCCCACCACTGCCAGGGTCCCGTGATCCAGGGGCAATTTCCCCGGGAGAACACACGGCACGCCTCAGGCTGTTGCAAGGACACCCCAGCCTCTGCCACTGCAGGCTTGCCCTGCATTCCATTCGCCTCCCTCCCCCTGGCCTGAGTGAGCCAGAGCCCCCGAATCAGCTGCTCCTTTAACGCCATCCTGTCTGAGCAAAGAACAGACACCCTCAGGTGACCTACACGCAAAGGCAGGGCCAAATCCAAAGCTGAACCCCGGGAGCTAAGCAAACAAAGAAGAGAAAGGGAAATCTCTCCCAGGAGCCTCAGGAGCAACAGATTAAATCTCCACAATCAACTTGATGTACCCCGCATCTGTGGAATACCTGAATAACAACAAATCATCCCAAAATTGAGACAGTGGACTTTGGGAGCAACTGTAGACTTGGGGTTTGCTGTATGCAACTGACTGTTTTCTGGTTTTATGTTTATCTTAGTTTAGTATTTAGAGTTTATTATCACTGGTAGATTTCTTTACTGATTTGGTTGCTCTCTTCCTTTTTTTATTTATATATAGATATACAATTTTTTTTCCTTTTTCTGTTTTTGTGTGTGTGTCTGTTTATGCTTCTTTGTGTGATTTTGTCTGTATAGCTTTGCTTTTACCATTTCTCCTAGGGTTCTGTCTGTCCGGTTTTCCTTTTTTTTTTGTTTGTTTATTTGTTTTTTAGTATAGTTTTTAGTGCTTGTTATCATTGGTGGACTGTTTTTTTAGTTTGGTTGCTCTCTTCTTTCTTTTTTCTTTTTTGTTACTAAAATTTTTTAATTTTTAATAATTTTTTTATTTTAATAACTTAATTTTATTTATTTATCTCTTTTTTTCCTCCCTTTTCTTCTGAGCTGTGTGGCTGACAGGGTCTTGGTGCTCCAGCTGGGTATCAGGACTGAGCCTCTGAGCTGGGAGAGCTGAGTTCATGACATTGGTCCTCCAGAGACCTCCCAGCCCCAAGTAACACCAAATGGCGAAAGCTCTCCCAGAGATCTCCATCTCAATGCTAAGACCCAGCCCCAATCAATGATCAGCCAGCTACAGTGCTGGACACCCTAGGCCAAATAACTATCAAGAGGGGAACACAACCCTACCCGTTAGCAGAGAGCCTGCCTAAAATCATAATAAGGTCACAGACACCCCAAAACACACCACTGGATGAAGTCCTGCCCACCAGAAAGACAAGATCCAGCTTCATCCACCAGAACAAAGACACTAGTCCCCTCCACCAGGAAACCTACACAACCCACTGAACCAACCTTAGCCACCGGGGTCAGACACCAAAAACAACGGGAACTACAAACCCGCAGCCTGCGAAAAGGAGACTCCAAACACAGTAAGTTAAGCAAAATGAGAAGACACAGAAAAACACAGCAATGAAAGAGCAACCTAAAAACCCACGAGACCAAACAAATGAAGAGGAAATAAACAGTCTACCTGAAAAAGAATTCAGAGTAATGATAGTAAAGATGATCCAAAATCATGGAAATAGAATGGAGAAAATACAAGGAACGTTTAACAAGGACCTAGAAGAACTAAAAAGCAAACAATGATGAACAACACAATAAATGAAATTAAAAATTCACTAGATGGAATCAATAGCAGAAAAAATGAGGGAGAACAACAAATAAGTGACCTGGAAGATTAAAGAGTGGAAATAACTACCACAGAGCAGAATAAAGAAAAAAGAATGAAAAGAACTGAGGACATTCTTAGAGACCTCTGGGACAACATTAAATGCACCAACATTCAAATTATAGGGGTCCCAGAAGAAGAAGAGAAAAAGAAAGGGACTGAGAATATATTTGAAGAGATTATAGTTGAAAACGTCCTTAATATGGGAAAGGAAATAGTCAATCAAGTCCAGGAGGCACAGAGAGTTCCATACAGGATAAATCCCAAGGAGAAACACACCAAGACACATATTAATCAAACTATCAAAAATTAAATACAACCAAAAAATATTAAAAGCAGCAAGGGCAAAACAACAAATAACATACAAGGGAATCCCCATAAGGTTAACAGCTGATCTTTCAGCAAAAACTATGCAAGCCAGAAGGAAATGGCAGGACATACTTAAAGTGATGAAAGGGAAAAACCTACAACCAAGATTACTCTAACCAGCAAGGATCTCATTCGGATTCGATGGACAAATTAAAACCTTTACAGGGACTTTCCTGGTGGCGCAGTGGTTGAGAGTTCGCCTGCCAATGCAGGGGACACAGATTCGTGCCCTGGTCCAGGAAGATCCCACATGCCGTGGAGTGGCTGGGCCCGTGAGCCATGGCCGCTGAGCCTGTGCGTCTGGAGCCTATGCTCCAAAACGGAAGAGGCCACAACAGTGAGAGGCCTGCGTACCAAAAACAAAACAAAACAAAAAAAACCTTTACAGAATGGAAAAGCTAGGAGAATTCAACATCACCAAACCAGGTTTACAAAAAATGCTAAAGGGACTTCTCTAGGGAGGAAATACAAGAGAAGGAAAAGACCTACATTAACAAACCCAAAACAATTAAGAAAATGGTAATAGGAATGTACAGATCGATAATTACCTTAAATGTAAATGGATTAAATGCTCCAACCAAAAGACATAGAGGGCTTCCCTGGTGGCACAGTGGATGAGAGTCCACCTGCCGATGCAGGACACATGGGTTTGTGCCCCGGTCCGGGAAGATCCCACATGCCACAGAGCGGCTGGGCCCGTGAGCCATGGCCTCTGAGCCTGTGCATCCGGAGCCTGTGCTCCGCAACGGGAGAGACCACAACAGTGAGAGGCCTGCGTTCTGCAAAAAAAAAAAAAAAAAAAAAAAAGACATAGACTGGCTGAATGGACACAAAAACAAAACCTGTATATGTGCCATCTACAAGAAACCCACTTCAGACCTAGGGACACATACAGACTGAAAGTGAGGGGAGGGAAAAAGATATTCCATGCAAATGGAAATCAAAAGAAAGCTGGCATAGCAATTCTCATATCAGACAAAATAGATTCTAAAATAAAGACTATTACAAGAGACAAAGAAGGACACTACATACTGATCAAGGAGTCAATCCAAGAAGAAGATATAACAATTGTAAATATTGATGCACCCAACATAGGAGCACCTCAATACATAAGGCAAATGCTAACAGCCATAAAAGGGGAAATCAACAGTAACACAATCATATTAGGGGATTTTAACACCCACTTGCACCAATGGACAGATCATCCAAAATGAAAATAAATAAGGAAACACAAGCTTTAAAGGATACATTAAACAAGATGGATTTAATTGATATTTACAGGACATTCCATCCAAACACAACAGAATACGCTTTCTTCTCAAGTGCTCATGGAACATTCTCCAGGATAGATCATATCTTGGGTCACAAATCAAGCCTTGGTAAGTTTAAGAAAATTGAAATCTTATCAAGTATCTTTTCTGACCACAATGTTATGAGACTAGATATCAATTACAGGAAAAAATCTATAAAAAATACAAACACATGGAGGCTAAACAATACACTACTTAATAACCAAGAGATCATTGAAGAAATCAAAGAGGAAAGCAAAAAATACCTAGAAACAAATGACAATGAAAACACAATGACCCAAAACCTATGGGATGCAGCAAAAGCAGTTCTAAGATGAAAGTTTATAGCAATACAATCCTACCTCAAGAAAGAAGAAAAAGCTCAAATAAACAACCTAAACTTACACCTAAAGCAATTAGAGAAAAAGAACAAAAAATCCCCAAAATTAGCAGAAGGAAAGAAATCATAAAGATCAGGTCAGAAATAAATGAAAAAGAAATGAAGGAAATAATAGCAATGATCAGTAAAATTAAAAGCTGGTTCTTTGAGAAGATAAAATTGATAAACCATTAGCCAGACTCATCAAGAAAAAAAGGGAGAAGGCTCAAATCAATAGAATTAGAAATGAAAAAGGAGAAGTAACAACTGACACTGCAGAAATACAAAGCATCCTAAGAGACTACTACAAGCAACTATATGCCAATAAAATGGACAACATGGAAGAAATGGACAAATTCTTAGAAAAGCACAACCTTCAACAACTGAATCAGGAAGAAATAGAAAATATAAACAGACCAATCACAAGCACTGAAATTGAATCTGTGATTAAAAATCTTCCAACAATGGGAACGCATGAACTGATGAGGATGATTATAATGTTTGTGACTTTCTGTTTGAATAAAAAAAAATCTCACAAGGACTCAGAGGCAAAAAATATACAAATCAATTTTAATTGCAAAGTAAAGGAGCTGTTACAGATTACTGGACTGAATGTCAATATTATGACATAGTATGAGTGTGTTTTGTGTTTGGTAATTGCAATCATTGTTGCTTTTGTTGTGGTCATCCATTTACAAAGCTTCGTGTCAGTCTATTTATCTCTTGTAAAAATAAAATAGAGTGTGTGTGTGTGAAAAAAAAAAAAGAGCCTAGTTTGGGAACTGATGGGATCTCTGGATAGACAAGCGCAAAGACATTCATAGGAACACAGGACTCTCAGTATTGCACTGGAATGGCACTTGGGAGAAAGTCAAACCTATATAAACATTTCTGTATTTTTCCTTAGGATTCATTAAGATCTTAGGTTATATCTCCTTAAAACGTTAGAGGCATTTAGTATATTCTTCAATCATATTTGTTTGTTTCTCCAGGCAGATAATACGCTTGTTATATTTTTCCTTCTATATTCTCCTAATATTGTGTGTGTGTGTGTGTGTGTGTGTGTGTATAAATACACTTACAGAATATCTGTAGAATAGGAAAATATAAAGGTGGAAACCAAAAAAAAAAAAAAATCTTCCAACAAACAAAAGCCCAGGACAAGATGGCTTAACATGCGAATTCTGTAAACCATTTAGAGAAGAACTAACACCTATCCTTCACACTTTGAAAATACAGCCGAGGGAGGAATACCCGCAAACTCATTTTACAAGGCCACCATCACCCTGATACCAAAACCAGACGAAGATGTCACAAAGAGAGAAAACTACAGGCCAATATCACTGATGAACATAGATGCAAAAATCCTCAACAAAATACTAGTGAACAGAATCCAACAGCACATTAAAAGGATCATACACCATGATCAAGTGGGGTTTATGCCAGGAATGCAAGGATTCTTCAATATATGCCAAACAATCAATGTGATACACCATATTAACAAATGGAAGGAGAAAAAGCATATGATCATCTCAATAGATGCAGAAAAAGCCTTTGAGAAAATTCAACACCCATTTATGATAAAAAAAAAAAAACCCTCCAGAAAGTAGGCATAGAGGGAAATTACCTCAACATAATAAAGGCCATATATGACAAACCCACAGGTAACATCATTCTCAATCATGAAAAACTGAACCATTTCCTCTAAGATCAAGAACAAGACAAGGTAGTCCACTCTCACCACTATTATTCAACATAGTTTTGGAAGTTTTAGCCACAGCAATCAGAGAAGAAAAAGAAATAAAAGGAATCCAAATCAGAAAAAAAGAAGTAAAGCTGTCACTGTTTGCAGATGACATGATACTATACATAGAGAATCCTAAAGATGCTACCAGAAATCTACTAGAGCTAATCAATGAATTTGGTTAAGTAGCAGGATACAAAATTAATGCACAGAAATCTCTTGCGTTCCTGTACAATAATGATGAAAACCAGAAAGAGAAATTAAGGAAACACTACCATTTACCATTGCAACAAAAAGAATAAAACGCCTAGGAATAAACCTACCTAAGGAGACAAAAGACCTGTATGCAGAAAACTATAAGACACTGATGAAAGAAATTAAAGATGATACAAACAGCTGGAGAGATATACCCTGTTCTTGGATTGGAAGAATCAACATTGTGAAAATGACTATACTACACAAAGCAATCTACAGATTCAATGCAATCCTTATCAAACTACCAATGGCATTTTTCACAGATCTAGAAGAAGAAATTTCACAATTTGTATGGAAACTCAAAAGACCCTGAATAGCCAAAGCAATCTTGAGAAAGAAAAACGGAGCTGGAGGAATCAGGCTCCTGGACTTCAGACTATACTACAAAGCTACATTAATCAAGACGGTATGGTACTGGCACAAAAACAGAAATATAGATCAATGGAACAGGATAGAAAACCCAAAGATAAACCCACGTACATATGGTCACCTTATCTTTGATAAAGGAGGCAAGAATATACAATGGAGAAAAGACAGGCTCTTCAATAAGTGGTGCTGGGAAAACTTGACAGCTACATGGAAAAGAATGAAATTAGAACAGTCCTTAATGCCATACACAAAACTAAACTCAAAATGGATTAAAGACCTAAATGTAAGGCCAGACACTATCAAACTCTTAGAGGAAAAAGTAGGCAGAACACTCTATGACGTAAATCACAGCAAGATCCTTTTTGACCCACCTACTAGGGAAGTGGAAATAAAAACAAAAATGAACAAATGGAAGCTAATGAAACTTAAAAGCTTTTGCACAGCAAAGGAAACCATAAACAAGACGAAAAGACAACCCTCAGAATGGGAGAAAATATTTGCTAATGAAGCAACTGATGAAGGATTAATCTCCAAAATTTACAAGCAGCCCATGCAGCTCTATATTCAAAAAACAAACAACCCAATCCAAAAATGGACAGAAGACCTAAATAGACATTTCTCCAAAGAAGATACACAGATTGCCAAAAAACACATGAAAGGATGCTCAACAGCATTAATCATTAATGAAATGCAAATCAAAACTACAATGAGATATCATCTCACACCAGTCAGAATGGCCATCATCAAAAAATCTACAAACAATAAATGCTGGAGAGGGTGTGGAGAAAAGGGAACCCTCTTGCACTGTTGGTGGGAATGTAAATTGATACAGCCACTATGGAGAACAGTATGGAGGTTCCTTAAAAAACTAAAAATAGAACTACCATGCAACCCAGCAATCCCACTACTGGGCATATACCCTGAGAAAACCACAATTCCAAAAGAGTCATGTACCACAATGTTCATTACAGCACTATTTACAATAACCAGGACATGGAAGCAACCTAAGTATCCATGGACAGATAAGTGGATAAAGAAGATGTGGCACATATATACAATGGAATATTACTCAGCCATAAAAGAAACGAAATTGAGTTATTTGTAGTGAGGTGGATGCACCTAGAGACTGTATTCAGAGTGAAGTAAGTCAGAAAGAGAAAAACAAATACCGTATGCTAACATATATATATGGAATCTAAAAAAACAAAAAATGTTTCTGAAAAACCTAGGGACAGAACAGGAATAAAGACGCAGACGTAGAGAACGGACTTGAGGACACGGAGGGGGGAAGGGTAAGCTGGGATGAACTGAGAGAGTGGCATGGACATATATACACTACCAAATGTAAAATAGATAGCTAGTGGGAAGCAGCTGCATAACACAGGGAGATCAGCTCTGTGGTTTGTGACCACCTAGAGGGGTGGGATAGGGAGGGTGGGAGGGAGACGAAAGAGGGAGGAGGAGATATGGGGATATGTATATGTATAGCTGATTTACTTTGTTATAAAGCAGAAACTAACACACCATTGTAAAACAATTATACTCCAATAAAGATGTTAAAAAAATAAAAAAGAATATAATGCGTATATCCTATCATGTTCCCATCACTTGCTCATCTCTCCTCCATAGATAAATATCTGTAAAAGCTGACCTTGCTTCATGGGAGTTTAGGGGATGTAAGTTGGGTTTACTTTATAATTTTGTTTAGTCTGGAGTTTGTTTGGGTTAGGTTTTTGAGCACCCCTTCCTCAGTGGATGTTACTACTTGATGTGACACATTTCCCGTGTATCAAATGCACACTCTGGGGAGCTCGTTAGAGTACTAGAAATAGCTCTAAAATGTGTAGCAGTAGGTGCATATTCTGGATGCTCTTGTGGTGTCCATGGTCTTGAGGTCAGCACCTCCTTCAATTGACAGATCGGAAAGCCCCCTGCACAGCTGCTGGGGGTGGGGTTTAGCCCTGTGGCTATTCTTAGTGCTTCTATCCTACCAGTTCTGCTCCCAGGGTTTGCTTCAAGGTTTCAAACTCTCTGGGTTTACCTCCCACACTGTCACAAAAATGGCCAGCTTCACGGAGGAAGAAACCTTTGGGATGGACTATCAACAGCCTCGTGCTCCATCTGCAGGGACATTATTCACACTGTATTTTCTGTGATTGATACCCCTGGTTTAGGCAATCTGGAGATGCTCTGGGTTTTTAGATGTTAAGTCAGTAGCCCTAATTAGATTATGAGGAACAAATTGATATAAATGTATAATATGAATTTAAAACCTTTAAGTAAAAAGAAAAAATATAGCTACTTGTCCCAATTTTCTTTCTTTTTTCTTTTTCTTTTTTTGGCAATTTATGGTATGTGGACAAAGACTGTGTTCTTTCCAGCCTCTACTAATCTATAATCTTTCCTTGAACAAGGAGAATGAAATTATAACTATTCTTCAATATATACTCTAATAATTGATTTCAGAATTTCTTGACAGAATCCCTAATAGTTAAATATCCAGTGACTATTTATTTATGCCTTGTCATTTGGGGCTTTTCATTTTTAATATTTGCCGTGGAATTCTTCCCTTCATTTCTTACCATTCTTGCATATCCTTTTAGATATGTCTATGCCATGTTCCAAGCCAGTAGACAATCACACCTACTAGAAACACAGATAAGAATCAGGAACTAATAAAAATAAGAGCTCTAAGCCACTGAAGTAGATATTACAAAGTCCATCCATTAAGATGCATGTATGCCATTCAAAGGTGAGGCCCAAACTCAGGGCTCATTTACACTTTGTATACTGATATATATTAGATAACTAATAAGGACCTACTGTATAGCACAGGGAGCTCTACTCAATACTCTGTAATGACCTATATGGGAAAAGAATCTAAAAAAGAGTGGATATATTTATATGTATAACTGATTCACTTTGCTATACAGCAGAAAGTAACACAGCATTGTAAATCAACTATACTCCAATACAAATTAAAAATAAAATAAAATTTAAAAATAAGCTTTTTATATTGGAATAATTTTAGATTTACAGAATTTTATAAAGTAAAGAGAGTATATCCTTCAGAAAAATGTTACTTGCTATTTTCTAACTGTAATCAATTGGGCTAGTGAATTTGAAATGGAGCAGTTTCTTCCTCCAGGTCAGCATTCTGAGAGGTGTCAATAATAAAACCTACAGAGGAATCCAGAAAAACAAAACTATTAAAGAGTAAATCACTAAATTTAGGAGTGAAATCACTAAATTTAGGACCAACAGCCCTATGCACCTCAAATGACTCTGAATATACTACTGTGACATGCCACTATGTAGTGAGTAAATGCAGTTCATACTGATGATATTGTATTCATATCATTTCCTGGTGAAGTAGGGAAGACTGTAATACATTTTAGTTGAACTTCCATCTAAAATAATTGTTTAATTTTTGTTGGTTAACATAGCTAAGTTATTTTTAAAAGACTGTCTAGAACAACTCGATCTGCAAAAGACATCCAAGCTTTTCTATAAATGGCAATATAATTCTCATGTCCTCCTTGGCATATACAGACCTATGCCCAACCTTTTGAGAATATAAATCCCTCAATAGCAGGATCTGGTTTTGTTCAACTTAATTTGGATATAGAATGGCTATCTGAGCACACAACAAGAGTTTAGAATCCTAGACTTTTAGAGTGAAAGGAACCTTGGAGAGCATTCTGTTCCAATCCATTTTTTTTTTTACAGAAGTGTTAACTATATGCACTAATATTTTCTTAAAGTTGATTTGCCACTTTCCTCCAAAGTTGGACAAAAATGTATGCAGCAAAAATGTCTCCCTCCCAAACAGAATCCCCAGTGCCCCAGTTTTCCTCTTCTAAAACAGCTACTGTTACAAGTTTCTTCTGCAAAAACACTCTGTGTAAATAAAAGTACATACTTAGAGTTTTATAAAATACAAATGATAGCATAAGATAAAGACTGCTTTACAGCTTGCTTTTTTTCATTTGAAATACTTCATATATTCTTAAAAATAATGAATCTGCATGCAGTAATAATTATATAGTAGACACTAGAATTAAGCTCATAATATTACCTAAAGTTTATTACTAATGAGTCATTAGTAAACACGGTGTATACCTAAAGAGTCACTTCAGGCTATACAAGTATTTCCTTTCAATTTGAGGAATGGAATAATCTCCAGAAGGAAGGGAAGAATATATAAAGAGCAAATGTTTCCCTATTAGAATACCCCTAAACCCATGGTCCTTTAACACTTTAAGATGAAGGGTGGGGGGCAGAGACTGTCAAAGTTATATTCTTAATATTATGGTTATTAAAGCTTATTATAGTGTCAGAACTAAGGAAGAAATCCTAAGATCCATTTAATATGGTGTTTGTAAACTGCAGGTCACAACAGATGAGTGGGTCCTAAAATGCATTTAGTGGTTTACAACTGGTATTTTTTAAATGAAATAAAATAAAGAGAAAATATCAGAATGCATTCCATTTAGTAAGGGTAAAAATTGTTTTATAAAAATTCACTGTGTGTGTGTGTGTGTGTGTGTGTGTGTGTGTGTATACTGGGTTGTGATTCCTCGCTGTGGATCAAGGGTGCAAAAGGTTGAAACTCCCTGATCTGATCTAGCCTCTGGCTTCTAATGAGGTATAACTATAAGTGTTCTCAAAAAGTGGCATCTGTGCATTCCTTCCTGTCTTAAAACAAGCCTCTCCCAAAGAACCGTCTTCACTTTGGCTCATTATTTGAAGTACAGTGTCAAGTTCTCTTTTCGTCAAGATTATTGCAGGGAAGGCTTAATTCCAAACTTATTCTCTTTGCAACAAACATTGACCTACTCAAGGGACTGATTAAGACTCCATATAAATCCATCTTAACCATTAGTCATCATATTTATTTCAATTATAGGAGCACAGGGATAACAGGAAATATTTAGCTACATCTGCAAATGGATCTCACATTCTTTGACCAAGTTCCTTTCTTCTCAGAGTCAGTAAGGCAGAGCTTGCTGACCCATTCACAAACCCTGAGGCATGTCCAGAGCACTGACAGTCTCAATTTGGTTAAACCAATGGAATAGTACGATTGTACTTAAAGTCTTAATGAAGAATACATTTTTCTTTGCCACAATCCTTCCTCTTTCTGACAGAAGTAGGATGCAGAAATAGTAATGGAGAGAAAGAAGATATGTCCAGAAACTTCTATACTTTACTGGCTTCTTATTCAAATGAGGAGGCAGTGGAGTTGAGGTGAGGGTCAGGAAATGTGTGTTCTGGGTTGAAGCTGACTTTGGTTGCAATCTGAACAAGTCTTTGAATTGCTTTGGACCTTCATGTCTTCATTTCTAAAATGAGGGACAGTGCCACAGGAGTTTAGCCAGAATAATAATCAAAGCTACACTTCACATGGCACTTACTATATCACAGTCTCTGCTTCAAGCATTTTACACAATTGACTAATATAATCCTTACAACAACATTAATACACAGAAATTTTTTCTTATTTTACAGATGGATATAGATGGATGAGTAGCAGAGAGGTTAAGTAACTTGTCCAAAGTTAGAGAGTTAGACAATGGTGGAACTGGGATTCAAACTCCAGTTCCAGATGCTGTGCTCTTAACATCATGCAATATTGCATCAGTCAAGACTTTTTTTTGTCACCAGTTCTATCCCCAACTACTCTCAAAAGACCATGTTATTAAAGATATTTTCTACTAAATAAACTAGTTACTAAGTAATATTTCATTCATTTTCCCTTTTTATTAATCAAAGATATATTGAATGGTGTAGCCACTTTGGAGAACAGTTTGGCAATTCTTCCAAAAGTTAAACATAGACATACCATATGATCCAGCAAGTCCACTCCTAGATATATACCCAAGAGAATTAAAAACATGTTCCCATAAAAACCTGTAGATAGATGTTCATAGCAGCATTATTTATAATAGCCCCAAACTGGAAATAACCCAAATGTCCAACAACGGACGAATGAATAAACAAATTGTGGTGTCTATATACAGTGGACTATTATTCAGCCACAAAAGGAATGAAGTACTGCTACAGGCTACGACATGCATGAACCATGAAAACATCATGCTAAGTGAAAGAATCCAGTCACAAGAGGTCATCTATCATATGATTCTATTTATATGGAATGTCAAGAATAGGCAAATCCACAGAGGACCACAGGTAGATGCGTGGTTGCCAGGGGCTGGGGGGAAAGGAGAATGAGAGTGACTATAAGGTATATGACATTTCATTTTGGGGTGGTGAAAATATTTTGGAATTAGACAGTGGTGATAGTTGTACAACTTTGTCAATATACTAAAAACCACTAAAATGGTGAATTTTATGGTATGTGAATTATATCTCAAAATTTTAAAATTCAATCTTGATACCGTAGAGGAGGAAAAAGTTTTCCTAGACCTTCTTAGGGTCTGAAAAATAAACTGAGAAAGACTGACAGAAGAAAAGCATACAACTTTATTAAATATAAGTTTTACGTGATAGGGAAGACTTCATAAGAAAATGAAGACCCAACGAAAGAGTTAGACCTATGTTCCTTTATGCTGGGTTCAGTGAAGAGTGGACAGTCTCAGAAGAATATGATAGGTTACAGAGTATGAGTAACTGTAGTAAACTTGGGAAACATGTCCTGTTTGTTAGGATTCTTCTTAATGTCCCTTTGTTTTCAGAGATAAGGATGCTCCTTTCCTCAAAAAAAAAAAAAAAAAAAAGGTGGATTTGTAGTCTCCAGAGGCTGGTGGTCAGGGAAAAACGGGAAGTAACTGTTAATTGGTTTATTTTTGGTGATGAAAATGTTCTGGACTTAGTGGTAATAGTTGCACAACTCCGTGAATATCTTAAAAACCACTGAACTGGACACTTTAGAAAGGGTAAATGTTATAGTATGTGGATTAAATCTCAATAAAGCTGTTATTTTTTTAAAATATGTACCATTTTGCTACCTTGTGGCAGACACCCTTCTAGGCACTGAGGGGATTCAGCAGAGGACAAAGTAGACAAAACACTTGATCTCACAGAATTTGCAATTCTAGAAAATGAATAAACAAATGAAAGTGAACTTCAGGCTTCTGCCAACTGAACCCCGGAGCCAGCCGGAGGCACTGGCAGTATTCAGTTCCCACTCCTGTGGACTCCTGGCAACCTCACCCCCTGACTGCCCTACGCCCCAGCCTCCACCCTCCACCCCCAACACAGCTTCCAGGTGCTCTAATGGGCCCCTGCACGGCACTCCACTCAGGACCTTCCACTCAGGAACTCACTCCTGGCTCAAGGTATTGGAGTTCTTCCCTGACCGACGCTCCTCTCTCCTCCCAGCCTCACTGGCTTTCTTCCAACTCAATTTTACCCTTATTCATTCATTTAACAATGTATTTAACAAACATTTACTGAGAGCTAGATTAGTTAGAATGCTTTGGGCCAAAAGATACAGAAAACTGACTCAAAACTTTTTAAACAATGAGGAAAATTATTACTTCCTGTAACAGGATGTCCAAACTCCAGGCACGGGGCTCCGGCTCTGTTTCTCTGGTGTTCCTTTGGCTCTGCCCTCATCAAGCAGTTCATTGTCATCGTCCTTGGGCAGCCGCTAGGGAAACTAGCTACAACGGGGCAACATGCTTTCTTGGTTACATCTAGCAAGAAAGAGAGAGCGGAAAAAACTATACTCCAACTAGGGGATAAAAATCCATCTGATATGCATAGGTATGAGTTTATCAAAGCCAACTTAGATCAAGTCTCCTTAGATCAAGCTGGCCGTGAAATGTCGTGTGATGATTGACTTAAGCTGCACTCCTAGACCAGTCACTACCAAGGAGACTGGAGTTCCCACAATGGATTTAGGACTGAACCCTGGAGCTGGAGGAGGGGTCAGCATCCCCTTAATCACGTGAACTACATTGGAAGGAGGAAGGGGTTCATTACAAACTGTAATTTACTGTTCATTACAAACTATGTAACCATCTGTTCCTTAAACTCAGACCAGGTACTAAGTGCTTCTCTGTGTGCTAGGAGTAGAGGTAGTATACTTTTTATTTGGTGAGAGACTGTTTTCATAGCTAAAGCTGCCTCTAAATCTCCCCCAAGGAACCATGTGTTACCTCTCCAAGTGGTGGCATTTTAAGATCTATTTCACAGGGGTGGTGTGATGCTTGAGAGCAAATACCCGACACTCCCAATATCACATCCTATAAGCAGCCCATCATTCTTCTATGCTTATGGCCACCCCTACACACATCTCACGAGATCTTCCTAGGCATATGTGCTGTCTAAGGGAAGGTTCTTTCACTTCTGTCCCCATCCATGCAATGTGCTATAAAACAGATGCCAGATTTACTGCTAGGAAGTTCTATACTTCATTCCTGAAAAGCTGAGTCGAGGATAGGTCAAATTATCCGTCTAACAGACCTACTAGAGAATGGACTTGAGGATATGGGGAGGGGGAAGGGTAAGCTGTGACAAAGTGAAAGAGCGGCATGGACATATATACACTACCAAACGTAAGGTAGATAGCTAGTGGGAAGCAGCCGCATAGCACAGGGAGATCAGCTCGGTGCTTTGTGACCGCCTGGAGGGATGCGATAGGGAGGGTGGGAGGGAGACGCAAAAGGGAGGGGATATGGGAACATATGTATATGTATAACTGATTAAATTTGTTATAAAGCAAAAAATAAAAAAAATAAAAAAATAAAAAATAAAAATAAAAAAAAAGAATATAAGCATTAATTCTCAAGTCCATGTGTGCTTAATCCAAATCACAATCTTGTTTTACAATCTTGTAAATGCAAGACAAAGAGACTTGCCAATGTAGCAGGAAGGAGAAAGGCCAGCCGGTTGGAAAAGACCCATAATTCATTGATTAAATTTATAAGCAGCAAATACAGAAACACTGATCTCTTTGGAAAGAAGTTTTCAAAATAATACTGAGACCTAAATCCAACTGAGTCATTATCTGAAATAATGCCCAAGACTGAGAATAAAAGTATTCCAGGTGTTATGCAGCCACCAAAAAACCCCACAACAAACAAACAAAAACAGAGGTGAATAGCTCTGCCCTCCAGAAGTTTAAATTGTAATGAAAATGGAAAAGGAAAGCAGACCCAGCCATATGTTTGGTAGATCATTAGCTAGGCTCTAGAGGATGAGGTGGCATCAGGAAGACAAACAGGTTACTTTTCATAAAAAGTTTGAAACCCAGGTTCCTTGACAGGTAAATGCTGCCCACCCCCTGTAGCCTGGTTCGTGAGCTCTTCAGCAGATGGCTGATTTACCTTTCTTATTTCACTCGTGCAGTTAACCTAAAAGAGGGAGAATTCTCTGTTTCCAAGCCTGATGTGCATGAGTGTTTAACTCCAGGAAAATACACAGAGAAACAGCTGGTGACTTTCTCGTTAGTAGGCAGTGTTCTAGAGATGAAGATTGGGATTTCTTTTTGTAGCTAAAAGATATGCATTTATTCCACTGAAAGGCATCGAAGATTACTAACTTGGCTAAAGGAAAGAAGACTGAAGAATACATGCCACAGAACCAAAACATGTTCCTCCCCAATTCACCTGAACCTCCTGTTACTAGAAAGAGCTGTGAGGTGGGGCAGCTCAGAGTGTGGTGGTTTTTCCTTACAGATATGATCTTCCTTCGATAACTTGCATAGGCTTCCCTTCGAAGGAAGAAGATGAATAATAAATTTAATTAGCCAGTCCTTTTCTTGAAATGTATCTGAAAGCAGATGACAGATCTCCATAATGAAACTACCACCCACGCTTGAATTTTACACTATTTTCTCAAAAGGGGAATGTACTGATTTGTAAATGTAGTTGCTTATAAATACATGCAGTTATTTTTATCTTGTTTTCTATGCTGAATGTTGCTTTTGCCTATATATAAATTAGTGAGAAACAGCTGCCTTTGCAAGGGAAAATCTATAATTCATTGCTGATGTGTCCTACTAATCGCACAGAATAAATTCATTTGCATACTATCAACATTGAAAAAGCCTTCTGCTGGCCCAGCATACATAGCATTTTCATTTTTTGCTTCAACCAACAGACTTTACTGTGTAATCCTTTGGAAATACGTCTAATTCATCTGACCACAAACTTTTGAAAATATTTTAAGGATGTTCTGAGTCCAGCACCCCACTACTTTCAATGTCATGCTATGTACAGTATTTCAAATACAGGATTTCATAATAAAGATGTTATCTTCATCCATCCTACTTACTGTGTAGATAGTTTGACTTCCCCTCACACTACTACAGCATTTACTGGGTAGGTACTATGAGCCAGGTACCAGGGATACAAAAATGCTTAAGGCATAATCTCTCCCCCTCTGAGAGCAAAGTCTAGTCAGGGAGACACAGATGTAAACAAGCAATTACAGATTGCTCCAAGATCCCAGAGGGAAAAGTAAAGTATTTTTCTAGAGAAGCATGTGTGAGAACCTTCATGGGGACGGACATTCAAGCAAGGTCCTAAAGATAAAGCAAACATTCAACATGTAAAAGATGGAAAGACAAGTGTGACCAGAGATGTTCTGGGATTGTTGTGTTTGCTGAGGTTAAAACACAAGGTGAAGATGGGTGTTTATTAATGCCATGTCGGATGTATTTATTAAGACACAACTGTACTAGTCTAGGTTACTTAAGCTGTTGACTATGTCTTCCTTTCCTAAGGAGACTTTACTAATAAAGCACTACACACAAAATAAAAACTTTATTAACAGTCAAAAGGCAGTAAAGAACAGTTAGAAAAGGTAAGTGTTCAATTCAACAAATATTGGTAAGCTGTTAGTATTTTTATTAATTCGGTTGTTTATATAAATAATTTTATATATTTGTGTCTATATATTTACAATATTTAAATGTATGTATGTAATGTATATTCACTGTATAATTTATATATTTCTAATAAATCATAAAGATAAATATATAATAATATATAATGTACATAACAACATAACTATGTAACAAATAATACATAATAAATAAAAGCTGGGTCTGTTTTATTTGGCACCTACTGTATTCCAGGCTATTTCCTAGTCATTAGGGACACAGAGGTAAGCAAGGCAGATGAAACATCTGCCCTCATAAGACATTACAGGGGGATGTGGGCAACGAATACATGTAAGACAATCAAAATAATGTAATGCTTAAGAGGCTTGGGGAGATATTAAAGTATTAATTACAGTAAGAAGTGGGTACATTTGTACTTCCTGCTGCTAGCTTTCCCTATAAAACCAGCCTAATCATTATAAACTTTAAAAACACTGTGTGTGATAGATTTATAATTTCTATAGTTTTCATGGTAAATACATTTTTCTGTATTTATCATGTAAAATTTAATAGCAGTATTAATGATTTTCTTAAAGAAGGGCAGTAATCTGCCATGTGGTGAAGAGCAAATCTAGAAATGAACCATCTCGGCTTATATCTCATAGCTGAGTGGCCCCGAGCAAGTTAATGAACCTCTCTGCATCTCAGGTCCCTCATCTGTAAAATAATAATAATAATAATGATAATCACACCATGGCGTTGCTCTAGTATTAAATGATTTAATACATGTCAATTACTTAGAATAGTACTAAGCACATAATAATCACTCAATAAATTCCACCTACGACTGTTATCAAAACATTAACAAACCTGTGTTAAACAGGCCAGTGTTCGAAATAAGTTTGGGTCTTAAAAAAAAAGTCATGAAAAATTATGTCGTGGAAGACTTTCTCTTGAGTCACAGTATATATGATGAATGGCCATAATGTTAAAAAATAAAAATAAAGAAAGAAAAGGGGAAAAAAACCTCCCAGATGTAGGAAAGGGACATCTTGTCTCCTTTCTAGAGATTTAGAGGTTAGTTGACCAGACTTTGGGAGTTCTTTCCATGCCACTTCTCTGGGCAGATGAGCAAAATCATTCATCTTTATGGTAATAAGCAAAGCAAACTATTTCCTTCTTTCATCCACATTGCAGCTTTTCAAATGGATTTAAACTAGCCCTCTGCAATTAGTAATTGTTTCTCTAGTGGTTTCAAAGCTACTTGATCCTCTTACAGTACTTTATTTCTGTACATTATTCATACATATGTTGAGAAGCCAGCATAATAAGGTAATTGTTCCATTAAGCTTTCACTTAGTCAACTTTACTCATTCAAGTCAATGATTATTTAGTTTTTTCTCTTCCTGGGGGAGTTGGAAAGGTTTCACAGAGGAGATGATATTTGAGTTGGAACTTGAGAGAGATAGGATATAGGAATAAATCTTGCAGAGAAGGGCAGAACATGCAAGTTCAGGAAGTGGTGATAAGTTTGGGGTGTAACATTTACAAGGTTTAAGGCCATATTTCACTTTGAAATGAACAATTAATATCATGGGTCATCTTTTGCTGGCTGTTGCTAATGTAGATAACTTTTCTTCTCTCTTGCCACTGCTTCCCGCACCCCAACGTAGATGTGTACAAATGAACATTCGCACATATTCATAAACATGAGAGATGTGCTTTACATTTGAAAGAAGAAAGGCAGTGTTTGGAGAGGAAGGGGCAGAAAGTGGAGAAGAAAAAAACAAGTAAAAGAATCTAATCCTTTTTAGCAGATGCAAACTATTATATATATTATATAGAATCAATAACCAACAAGGTCCTACTGTATAGCACAAGGAACTGTATTCAATATCCTGTGATAAACCATAATGGAAAAGAATATGAAAAAGAATATATATATATATATATATATATATATATGTATATGTATATGTATAACTGAGTCACTTTGTTGTACAGCAGAAATTAACACAACATTGTAAATCAACTATACCTCAATAATTATTTTTAAAATAATCTAATCCTTTTAAAACTAGTTTTGTGCCCTCCATAGACATGGGAGTGAAGATAATAATCTTATGAATTTATTCAAGAGTGACCTGGGAGATTCTGGACACAAAGATGGACCCTAGAGTCGGGCAACAAAGCATGGCAGAGGACTACAGCCACTCCTTCTTCCCCACTGTTAAGACCTCAGTATGGGGACTTCCCTTGTGGCCCAGTGGTTAAGACTCTGTGTTCCCGATGCAGGGGGCCTGGGTTCAATCCCTGGTTAGGGAACTAGATCCCACATACTGCAACTAAGCCCTGGCACAGCCAAATTAATTAATTAATTAAAAAAAAATTTTAAAGGGGAAAAAAAGACCTCAGTACCAACTGGTACCCAGGGCTGGAAGCTTTGGGAGCTTCTAGCCACTGCAAATAAACAGGACATCTCAGTAAGAGGGATGCTTGCTGTGCAGATGTAGCTCAAGACCATCTCCTGGCCCTCTTCCACCTCAGAGAGCCACCATAATGCCTCTCCTACAAAGAAAGTCCGGGGAAGAAAACAATCTGCGAAGCACGCAGCACAGACAGAACATTGCTCTTTCCCAAAGGCCTTGTTAGCAAGGTGGTTTCCCATGAGCAACGAGTGAGAGGAAAAACAGGCCAGATGCTGAGTGGTGACCACAGCTGGCAAAGTGGCCTGCATGGTGTGAGCACTTGTGAGTCAGTGCATTGGAAACTCCTAGAAACAAATGGGGGTGCACTTTGGCACGTTTTCAGATGAAATGGCTGATGAAGAGCTTGTACGAAGCGTGGGAAGAGTGTTGGTGCTGCAATTTTCTTACCTCTACTCTTATCCTTACACGATTGGTGTAATCTTCAGTATTTTAAGTGATTTGAATATTTTACCAAGTTTGCTTTAACTGAATATAGAAAATATAACCTATATTGTATGCTTATCCAGGCATACATAAATTGCAATCCTTTTGCAATAAACTGAAAATAAACAAAGAATGAGGATGCCACTGTCCTCCCCTTCCACCTGGTGGAACTATCATTCTTGCTTCAGATACATCACATATTATATATGCTCCATGACATCACATCAAGTGTGAGTGTTAGGGTCAATTCATAAGTTGATATTAATAACACTTAATTTCTTATTTTTCATTAGAATAAAATATAAATATTAATGCAAATTCAAATACATTCTTCCAGCCTACCCATAGCTGCTGCTCGCTGAATCTCATGCACCACTGAGAAAGATGCCCTAGCTATGGTACCTCTGTCCTAGAGAAGCAGGGACTGATGGTCCCCACTCAGGCTGGGGTGTGAGTCCTGGGAAGCCTCTTCTGGACTCCACTGAAGGAAGGACTTGCCTAGAATTACAGAGGATGGGGGCCAGAAAAGTGACACAAAGGGTGCTATCCTAGAAAGAAATTAAAACACAAAATAGGGCAGTATGTTCCAAAGAAACTGCCAGTCCAAAGGATCAGGGCAAACATGGAAACATGCAGAAAGAGGTAATGATACAGAAACTGAAAGTAGGATCAATTCTTTGCTGTGCATTTTGAAAAATATCGAATCCCTGAAAGATTTATAGTGTAAAGTTCATGCCAGAAACCCAAGATTTTTGAAGAATTCTTATCAATCAGAGCCAGTTTTCCCCTTCACCACTCATGCCACTCCCACTCCCAGATAAGGTAACCAGTGCACACCTGTGTGCCCCATACTTGCCCAGTTTTGGCTGTGAAGTCCCACATCCCAGGAACCCCCTCAATCTCAGGAAAACCAAGGCAGTTGGTCACCCTACTTCCAGATGAAATAAAAGGTTCACAGACTTGGAATATAGGAGGAGCATCAGAAGGGCAGCAAAAGAATTTGATGCTCATGTGGGTCTGGAAGAGCTGGTCTCTGTAGAGGAAGGATAATGGAAACCTAAACTAGGTTTGGAAAATCCTAGAGCAAAGGGGACTTATGCCCTCACTCCAAGGTAGAACCTAAGGAAGTGACAAGGTGCCTGGGTAATGCAAGGCAACACGGTACAGAACAGTAGTAGAAGTGGGTTTGTGGTAAGTTCATGCTAAGAAAACCTGAGACCACCTGAAAGGGTTTTCTGCTTCCTGCATGACACAGGAGGAAAGCCATATGTTTTCTGCTTGCCCAAAAGGAGCTTGAAGAGTCAGATCCAAGAAGCCTTGAAATTGAGCATAAGAAGGGCACCACAGCACCCTGCATGGACCAGATGGCCAGTGATGTCTCAACAACCTGAATGAATAACCAAGAGCTAGCTGGGTAAATGATGCATGACCCAGGACCCCCTCAGCCCCTTCCCCCACCCTCCAAATCCTGGAATTTAAATGCAAGCCTCGGTGAAGGCAGAGCAGTAGGGGTGTGGGGTGTGTGTGACTCAGTTGACCGAGATTTCTTTTCCCATCATCTGGCATAAAGGGACTTAAAATACAAATTAAATTCAATTATATAAAAATAAAATTATATTTCCTACACACTTGAGTCTGTGGCCTGAAATTTATAATTTTCCTATTTCCCTAAACACACACACACACGCACACACACAGATCTGGAAGAATACACACAAAATGATATTATTTATTTAATTAAACAGTTGTTTATTAGTAAACTCTGGAGAGAGGAGTATTTGTTCATTTTGAGGACAATGTAACTTTTTTGTTTAATGGATTTTTAAAAATTATTTATTTATTTTATTTGGCTATGCCGGGTCTTAGTTGTGGCAGGCGGGCTCCTTAGTTGTGGCATGTGAACTCTTAGTTGCAGCATGCATGTGGGATCTAGTTTCCTGACCAGGGATCGAACCCAGGCTGCCTGCATTGGGAGCACGGAGTCTTAACCACTGTGCCACCAGGGAAGTCTCACAATATAACTCTTTACTCTTTATGATTCTGAATTGTTTAAATTTTTAACAAGAAGAATTTATTTGTCACCTGTATAATTTAAAAATAAACAAAAGAAAGAAAATAGTATGGGTTTTTCCTGCAAGGAAAAATGGCACATACTTATTTTATTACCATTGTACTAATGCACAGATCAGTAAAAGATAAATAGAAAATGAGGTTATATACAGAAGACTCAAACTGAGAAAAGGGGAAAATACAATGAAGAAGGATTGTTAGACTGTGACATGGACTGTAGAAATAGAGAAAAACTGAATTTTTTTGTTTGTTGTGTTGTGTTTTAGGAAACACTTCTGCAGGCTGATAGACTAGAAAGAAAACATAGAAAACTTTTATAGCAGAGAAAAGAATGAGGTTTAAAAAGCAGAGAATGATATGATTCAAAAACAACGTTCAATGGCCCTTAATCAGCTTCATCCTCAGCAGCCTTGGGACAGCATCTCTCCTTCCTGAACTGCTCCTCTCCTGGCTTGCTTGGGGTCCATCTCATCCTTTTCTCTCTCTGGGCTCTCTCCTGTGGCAGCTTCCTTTCAGTCCCACGAGTTTAATGAACACTTTCATGTAGACAATTCCCCAAGCAGTATCTCCAGGGCTGACTTCTCTCCTGTTCACATTCCTCATATATCATACCCTGCTAACATCCCATCCTAGTATATATAATTATAATAGCATATGTAATCCACTTCACCCTCCTGGTTTCCATTCCTGTTAATAATACTGCTATCACCCCCCATCCATGTCATTTTGGGTCAAAATCTCTTTTCTCCTCTTCATCTCTTTCCCCTTCATACAATCAGTTGCTCAGATCTATTGATTCTCCCTTGTGCATCTCTCTCCTCCTTTCCATTTGAGCTGGGCCTGAAATGGTCCCTATAACCTCTCACCTAGACTACTGCAATAGTAGTCTTATTCCAACTTCTGGTTGGTTCCCTCTCCAGGAACAGCCAGAATTCATTTCGCACAATGCCAGAAATCTCCTGGAAGGAAATGAATTTATTCAACACAAACTTATCAAGCACCTGCCTAAGCACCGGGCACTATTCTAGGTCAAGGTGAGTCAGAAGTAATTAAGACAATGATCGTACTCCCTTAGAGCTTGCATTCTTGTGGGAGGCAACAGATAATAAGTGAATGACCAAATAAGTAAACAAGACTTCAGAAACTAAGTGCTATGAAAGAACAGACTAGGATGGTGCATTGGGGATGGAATCGACAACTCCATGTAGAGTGGTCAAGACAAACTTCTCTGAAGAAACTACCATGGGCTGAGACCTAACTGAGCTGAGACTTGTCTCTCAGAATGAAATATTTCAGGAAGAAGAGCTAGAAAGTGGGAGAGGAGTAGCCAAAGACCAGCTCACAAGGGCCTTTTGGGAATCTGGATTTTATTCTTAATGTAAAGAAAATCCATTGGACAGTTTCTGCAGTTTCGTTTGTTTGTTTGTTTGTTTAGGTGAAACTAAGTTTACCTTTACTGCTAAAAATTTCCCCTAAATTGACTACCCACAGTTCCTTCTATTCCACATGTCTCTATTTACAATTACTATGATATTGCACAGATTTCCCACATATTCTTTTCCTATCCCAATTGTTGTTCATTGTGGCTAAGAGAAAATTAAAGAACTCTGCCACAACAGTCTGACATGAGACAGATTTCGAGTGAGTCAACAGAACACGTGCAGTTCCTGAATCTGACACTTCATCTTCCTCACAGACTTTTCTCACTTACCCATCTGAGGCTTTCCCAAGGAATCAAAAACATGTCCAAGGCAACAGGCCACATTCAATGATATTTACTTCTAAAGTTAGCCTACTTTGTAGGACTCAAAATGCCTAAAGGCTCAGGATTGCTTCCACATGTCACCCACTCACAGGCCACCTTCTCCTTTGGAGCTCTTGGTGGGGGCTTTCTATGGCACTGTCTGGTGTCTTTGATGCCTGTTTCAGAGCCCACCACCAGATTATCCAAAAGACCTCCACTCCCCATCCTACTCCTTCAACCAGTCCAGTACTACCTGGCCACTCATTAAGAAGCCAGTGACTGTGTCTTCACTTCCCACAGGTATGCCGTTAGAGAGTTTTCAAAGGTGGACAGATCTGATCCAACTTTGTTTCTTAAAAGGTTATTCTAGGAGGAGTGAGTGCACAGACGTGAGCAGAGGCAGGTGCGAGGGCTGCGTTGCTGAGATGCTGGAGCTCCTTGAAGACCCCCCGTCCTGAGGAAAGGGAAGTTGGAGACTGAGTTGGTCCCCACATTGTGAAACTCCCAGCGGGGGAGCAGCACAGAGACAAACCAGCCAGAAGAACCTAGAAGGGTAGAAAGCACTTTCTTCCTACCCAACAGCTGGGATGAGAATAGGATGCAACTTTACTGGCTGGACACTACTTGCCCCAAAGCAGATGAAGTAAGAGATGCTGGAACACCTGACAGAAGCCAGCAGAATGTGAGAATTCCTACCACATCAGTCAGTCTCCTGGATCTCTGCAAGCAGGGTCTGTTGGAAACAAGAGTGCTGTGTGGCTGGCAGGGTCTTGGTGTTCCAGTCGGGTGTCAGGCCTGAGCCTCCAAGGTAGGAGAGCTGAGTCCAGGAAATTGGACCACCAGAGACCCCCTAGCCCCATGTAATATCAGTTGGTGAGAGTTCTCCCAGAGATTTCTGTCTCATCACTAAGACCCAGCTCCACCCAATGGCCAGCAAGCTCCAGTGCTAGACGCCCCATGCCAAACAACTAGCAAGACAGGAAAACAACCCACACATTAGCAGAGAAGCTGCCTAAAATCATACTAAGTTCACAGACACCCCAAAACAAACCACTGGACGTGGCCCTGCCCACCCGCAAGACAAGATCCAGTCCCACCCACCAGAACACAGTCACCAGTCCCCTCCAATAAGAAGCCTACACAAGCCACTGAACCAACCTTAGCCACTGCAGGCAGACACAAAAAACAATGGGAACTACGAACCTGCAGCCTACAAAAAGAAGACCCCAAACACAGTAAGTTAAATAAAATGAGAAGACAGAGAAATCTGCAGCAGATGAAGGAGCAAGGTAAAAACCCTCCAGACCAAAAAACTGAAGAGGAAATGGGCAGCCTACCTGAAAAAGAATTCAGAGTAATGATAGTAAAGATGATCCAAAATCTTGAAAATAGAATGGAGAAAATATAAGAAACATTTAACAAGGACCTAGAAGAACTAAAGACCAAACAAACAATGATAAACAACACAACAGATGAAATTAAAAACTCTCTACAGGGAATCAATAGCAGAATAGCTGAGGGAGAGGAATGGAGAAGTGACCTGGAAGATAAAATAGTGGAAATAACTGCTGCAGAGCAGAATAAAGAAAAAAGAATGAAAAGAATTGAGGACAGTCTTAGGGACTTCTGGGACATTAAGTGCACCACCATTTGAATTATAGGGGTCCCAGAAGGAGAAGAGGAAAAGAAAGGGACTGAGAAAATATTTGAAGAGATTATAGTTGAAAACTTCCCTAACATGGGAAAGGAAATAGTCAACCAAGTGCACGAAGCACAGAGAGTTCCACACAGTATAAATCCAAGGAAAAACAGGCCAAGACACATATTAATCAAACTACCAAAAATTAAATACAAAGAAAAAGTATTAAAAGTAGCAAGGGATTAGTTGATCATAGGTGTGTGGGTTTTCTCTGGGCTTTCTATTCTGTTCCATTGATCTATATTTCTGTTTTTGTGGCAGTACCATATTGTCTTGATTACTGTAGTAATCAAGTAAACTTTGTAGTATAATCTGAAGTCAGGGAGTCTGATGTTTCCAGCTCCGTTTTTCTCCCTCAAGACTGCTTTGGCTATTCGGGGTCTTTTGTGTCTCCATACAAATTTTAAGTTTTTTTGTTCTACTTCTGTAAAAACTGCCACTGGTAATTTGATAACTATTGCATTGAATCTGTAGATTGTTTTGGGAGTATAATCATTTTCACAATACTGATTCTTCCAATCCAATAACATGGTATATCTCTCCATCTGTTTGTGTCATCTTTTATTTCTTTCATCCGTGTCTTATAGTTTTCTGAGTACAGGTCTTTTACCTCCTTAGGTAGGTTTATCCCTGGGAATTTTATTCTTTTTGTTGCGATGGTGAATGAGGTTGTTTCCTTAATTTATCTTTCTTATCTTTCGTTGTTAGTGTATAGGAATGCAAGTGATTTCTGTGCATTAATTTTGTATCCTGCTACTTTACCACATTCATTGATTAGCTCTAGTAGTTTTCTGGTAGCATCTTTAGGATTCTGTGTATAGTAACATGTCATCTGCAAACAGTGACAGTTTTATGTCTTCTTTTCAAATTTTTATTCCTTTTATTTCTCTTTCTTCTCTGATTGCCATGGGTAGGGCTTCCAAAACTATGTTGAATAAGAGTGGTGAGAATGGACATCCTTGTCTTCTTCCTGATCTTAGTAGATATGCTTTCAGTTTTTACCATTGAGTATGATGCTTGTTGTCAGTTTGTCATATATGGCCTTTATTATGTTGAGATAGGTTCCCTCTATGACCACTTTCCGGAGAGTTTTTATCATAAATGGTTGTTGAATTTTGTCAAAAGCTTCTTCTGCATCTACTGGGATGATCATATGGTTTTTATTCTTCAGTTTGTTAATATGGTGTATCACACTGATTGATTTGTGTATATTGAAGAATCCTTGCATACCCGGGATAAATCCCACTTGATCACAGTGTATGATCCTTTCAATGTGCTGTTGGATTCTGTTTGCTAGTATTTTGTTGAGGATTTTTGCATCTATATTCATCAGTGACAGTGGTCTGTAAGTTTCTTTTTTTGCAGTATCTTTGTCTGGTTTTGGTATGAGAGTGATGGTGGCCTCATAGAATGAGTTTGGGAGTGTTCCTTCCTCTGCAATTTTTTGGAAGAGTTTGAGAAAGTTTGGTGTTAGCTCTTTACTAAATGTTTGATAGAATTCACCTGTGAAGCCATCTGGTCCTGGACTTTCATTTGTTGGAAGATTTTTAATCATAGTTTCAATTTCATTACTTGTAATTGGAGACACAAAAGACCCCAAATAGCCAAAGCAATTATGAGGGAAAAAAACAGAGTTGGAGGGGTGCTTCCCTGGTGGCACAGTGGTTGAGAGTCCACCTGTCAATGCAGGGGACACGGGTTGTGCCCCAGTCCGGGAAGATCCCACATGCCATGGAGCGGCTGGGCCTGTGAGCCATGCCCGCTGAGCCTGCACGTCCGGAGCTTGTGCTCCACAATGAGAGAGGCCACAACAGTGAGAGGCCCGTGTACCGCAAAAAAAAACACACAAAAACCGAGCTGGAGGAATCAGACTCCCTGACTTCAGACTATACCACAAAGATACAGTAATCAAGACAATATGGTATTGGAATAAAAAAGGAAATATAGATCAGTGGAACAGGATACAAAGCTGAGAGATAAATGCACGCTCCTATGGTCAACTAATCTATGACCAAGGAGGCAAGGACATACAATGGAGAAAAGACAGTCTCTTCAATAAGTGGTGCTGGGAAAACTGGACAGCTACATGGAAAATAACGAAATCAGAACACTACAAAGCACCATACACAAAAATAAATTCAAAATGGATTAAAGACCTAAAATGTAACACTGCACACTATAAAACTCTTAGAGGAAAATGTAGGAAGAACACTCTTTGACATAAATCACAGCAAGATCTTTTTTCAACAACCTCCTAGAGTAATGAGAATAAAGACAAAAATAAACAAATGGGACGTAATGAAACTTAAAAGCTTTTGCACAGCAAAGGAAACCATAAGATGAAAAGACAACCCTCAGAATGGGAGAAAATATTTGCAAACAAAGCAACTGACAAAGGATTAATCTCCAAAATATACAAACAGCTCATGCAGCTCAATATCAAAAAAACAAACAAACCAATCAAAAAATGGGTGGAAGACCTAAATAAACATTGCTCCATAGAAGACATACAGGTGCCCAACAAACACATGAAAAGATGCTCAACATCACTAACTATTAGAGAAATGCAAATCAAAACTACAATGAGATATCACTTCACACTGGTCAAAATGGAAATCATCACAAAATCTACAAACAATAAATGCTGGAGAGGGTGTGGAGAAAAGGGAACCCCGTTGCACTGCCAGTGGGAATGTAAATTGATACAGCCACTGTGGAGAGCAGTATGGCGTTTCCTTAAAAAACTAAAAATAGAACTACCATGTGACCCAGCAATCCCACTACTGGGCATATACCCAGAGAAAACCATAATTCAAAAAAACACATGCACCCTAATGTGCATTGTACCACTGTTTACAACAGCCAGGTCATAGAAGCAACCTAAATGCCCATCGACAGACAAATGGATAAAGAAGATGTGGTATATATATATATACCAAAAAAAAAAAAAAAAAAACACACACAATGAGCCAAAACCTATGGGATGCAGCAAAAGCAGTTCTAAGAGGAAAATTTAAAGAAATACACTCCTACCTCAAGAAACAAGAAAAATCTCAAATAAAGAACTTAGTCTTACACCTAAAGCAATCAGAGAAAGAAGAACCAAAAAAACCAAAGTTAGCAGAAAGAAAGAAATCATAAAGATAGGATCAGAAATAAATGAAAAAGAAATGAAGGAAATAATAGCAAAGATCAATAAAACTAAAAGCTGGTTCTTTGAGAAGATAAAATTGATAAACCATTAGCCAGACTCATCAAGAAAAAAAGGGAGAAGGCTCAAATCAATAGAATTAGAAATGAAAAAGGAGAAGTAACAACTGACACTGCAGAAATACAAAGCATCCTAAGAGACTACTACAAGCAACTATATGCCAATAAAATGGACAATGTGGAAGAAATGGACAAATTCTTAGAAAAGCACAACGTTCAACGACTGAACCAGGAAGAAATAGAAAATATAAATAGACCAAGCACAAGCACTGATATTGAAACTGTGATTAAAAACTTCCATCAAACAAAAGCCTAGGGCTTCCCTGGTGGCGCAGTGGTTGAGAGTCTGCCTGCCGATGCAGGGAACACGGGTTTGTGCTCCGTTCCGGGAAGATCCCACATGCCACAGAGCGGCTGGCCCATGAGCCATGGCCACTGAGCCTGCGTGTCCGGAGCCTGTGCTCCGCAGTGGGAGAGGCTACAACAGTGAGAGGCCCACGTACCACAAAAAAAAAAAAAGAAAAGAAAGAAAAAGGAGCCCAGGACCAGATGGCTTCACAGGCAAATTGTATCAAACTTTTAGAGAAGAAATAACACATATTCTACTCAAACTCTTTGAAAATATAGCAGAGGGAGGAACACTCTCAAACTCATTTTACAAGGCCACCATCACCCTGATATCAAAATCGGACAAAGATGTCACAAAGAAAGAAAACGACAGGCCAATATCACTGATGAACATAGATGCAAAAATCCTCAACAAAATACTAGCAAACAGAATCCAACAGCACATTAAAAGGATCATACACCATGATCAAGTGGGGTTTATGCCAGGAGTGCAAGGATTCTTCAATATATGCAAATCAATAAATGTGATACACTATATTAACAAACTGAAGGATAAAATCCATATAATCTCAATAGATGAAGAAAAAGCTTTTGACAAAATTCAACACCCATTTATGATAAAAACGCCCCAGAAAGTAGGCATAGAGGGAACTTTCCTCAATATAATAAAGGCCATATATGACAAACCCACAGCCAACATTGTTCTCAACGGTGAAAAACTGAAACCATTTCCTCTAAGATCAGGAAGAAGACAAGGTTTCCCACTCCCACCACTATTACTCAACATAGTTTTGGAAGTTTTAGCCACAGCAATCAGAGAAGAAAAAGAAATAAAAGGAAGCCAAATTGGAAAAGAAGACATAAAACTGTCACTGTTTGCAGATGACATGATACTATACATAGAGAATCCTAAAGATGCTACCAGAAAACTACTAGAGCTAATCAATAAGTTTGGTAATGTTGCAGGATACAAAATTAATGCACAGAAATCTCTTGCATTCCTATGCACTAATGATGAAAAATCTGAAAGAGAAATTAAGGAAACAATCCCATTTACCACTGCAACTAAAAGAATAAAATACCTAGGTATAAACCTATCTAAGGAGAAAGAAATCCTGTATGCAGAAAACTATAAGATATTGATGAAAGAAATCAAAGACGATACAAACAGATGGAGAGATATACCATGTTTTGCATTGGAAGAATCAACATTGTGAAAATGACTATACTACCCAAAGCAATCTAAAGATTCAGTGCAATCCCTATCAAATTACCAATGGCATTTTTCACAGAACTAGAAGAAAGAATTTCACAATTTTTATGGAAACACAAAAGACCCTGAATAGCCAAAGTAATTTTAAGGAAGAAAAACAGAGCTGGAGGAATCAGGCTCCCTGACTTCAGACTACTACAAAGCTACAGTAATCAACACAGTATGGTACTAGCACAAAAGCAGAAATATAGATCAATGAAACAGGATAGAAACTCAGAGATAAACCCATGTACCTATGGTCACCTTATCTCTGATAAAGGAGGCAAGAATATACAATACAATATATATACTGAGAAAAGACAGCCTCTTCAATAAGTGGTGCTGGACAGCTACATGGAAAGTATGAGATTAGATCACTCCCTAACACCACACACAAAAATAAACTCACAATGTTAATCCATTGTGAGACCTAAATTTAAGGTCAGAAACTATAAAACTCTTAGAGGAAAACATAGTCAGAACACTCTGTGACATAAATCACAAGATCCTTCTGACCCACCTCCTAGAGTAAGGGAAATAAAAACAAAAATAAACAAATGGGACCTAATGAAACTTCAAAGCTTTTGCACAGCAAAGGAAACCATAAACAAGGTGAAAAGACAACCCTCAGAATGGGAGAAAATATTTGCAAACCAAGCAACTGACAAAGAATTAATCTCCAAAATATATAAGCAGCTCATGCAGCTCAGTATCAAAAAAACAAACAACCCAATCCAAAAATGGGCAGAAGACTTAAATAGGCATTTCTCCAAAGAAGATACACAGATTGCCAACAAATACATGAAAATATGCTCAACATCACTAATCATTAGAGAAATGCAAATGAAAACCACAATGAGGTATCACCTCACACCGGTCAGAATGGCCTTCATATCTACAAACAATAAATGCTGAAGTGGGTGTGGAGAAAAAGGAACCCTCTTGCATTGTTTGTGGGAATGTAAATTGATACAGCCACTATGGAGAACAGTATGGAGGTTCCTTGAAAAACTAAAAATTGAACTACCATACGACCCAGCAATCCCACTCCTAGGCATATACCTGAGAAAACCATAATTCAAAAAGAGTCATGTACCACAATGTTCATTGCAGCACTATTTACAATAGCCAGGACATGGAAGCAACTTAAGTGTCCATTGGCAGATGAATGGATATAGAAGTTGTGGCCCATATATACGATGGAATATTACTCAGCCATAAAAGAAATGAAATTGAGTTATTTGTAGTGAGGTGGATGGACCTAGAGTCTGTCAAACAGAGTGAAGTAAGTCAGAAAGAGAAAAACAAATACTGTATGCTAACACATATATATGGAATCTAAAAAAAAAAAATGGTTCTGATGAACATGGGGCAGAACAGGAATAAAGACACGGACGTAGAGAATGGACTTGAGGACATGAGGAGGGGGAAAGGTAAGCTTGGACGAGGTGAGAAAGTAGCATTGACATGTATACATTACCAAATGTAAAATAAATAGCTAGTGGGAAGCAGCTGCATAGCACAGGGAGATCAGCTCGGTGCTTTGTGACCACCTAGAGGGGTGGGATAGGGAGGGTGGGAGGGAAATGCAAGAGGGAGGGGATATGGGGATATATGTATACATATAGCTGATTCACTTTGTTATACAGCAGAAACTAACATAACATTGTAAAGCAATTATACTCCAATAAAAATGTTTTTTTAAAAAAGGTTATTCTAGCAACTATGCAGAGAATGACTTGTAGGGTGCTGGGGTATAGGGAAGACGGAAGCAAAGAGAAATTTAAGAGCTATTGAAGATATGAAGTATTGAAGCAAGCGAGAGATGATGGTGGTTTGGACCAGGGAGACACCAGCAAAAATGCTCAGTGGTTTAGGATGTAGAGCTAAGGGAAATTTGCCAATGGATTTACTGTAGGTATGAAGGAAACCATGGACGTCTCCATGGGTTTGGCCCAAGCAACTGTGTGATGAAGATCTATTAACTAAGGTGATCAAGATTTGATGAGGAAAATGGTTGGAGGGCAAGGACAAGGACATGTAAAGTTTGAGATGAGTATAAGGCATCTGTGGTAAGATATTTTAAGCATGTTTTCATGTAAAATTTCTAATTTTTTATTTTGAAAAATCTAAATATACCCAGAAGAAGAGAGAATAATATAATAGATTCTATGACCTCACCATCTGGCTTCAACAACTATTATTTTTTAGCAAATCATATTTCATCTGTATCCCCACACATACAGTTGCCCCACCTCACACCTCACCCCACTCTACTGATGTCTTTTAGACTACCTTCCAGATATCATAGCATTTTATCCATAAATTCTTTGGTAATATCTAATATTTAAACATTCCTTTCATAACATATACATAAAGCCATTATCAAACTTAAAAAAATTACTATTAATTTCTTTATAACCTCAGCAATCTAGTCATTGTTCAAATTTTTCCAGTTGCTGGAATAGAATAGAGAGCACAGAAATAAACTCTTGCATATGTAGTCAAATGATTTTCAAGAAGGGTTTCAAGAACTTTCAATGGAGAAAGGATAGTCTTTTCAACAAATGGTGCTTGGAAAACTGATATCCACATGCAAAAATATGAGGTTGGACCCTTATTTAACACTATATTCAAAAATTAACTCAAAATGGATGAAAGACCTAAAGATAAGAATTAAAACTGTAAAAATCTTAGAAGAAAACAAAGAAAAGCTTCATGACATTCGATTTGGCAATGATTTCTTAGGTATGACAACAAGAGAAAAATAGATCTATTGGACTTTATCAAAACTTAATGCTTTTGTACGTCAAAAGACTGTATCAACATAGTGAAAAGGCAACTCACAGAATGGGAGAAAATATTTGCAAATCATGTATCTGATAAGGGGTTAATATCCAAAATATATCAATCAAGAACTCATACAACTCAACAACTACAACAAAAAGAAACAATCTGATTAATAAATGGACAAAGGAGTTGAATACATATTTCTCCAAAGAAGATATACAGATGACCAATGAACACAAAGATGCTCAACATCACAAATCAAAACCATAATAAAATAACCATAATGAAATAACACCTCATGCCTATTAGGATGGCAATTATCAAAAACTAGAAAATAACAGTGTTGGGGAGAATGTGGAGAAATTGGAACCTTAATGCTTTGCTGATGGGAAGGTAAAATGGTTCAGCCATTGTAGAAAACAGTATGGCAATTCCTCTAAAAATTAAAAAATAGAGCTACCATATGATCCAGAAATTTCAGTTGTGGTTACATACCCAAAAGAACTGAAAGCAGGAATGCATATTTGTACACCTATGTTCACAGCAGCATTATTCACAATGATCAACTGGTGGAAGCAACTCAAGTGTTTACTGATGGATAAATGGGTAAATAAAATGCGGCTTATTTAGCCTTCAAAAGGAAGTAAGTTCTGACACATGTTACAATACAGATAAACCTTGAAGACATTATGCTAAGTAAAATAACCTGCTCACAAAAAGAAATATTACAACATTTGAAATATTACAATATTACAATAAATATTACAATATATGATTCCACTCATATGAGTAGTCAAATTCGTAGAGACAGAAAGTAGAATAGTAGTTGCCAGGAAGGGGGAGATGAGCAGTCATTTTTTAATAGGTATAGAGTTTCAGTTTGGGAAGATGAAAAATAATTCCGGAGATGGATGGTGGTGATGGTTGCACAACAATGTGAATGTACTTAATGCCCCTGAACCGCACACTTAAAAATGGTTAAAATGGTGATTTTGTAAAAATTGAGCTATAACTAACATATAAAATCAGTTTCAGGTATACAACTAATGATTTGATATTTGTATAAATTGCAAAATGATCACCATAATAGTAAACATCTGTCACTTTACATAGTTCCAAAAATTTTTTTTCTTGTGGTGAGAACTTTTAAGATCTACTCTCTTAGTAACTTTTAAATATGAAATACAGTATTATTAACTATAGTCACCATGTACATTACATCCCCATGACTTATTTATTTTATAACTGAAAGTTTGTACCTTGTGACCCTCGTCACCCATTTTTTCCCACCCTCCTCATTCCTCCCACCTTGCCTCTGGGAACCACCAATCAGTTCTCTGTATCCAGGAGCTTGGTTATTTTGGTTTTTTATTTTTGTTTTTTAGATTCCACATATAAGTGAAATCATATGGTATTTTTCTTTTTCTGTCTGATTCATTTCACTTAGCATAATGTCTTCGAGGTCCATCCATGCTGTCAGAAATGGCAAGAATTCTTTTCTTTTCTTTTTTATTTTTCAAATTCTATTCCCATTTAAGTTGTAACATAATATTGATTAGAGTTCCCTGTGATATACAGTAGGTCCTTGTTGGTGATCCATTTTAAATATAGCAGTGTGTACATGTCAGTCCCAAACTCCCTAACTATCCCTCCACCCCACACCCTTCCCCCTGGTAATCATAAGTTCCTTCTCTAAGTCTGTGAATCTGCTTCTGTTTTGTAAATCAGCTCATTTGTATGATTTTTTAAATTTTAGATTCTGCATATAAGCGATATCTTGTGATATTTTTCTTTCTCTATCTGACTTACGTCACTTACAGTATGACAATCTCTAGGTCCATCCATGTTGCTGCAAATGGCATTATTCCTCATTCTTTTTAATGACTGAGTAATATTCTATTGTATATCTGTACCACATCTTCTTTACCCATTAGAAATGGCAAGGTTTCATTCTTTTTATGGCTGAATAATATTCCATTGTATATATGTGCATTTTCTTTATCCATTCATCCATTAATGGACATTTAGGTTGTTTCCATTAAAATGGTAAATTTTATGTTAAGTGTACACTACCACAATTTTTTAAATTTCCAACTGCTTCATAAATTGTTTGTTTGTTTGAATAAGAATCCAAAGTCCATGCACTGCATTTGATTAACTGGTCTCCTAAGTCTCTATTAACTGATACCAATTCCCTCTCACCTACCCCGTTTTAAAGACACATGAAACAAAAAGGGTAGCCAACAAGGACCTACTGTATAGCATAGGGAACTCTGCTTAATGTTAAGTGGTAACCTGGATGGGAGGGGAGTCTGCGGGAGAATGGATGCATGTATATGTATCGCTGAATCGTTTTCCTGTGCACCTGAAACTATCACAACATTGTTAATCGGCTATACTCCAATATAAAATAAAAAATTTTAAAAAGAGTTACATAAAATAATCTCCTTTGTTATTAAGACACAGATCCACTAATTTGAAATACATGTTTTATTTTGCTTCATTTTGTTTCCAGGTTTTGTGGATTGCCTTATTTGTTGTTTCCATTTTTATCTAATTTTCTTTTAAGATTGGGTGAAAACATTTACATGACTCCAAGGTCAAACTATACAAACTGCATTTAGAGAAGTCTAGCATTAACTTTTCTCCCCACCACCCCAATACCTACCTCCTCACCAGATAACCATTTACAGTAGTTCTTTGTTTATCTTTCCATTGTTTTATTAATATATGCAAATACAAATATATATTCATATACCTTCCCCCTTCTTAGATAAAAACTAGCATATTACAGACAGTGTTCTGCCCTTCATTTTTTTCACCTAATAATTTTTCACAGCATGAAATTGAGATAATTTTCATTCTTTGTAACTACTTCATGGTCCTCCATTGCATGGATGTACCATGGTTTATTTCAACTAGTCTCTTATTGTTGGATGTTTGAGTTGTTTTCTATTTTGCTTTTACAAATTAGTGCCACTAAGAATTGCCTTGTATATATGTCATTCCATGCTTTTCCTGGTGGATCTTTAGGAAAGATTCCTCGAAGTGGGGTTGCTGGGTCAAAGCATAAATACTATGTAATATTGCTAGATATGGACAAGTTTCTTTCACCAGGGCTGTACTCCCATCAGCAAAGTATGGGAGTGCCTATTTTCCCACAGTCTTGCCAACAGAATGCAATTGTTACAGTCTTGGATTTTTGCCAATTTGATAGCTGAGAGATGAAGTTTTAATGTAGTTTTAATTTTCATCCCTCTCATTAAGAGCAAGTTTGAGTACCTTTTTCTATCTTTAAAGTATTATTTGTATTTCTTTTCCTGTGAATTGTGTGTATATAGTTCTTGTCCAGTTGTATAATGTTGTTTGTTTTCTTCTCACTTTGTAGAGTCCTTTAGATATTAGGGATATTAACCCCTTTTCTGCAAGAGAAGTTATAAATATTTCCCCAGATGTCACTTGTATTTTTACTTTGCTTTTAGTGGCTTTTTGCCATGTGGAATTTTTAAAAATATAGCCAAAGTTATCAGACTTTTCACTTAACTTGAGAAATTTTCACTCAGTCACGTGTTATAAAGGATTCACCCATGCTTTCTTCTAGTATTTGTATAGTTTTATTTTTTACATTCAGATCTTTTACCCATTTAGAATTTATACTGTTATATGGTATGCAGATGAATCCATTTTTATCTTTTTCATATGGCTATCCAGATATCCCAACATAGCTTTTTTTAAACTCTGTATTTCTCCACTGATTTCAGACACTGCCTTTATCATGGTCTAAATTTCCATTTGCAGTTAGATTTATTTCTGGATTTTTTTATTTGGTTCTATTAGTTTGTTTGTTTATTCAATTGCCAATATAATATTCTTCTAATTATAGAGATTTTGTAATACGTTTTAATATCTGGTTTAAGATTTCACCCCCCCCCCATTGTTTTCTTTTTTAAAGTTTTCCAGGCTATTTATGTTTAATTGCTTTTCCAAATGAAATATATAATCTATTTGTTTAGCTTCAAGAAAAAAGCCTGATAATGTGTATTATCAGAAAAGATATTTTACAATATTTAGTCTTCCTATTCAAACTGATGGTATGGCTTACTATTTGTTCATGTTTCGTTTCTGTCATTCAGGTATATTTTATAGTTTCTTCATATATGTCTTGGTCATTTCTTATAAATTTATGCTAGGTACTTTTGTTGCTATTTTTGTTGCAATTATGAAAGGGATCTTTATATCTTACAACCAGTTATTTATTTATTTATTTATTTATTTATTTTTGCGGTACGCGGGCCTCTCACTGCTGTGGCCTCTCCCGTTGCGGAGCACAGGCTCCGGACGCACAGGCTCAGCGTCCATGGCTCACGGGCCCAGCCGCTCCACGGCACGTGGGATCCTCCCAGACCGGGGCACGAACCTGCGTCCCCTGCATCGGCAGGCGGACTCTCAACCACTGCGCCACCAGGGAAGCCCCATCAGTTATTATTTTTACATATGAAAACTGTTGCTTTTTATGTATTGATTTTATAACCTGCTATTTTACTAAATTCTCTTAAGTGTATTGGTAGTTTTTTTCAAAGATTTTTTATTTTTCAAATATATAACAATATAATCTATAAATAAAGATTATTTTACCTTTTCTTTTCTAATTCATATGCCTCTCCCTAAGGGCACTGGATGACAATATGAAAATGGTTTTGAATGGTAATAATGATATTGGCCATCCTCGTTGTATTCCTGACTTTGGCAGATGTTTGTTTCCTCATTAAGTAAGGTGCTGGCTTTGGGGATGAGATAACATATAATTTTCTGATGCATTTTTAACTCCTAGTAAATCTCACTCTCTCTTTATTGTGGCTAAAATGATACTTCAGGATTAGAGAAGAAGTCACCAAGAAGAGTCATTTTTCAAATGTTAATGTACATGCAGATCGATCAGCAGGAGATCCTGTTTAAGTACAGATTCTGATTCAGCAGGTATGAGCTGGGAGCTGAGATTCTGTATTTTTAACAAGCTCCCAGGAGAGTCTGGGCTGCTGCTGCCCAAAGTGGACCACACTTAGAGTAGCGATGATCTAAAACAGAGATAAGATTTTCTACTTTGATTTTCAAAATAAACTTTAAAATAATTCAAAGTAGAAGAAATAATCATGAAAATTCTGGCTTTCAATATTAAGAGCCAGACACTTAAAAGAGAATTGAGGGTTTGTTTGTTTTAGAAAATCTCCCAAAGCTGATCTTTTACCTCGCTGTGGACCAAGCCTGGAGAACGAGTGTAGAGGTTTCCTCATTAGACACAGAGTAGACAGATGCAAGATATGACAAAAGGGTGGCTTCCTGCCACATAGGAAGGGGAAGAAAGTACTTTCTGCAGCTGTGGGGAGGAGTCTGAGGAGATAGAGTTGAGATGTGTAGTTCCTGCAGCCTTTGTCAGAAAACCTCCTTAGGGCACCGGGAATAGAAAAGCACAGATAGCTCAAAGGAGAATTCCAGGAAAAGAGGGAATGCAGGATTAGGTCCCGCTTACTAGTACATTACAACAAGAGCCTTACAGGCACAAAGGCCAATGTCCAAAGCCCTCACGGAATGAGACTCTTTCGCAGAGACTAGCCAGGCTCAAAGGACTAAGACCAGACACACCTTTCCCACTGCCAGAAGAAGAATTTACTGTTGGTATTGGGTCTGGATTTCAAACATGAAAAAATATTAAATGAATGTGAAACAGAGAGATTCAATCCATTTATCCATCCATTCATCCACTCTGCAAACTGAGTAATTATTATGTATCAGGCGCTAGGGACAAAATAAATAAGATAGAGCTTTTGACCTCATGGAGCTTAACGTCAATAACATCTAACATCTATTAGCAATGGTACTTTACACAGGGATATATATCTGAAAATCTGCATATCCAAACCTGCTCCTGGCAATCTAATTCGATAGGTCTGGGAAGGACTGGGGGAAGTATATTTTTAAAATGCCCAGGTATTTCTGATGCTCAATTCTAGTTTCAGCACTTATATATCAGTAGAGTATTTAATTTCCCAACTAATCATTTAAAACTACAAATTTAAAGTTATGAGTATGTGGTAGAATATTTTATATTCTTTTTGAGTTCTAACAGACATTTCTGGAATATATGAAAATTATTTTTTAGAAGACTTCTTAAATTAGTCAGACTTTATTTTGAGACAAAACTTCACAATCTTTTAAATTCCTAACAGGCACAAGTCAAGATACAAATATAGAACATTTTTAAATTAACACTGTTTCTTTTAATAATTTAAGCCAATTAGTATTTGTATATTTAGTAATACTGTGAAAAGGAAGTTCTCGGGTTGAAATAGTAATTCTGTGAAAAACTGTTAAGTGTATATATTTTTATATTTGGGGTGTGAATGCATGTGTATGTGTGTATGATTGTCCTATATTTGCAAATTCTAAATCTTGGCATATATTGATGTTCAGAAAATAAAATTATTTATAATATTTTCTTGTATATAAAAATACATATTTTTCCAGTAAAGACATCACTTTAATCCAGACTTCCTCCTGGAATCTTCTCCAAGATCCACTTTCCCATCCACAATCACACCCTAGATTTTGATTGTGCTGACAATGGCAACAATGGTTGTAGCTCTATTGCGTTGCCTCAGCATAATTGCCCAAACAACTCTGAAAGGGAAATTTGATCACAGAGACCTAAATGAAGTCTGATATTTCTAAGACCTTGCTCATATGTTATCCTTCTATTAGTTACCATACCCTATTATACTTCTTGCCACATTACATCATGGCTTACCAGTTTACGAGGCTGTCTCAACTAGACTATAAGGAGAGGTTCTTGATCTTATTTAAGTCTGACACATCAGTAAATCAATAAATGTTTAAGAAATAAATGAATGATTAAACATGCACTTCCCATCTTCCTTAAAGCTGAAATTTAACCACCAGCATTTAGAAAGCCTTCATCTTTTGTGCTCCTAAAATTTGGCTTTATACAAGCTCAATTATATAGGGCTTAGGTCTCTTACTTCCTCTGTGAGCTGTTTCTTTATCCTGGAGGCATAGAACCCACTGGACTAAACAGTGAAAAGGATAGCAGTGGGAAGAAGCCTCTCCACATTCCAGAATCTGCTCTCAGGAAACCAACTAAACCACAGATGTGAAAGCCAGTTAGTGTATCTGTGATATAAGAAAAAAAAATAAAATGGAAACTCTTACAGAGTAGTTGCATCAAGTGTCTTTACAATAGTTCTACACTTACTCATTAAGCCAACATTATACTCTTTTCCCCTGGTCAAGCCTAATGGTTTTGCTTTAAGTTGTCTTTTTTTTTTTTTTTTTTTTTGCAGTACGCGGGCCTCTCACTGTTGTGGCCTCTCCCGTTGCAGAGCACAGGCTCCGGACACGCAGGCTCAGCAGCCATGGCTCACAGGCCCAGCCGCTCCGCGGCATGTGGGATCTTCCCAGACTGGGGCACGAACCCGTGTCCCCTGCATCGGCAGGCAGACTCTCAACCACTGCGCCACCAGGGAAGCCCCAAGTTGTCTCTTTATAATCCAGAGACTAACAACTCTCCTGAGACATCTTTAACTGTTTTTTATCTGAATTGCTTGAGGAAGGAACAATGGAGTTAGGTATACCAAATAAAGTGAAGACCCAAATACTGGAGATATAGAAGGAAAAGAGGCCAAATAGGTGTGCCCAGGTTTTTCCTAAAGCAAATCTTTTCCACAGCCATGAGTAGATTTCCAATTGGTCAGACTCCTTTAACTCAAAATCTTAGAAACAATTAGAGTACTTTTAGAGAGAGTTGAAAAGAAAATGTACATGAGGAAATATTGCCCCAAAAGTCTGAGCAATCCTAGAGGTGTAGGGGGACAAGAATTGAATCCAGAAAAATAAACAAAGGCACGGAAACACAGGAAAGTAAAATTCTCATAACTCTGCACCAAAGTCTGGAAATGCAAAGAGTCAGCAAGAACAACAGAAAATAAAGTTAAATTCTATGCCTTAGGTATGAGCTTGATTCAGCTGGGATTTGGCATCCTTAGACCCTCAGGTGTGCACCATAATAAAAAGAGGGTAGGAGGTGACTGTGGGTGAGCCATTATCCTATTTCAGTACTGGGATCACCAAATGTCACCCCCAAAACATAAGCAACTTAAGAGAGACATCAAGGCTTCTGAGGGTCATGGTAGAGAAGGGATAGTTTAAGTTACAAGAGTGAGTGAAAGATTAATATAATGTATACTGTACAAATACACTTCATTTTTTAGCATTTTTGGCATTTGGTAATGTTTTTTTGTGACATATTTGATATGGAAATATCTCCAGAGCAAAGAAATATTCCTTAGAAACAAATCTGTTTCCATTTTGTGTTTTTATATTGACTGATGTTCTAGAGGAAAACTGTCAGAAAATAACGTTATAGAATATTCTTTGAAGACATTACCTTGGGAAAAGTTTTACAGATGAACTTATTGAAAAAATATTTCTTAGATACAAAAATAGTACCGTATTAACTGGTAAAAAATGAATGTGGAAAGTGTCAGAAAAGAGAGGGAAAGAATTCAATAAGTCAGCTTGATTGGGCCATTGAATGAGAAAAGAATTTGAAGTCTTAAGACTTGGGAACAAGTCCCAGTTCTGCCACTATACTTCTATTTACCCATCCGGGGGAAAATAATGATTATACTACATCACAAAACTTTATGAGAATCAAATAAGATACTCTGTGTGTAGGAGTGATGTCAGCAAGATGGCAAAATAGGAGGTTCTGCCTTCATACTCTCACAGAAACACTAATCTGAAAACCATCAATAGATAAGAGTACCTGCCAAGAGCTCCAGAATCCAGATGAGAGATTACAGCACCATGTAGAGTATAGAAATGAAAAGAGATGCATTGAAGAGGGTAGGAAGGACAGTTGCACTTTACCTGCAACCACTTCTTCAAATGCATCTACACCCACACAAGGTTACAAGGATCATGAAGAATCAGAGAAACCTGAAACCACCTAAGGAACAAAATAAAGCACCAGTAACTGGCCCTAAAGAAATGGAGGTCTATGAACCACTTGACAAATAATTCAGGACACTCATCTTAAAGAAGGTCAGTGATCTACAAGGGAATATAGATAAAGAAGTAAATGAAATCAGAAAAACAATACATGAACAAAATAAGAAGCTTAACAAAGAGACAGAAATCATAAAAAAGAACCAAACAGAAATTCTGGAATTGAAGAACCAATAATTGAACTAAAAAATTCAATAGAGAGCTTCAACAACAGAAGAAAGAATCAATGAACTTGAGAACAAGTCATTTGATATTACCCAGTCAGAGGAACAAAAAGAAAGAAAAGGAGTGAAGAAAGCCTATGGGACTTATGAGACATCATCAACTTAACCAACATATGCATATGGGAGCAGAAACCTTATTTAAAGATATAATGGGGGCTTCCCTGGTGGTGCAGTGGTTAAGAATCTACCTGCTAATGCAGGGGACATGGGTTCAAGCCCTGGTCTGGGAAGATCCCACATGCCACAGATCAATTAAGCCCATGTGCCACAACTACTGAGCCTGTGCTCTAGAGCCCATAAGCCACAAGCACTAAGCCTGCGTGCTACAACTACTGAAGCCCACGCACCTAGAGCCTGTGCTCTGCAACAAGAGAAGCCACTTCAATGAGAAACCTGCACAACAAAATGAAGAGTAACCCCCACTCACCACAACTAGAGAAAGCCCATGCACAGCAACAAAGACCCATTGCAGCCAAAAATAAATAAATATTTTTAAAAAGACATAATGGAAGGGACTTCCCTGGTGGCACAGTTGTTAAGAATCCACCTGCCAATGCAGGGGACATGGGTTTGAGCCCTGGTTTGGGAAGATCCCACATGCCATGGAGCAACTAAGCCCGTGCGCCACAACTACTGAGCCCACGCACCACAGCTACTGAAGCTTATGCACCTAGAGCCTGTGCTCCACAAGAGAAGCCACCACAATGAGAAGCCTGCACACTGCAACAAAGAGTAACCCCTGCTCACTGCAAATGGAGAAAGCGTGCATGCAGCAACGAAGACCCAACACAGCCAAAAACTAAAATAAATACACAATTTTTTTAAAAAAAGAAATAATGGGAAAAATCTACCCAAACTGGGGAGGAAAATGGTTATCTAAATTTGTGAAGCCCAAAAGACCCCAAATAGATTAAACCTAAAGGCACCTACACTGACACTTAACATAATTAAATTGTGAAAAAATCAAAGACAATGAGAATTTTGAAATAAGCAGAAGAAAAGGGACCTTGTCACATACAAGGGAATCCCCATAACACTTTAAGCAGATTTCTTGGCAGAAATTTTGCAGGCTAGGAGAGAATTAGATGATCTATTCAAAGTGATGAAAGAAAAAAACGCTGCCAACCAAGAATACTACACCTGGTAAAACGGTTTTTCAAAAATTAAGGAGAAATGATAACTTTCTGAGACAAAGAAGACCTGTCCTACAAGAAGTGGTAAAGTGAGTTATTTCAAGTTAAAATGAAAGCTAAAGCGCTAAAAAAACAACATGAAAACATATGAAAGTATAAATCTTATAAGTAAAGGTAAATGTATAGACAAATACAGAATAATGTAATTCTGTAAGGGTGGTGCATTAATCACTTTTAACCCTAGTATAAAAGTTAAAAAACAGAAGTATTAAGAGTAACTATGAGCACAAAAATTTGGTTAATGAATATGCAATATAAAAAAAGCAAATTCTGACACCAATAAGATAAATGTGTTGGGGGGGGAATAGAAGCATTGAACTTTTATATGCAATTGAAATTAAGTTGTTATCAGCTCAAAATAAACTATTATAACAATAAGAAGTTGCATGCAAGCCTCGTGGTAGCCACAAAGAAAAACCTACAGCAGATACAAAAAAGATGAGAAGGATCAAAGTATATCACTACAAAAAAATATCATCAAATCAGAGAGAAAGATGGAAAGAAAAGAACAAAAAGAAACTACAAAACAGGAAGCAATCAAGAAAATGGCAATAGTAAGTCCTTATCTATCAATAATTACTCTAAATATAAATGGATTAAACTCAGCAATCAAAAGATAGAGTGGTGGAATGGATTAAAAAATAAGATCCTACTACACACTGTCAAAAAGAGATCCATTTTAGATTTAAGAATATATAATATAGGCCAAAAATGAAGGGATGGAAAATGATATTCCATGCAAATGATAACCAAATGAAAGCAGAGGTGGCTATACTTATATCAAACAAAATGTAAGTCCAAAACTGTTGCAAGAGACAAAGAAGGTCATTACATAATGATAAAAGGGTCAATTCAACAGGAAGATATAACAAATATAAATATATATGTACCCAATATCAGAGTATCAAAATTTATAAAGCAATCAATGACAGATCTGAAGGAACAAATAGACAGCATTACAATAATAATAGGAGACCTAAATAATCCACTTGCAATAATGGTCAACTCATCGAGACAGAAAATCAATAAGGAAACAGCAGACTTGAAGTATTATATAGACCAAACTAATCTAAAAGACATATACAAAACATTCTTCCCAACAGCAGCAGAACATACATTCTTCTCAAGTGCACATGGAACAGTCTCCAAGATAGGTCATGAAACAAGTCTTAACAAATTTAAGAAGACTGAAATCGTTCCAAGTATCTTTTCTAACCACAATGGAACAACACTAGAGTTCAATAAAAAAAAATGGAAAAAAATCACAAATACATGGAAACTAAACAACACACTCTTGAACCTTCGGGTCAAAGAAGAAGTCAAAAAAGGAAATTAGAAAATATCATGAGGCAAATAATTAAAACAAAAAAACAACATACCACAGGCAAATTTATAGCAATAAATGCCTGCATTAAAGAAGAAGAAAGGGTTTCCCTGGTGGTGCAGTGGTTGAGAGTCTGCCTGCGGATGCAGGGGATGCGGGTTCGTGCCCCGGTCCAGGAAGATTCCACATGCCGTGGAGCAGCTGGGCCTGTGAGCCATGGTGGCTGAGCCTGCGCATCCGGAGCCTGTGCTCTGCAATGGGAGAGGCCACAACAGTGAGAGGCCCGTGTACCGCAAAAAAAAAAAAAAAAAAAAGAAGAAAAATCTTTTATAAACAACTTAACGTTACACCTCAAAGGACTAGAAAAAGAACACAGTGACTCCAAAGTTAGAAGAAAGAAGGAAATAATATTAGAGCAGAAATAAATGAAATAAAGAATTTAAAAAACAATAAAATAAATTGATAAAACTAAGGCTTAGTTCTATTAAAAAATAAACAAAACAACAAATCCTTAGCTAAACTAAGAAAAAAAAGAATTAAATAAGTAAAATTAGAAATAGAAGTGGAAACATCCAATGCCATGGAAAATTTTTTAAAAGATAATAAGAGACTATTATGAACAACTATATGCCAACAAATTGAACGTCCTAGAAGAAATGGATAAATTTCTACAAATATACAGCCAACCAAGACTGAATTAAGAAGAAATAGAAAGCCTGAACAGACCAATAACAAATAAGAAGACTGAATCAGTAATAAAAGAACTTCCCAACAAAGAAAAGCCCTTTACCAGATGACTCCATAGGCAAATTCTACCAAACATTTAAAGAAGAATTAATACCAATCTTTCTCAAACTTTTCCAAAAAATAGGAGGGAATATTTCCAAACTCTTTTTTACCAAGCCAGCATTACCGTGATAGCAAAGCCAGACAAAGACACCATAAGAAAATAAAATATAGGCCAATATCCCTGATGAATATGGATGAAAAAATCCTCAAGAAAATATTAGCAAACCAAATTCAACAACACATGAAGAGGGTCATACATCATGACCAAGAGTGATTCATCCCTGGGATGCATGGATGGTTCAACGTATGCAAATCAATCAATGTGATATACCACATTAGCAGGATTAGGGAGAAAATCACATGGTCATCTCAATAGATACAGGAAAAGCAGTTGACAAAATTCACTACTCATTCAGGATAAAAACTCTCAACAAATTAGGTATAGAAGGAACTTAACCTCAACATAATAAAGGCAATATATGAAACACCCACAACTAACATCATACTCAATATTGAAAAACTTAAAGATTTTCCTCTAAGGCAAAGATAATCACTTTTGCCACTTCTATTCAACATAGTACTAGATGTCCTAGCCAGAGCAGTTAGGCAAGAAACAGAAATGAAAGGCATCCAAATCAAAATGGAAGAAGTAAAATTATTTCTGCTTGTAGATGACATAATCTTATATTCAGAAAACCCTAAAGACTCTGCAAAAAAATCATTATAACTATTAAATGAACTCAGCACAATTGCAGGATATGAAAATCAATGTAAATAAGTTGCACTTTTATACACTAACAACAAATTACCCAAAAAGGAAATCAATAATCTCATTTACAAAAGCATCAAAAACAATAAAATACTTAGGAATAAACTTAACCAAGGAGGTGAAAAATCTGTGCACTGAAAACTGTAAGACATGATGAAAGAAACTGAAGAAGACACAAATAAGTGGAAAGATATTCTGTGTTCATGGATTGGAAGAGTATTGTTAAAATGTCTATATTACCGAAAGTGTCTATAGATTCAGTGCAATCCCTATCAAAATCCAAATATAATTTTTCACAGAAATAGAACAAAAAATCCTAAAATTTATATGGAACCACAAAAGAACATAAATAGTCAAAGCAATCTTGAGAAAGAACAAAGATAGAAGCATCACACTTCCTGATTTCAAAATATATTACAAAGCTACAGTAATCAGAACAGTAATGTACTGACATGAATACATATATACACCAACAGAATAGACTAGAGATCTGAAAAATAAACCCATGCATATATGGTCAACTGATTTTGACAAGGATGCCAAGAATAAAACAATGGGAAAGTATATTCTCTTCAATAAATAGTGTTGGGAAAACTGGATATCTTCATACAAAAGAATGAAATTGGACACTTATCTCACACAATACCCAAAGATCAACTCAAAATGGATTAAACATTTAAACATAAGACCATAAAATCCCTAGAAGAAAACAAAGGGAAAGAGCTTATTGACATTGGCCTTGGCAGTTTCTTGAATATGACAACAAAAGCACAGGCAACAAAAGAAAAAATAGACAAGTCACATTATATCAAACAAAAATCTTCTCTATAGCAAAGGAAACAATTAACAAATGAAAAGGCAATCTACAGAATGAGAGAAAATATTTGCTACTCTGATAAAGGGTTAATATCCAAAGTATATAAGGAATTCCTACAACTCAATAGCAAAATAAACCAAATAACCCAACTTAAACATTGGCAAAGGAACTAAATAGGCATTTCTCCAAAGGAGACATATAAATGATCAATGGGTACATAAAAAGATGCTCAACATCACTACTCACCAGGGAAATACAAATCAGAACCACAGTGAGATAACACCTCACACCTGTTAGAATGGCGTGCATATTGGCATGTTCATTGCAGCATTATTTACAACAGCAAAGATATGGAAACCACCTAAATGTCCACTGATGGATGAATGTTTAAAGAAAATGTTGTATATAAATACAATGGAATTTTATTCAGCCTTTAAAAAGAAGAAAACCCTGCCATCTGTGACATAAATGAAACTGGAGGACATTATAGTAAGTGAGATAAGCCAGATACAGAAGAATAAATACTACATTATACCACTTATATGATGAATCTAAAATAGTCAAACTCATAGAAGCAGAGTTGAATGGTGATTGCCAAGGGTTGGGAAGACAGGAAAAGAGGGAGGTAGTAGTCAAAGGGTATAAAGTTTCAATTATGCAAGATGAATAAGTCCTAGAGATCTACTGTACAGCCTAGAGCCTACAGTCAACAATATTGTATTATATAAATAAAAATTTGCTACGAAGGTAGATTTTATGCGGTGATCTTATCACAAAATAATAGTAATAATAACAACAATAATAAAAAATAAGAGGGTGGGAGGAAACTTTTGGAGGTGATGGATAGGTTTATGGCATAGACTGTGTAGGTTGTTTTTTTCCCTTACAAATGTATACTTATCTCCAAACTCATCAAATTGTACATATTAATTAGGTACAGTTTTTTGTATGCAAAAAATTTTTTAAATAAATAAATAAATATGGTAGGGCCACTGCAAAAAAAACTTAAGTTAGTTTTGAACAACTTGGATATATGTCTTTTTTTTCAACTGTACATTTTATGAACTATAAATATGGATCAACTATACCCAATGAAAATTTAGTGTTCTAATTGAAAGGTGTTGTAAATAGAAAATATACATTAGATTCTGAAAGTTTAGTATAAGAAAGAGTGTGAACTATCTTACTGATAATTTTTAATATTGATTACATGTTCAAATGTTGATTAAATAAAATATTTAAAGTATATATATATATATATATATATATATATATATATATATATTTTGGCGGTATGCGGGCCTCTCACTGTTGTGGCCTCTCCCGTTGCGGAGCACAGGCTCCAGACGCGCAGGCTCAGCAGCCATGGCTCACGGGCCCAGCCGCTCCGCAGCATGTGGGATCTTCCTGGACCGGGGCACGAACCCACGTGCCCTGCATCGGCAGACGGACTCTCAACCACTGCGCCACCAGGGAAGCCCTAAAGTATATATTTTTTAAAAGATACTGAGTATAAAATCATCTGGGACTATATTTAGCATATGATAGCCATTCAAAAATTTTCATTTCTTCCCTAGCATTGAAACTTTTAGCCCAGTATCCACTTTGAGTTTTAGTTTTCTCATCTCAAAAACTGAAGTACTTTGTCGTACTACAAATCAAATGAAAATATTCCAAGGCAGCCTGTAAATGGCAAAGCATTATTCAGTTCTTAGTTATTAATGTTGTAAGGGACATTTGGCATTTGGGGCTTTTCAGTGTATAAATCCACATTCTATTTGGGGGAAATCCCAATATAGGAGGGGAGCAGGGCCCATACTTCATGATGGAGGCCAAAGAAGGGTAAATATTCCTGACTCCTGGGAGGTAGAGCAGACCCAAGCAGTGGCTCCTGCCTGGACACTGAAACTTAATGGAGTTGTCGAAGGCACAGGGTCAGAGATTCACTGCAGCAGCTGCGGTGTCTTGGGGTAGTCTCTAGATGGCACACACACAGAGCGGTGTTGCCAGCAGTGGCAGTGTCCAGCGGCAACTGTGCCAGGGGGAGTGCCCTCAACAGAGGGAGCCTACAGCAGGATCTTGGCTATGCCTCATCCTGCTTGGAATCTGCTTGATTCTAGCTCCCCAACCTTCCCCTGAATACTCTTTGTACTTAAGATATGCAGAGGCCATTTCTATTTTCATAATTAAAAAATCCTGATTAGTACACATACCATCACCTAAAAGATTCAATCCCTAAGCCCAAGGAGTTGGTATAGTATCTGGACTTATTAATCAAACTGCTGATGACAGAATGAGTTATACATATTCAGTTATTTAATATGTTGGCTAAAACTCAAAATAATCAAATTTTTTTAGTATCAGATGCCAAAAAAATGGCAATGCCCAAAGTAAATCTTCAGTTGAAAGCTTATATAGTTAGATACCCGCATTTTCTGTAAATTCTATATCAAAAAGCAGTAAAAACTTCACAATTAGAGTAAGTGATTTTGTTCCATCCTCTTCCCTGAATGAACTCTGGCAAAAAAATAAATAAATAAATAAAAAGACAAGCCCGTCCATCTTAGACACCATAGGCAAGATATCTGAAATTAATATCTTCCACAAACTGTTTTCTTAATGTCTTAAGAATAGTGTTTCTCAGCCCTTTTTTTTCTTTTTTCATTATTAACCTCTAAGGAGGGAGAATTTAAATTTAATTTAACTTAACAAGAAAAATTAAATATTAAGGAATAAGATTCTGTCAAATAGGGGTTGGGCCATGGAGGACCACCATGGTTATAGCTAAGGTTTTCTGCCCACAAGAACCAATTTTTGTCTCCCTTAAGAATGCATGCTTTAGAATTATGGTCCTAAACAATAAACTAAGCTTGGAACAATAACACGGTAATTGTTATCTGTACTTCCTATTCAATGCCTAAGTAAATATTTATTTGGGGCCTCAGTCAACTGAGTTTATTACAACTAAAAAATGTCAGGATCAGTTATGGCTTAAGTTCTACTGTTCAAACTTTTCCTATAATTTACACTCTGATAATACATTCACTTGTTTGAAACAATAGGAATTTCTTTGTTCACCTGAGATTGAGTTTAAGTTTAAATTACCTATGTTCTAATAGAGAGAACATAGTGCTTTGTAGGATGGAAAGGATAGGTAAATTGGACTGCACTCCATATCCATCCCAACTCATTCTGGCCCATGAGGGCAGAGGTACAACCACTTTCTTTCCCTATTCTACAAACTCTGCCCAATCCACTTAATCATGCCTTTAGCTTTAACTATGATTAAATTGCTAATCACCCCAAATTTCTATCACTAATTCACATCCCTTTCCTTAACTCCAGATCCATTTATCCAATCTCCAATAAATATATATAACTGGGATTTCCTCCAAGTATATTCAGCTCAGTGTGTCCCAAACTGAATCTACCCTTTTGCTTTCATTTTGTATTACCTAGATCAGGGGACCCCAATCCCCGGGCAGTGCACCAGCACCAATCTGCGGCCCGTTAGGAATCGGGCCTCACGGTGGGAGGTGAGCAGCAGGCGAGTGAGCAAAGCTTCATCTGCCGCTCCCCACCACTCCCCATCATTCACATTACAGCCTGAACCACACCCACACACACCCTGTCCTTGGAAAAATTGTCTTCCACGAAACCGGTCCCTGGTGCCACAAAGGTTGGGGACTGCTGATCTAGATTAATTAATGTTAATCAATTTCCCAAGCCATAATCTGAGAGTCATTCTAGATTTTTCTTCTTCTTTGCTCTCCCTCTATAATTAAACTCCAATTCTTACCAATTTTACCTTTTTTTTTAATTTTAGAATTTTATTTATTTTTTTATACAGCAGGTTCTTATTAGTTATCCATTTTATACATATTAGTGTATATATGTCAATCCCAATCTCCCAATTCATCCCAACAATTTCACCTCTTAAGTATCTCTGCAACCCCCGTTGCATTCCAGATCATCTCTCTCACAAGTACTACCATAGACGCCTAAGAAATTTCTGCCTCCAGTCTTGCTTCCTTTAACCCCTTCTTCATACTTCACACTGGATGTTCTCATTATGGTCAAAAGGGAAACTATGTCCTGACTCAAAACTTTGCAGTGCACATAATCTACATCTTTTTTTTTTGGTCTCATGTTTAAGACACTTCTGCTACAGTAACACATACGTTCTGTTTCAAATGGCCTATCACCCTCTTTTATTTTTTTATTTTATCACCCTCAAATCATAACTCTCATGAAAGCCTGAGTGATTTTTCTGGTGAATTTCAGGGAATAGACTGCTTAGCCTTTCAGACTCAGCCAATGTATTGACATACCCCATTTGCTGCTCATCTGTAGGGTCATTTTTTAAGGGCAGGGTCTGTCCCTTTGAGGAAGGGGTGCGGCAGTTTAGGAGGTAAATGTAGTTCCGGAAGAAGTACTAAGAGTCCTCGTATGACTGCACATCTAAGCTACATCATTCAATCCAGTTTTTATCTGTAACAAAGCTACTTTCCTTTTTTTTCCAGAATACACCAAACTCTCACACTTCCTTCGTTTGCACATGCTATTTTCTCTGCTGCTTTTGCATTTGGAAAACTCTTCATACTTAAAGCTTAAGCTAAAATATTACCCCCAGATGTGCTGAAGAGCTCTTACTTTGTTCCTACTGAAGATTATCTGTGTATCCACAGAGAAATTATCATATTACATTGTAATTAGTTGTTTGCATATTTGACTGTAGCTTATAAATTCCTGCAGACCAGGAAATGTACCTTAATTCATCCTTGAGTTCCTAAAGCTTAGCACTGAATGACATTGTAGGCCATCAGTAAATAATTATTCAGTAAATAGGTAAATAAGCTTACCATGTACTCTCATCCAAAAAAATAGTTTGAATTAAAAAACCTGTTGGCAGTATAATTACATGAATGCTAAAAGTGGGTTAAGAAGTGCCACAGTCCTTTTGATAATATATGCCAACTTTAGTGAAAGGAGAATTATTACTCCTTAGATATGTCTCAACAGACTATCAGTCTAAAAATAAAATCAGCTCTATTTATAATCCCTATTCTATAAACTTTCCCAAGGAAGAAATTATATATCAAACACCTAAAAAAGGAATGTAATTCTTCTAGATAAAATCAGTCTTACAGAAAATTGTACACAACTGATTTTCAAACTTGCATTGTTTGAGGCTTATGGGCTACGAAAACGCTGATCACACCATTTTATGAGATTCGGTCACAGAGAATTGTTTTGGACAAAGCATGGCACTGCTATAATTCCATAGGTTAGTGGTATAGAATGAGATTATAGATATATATTAACATCAAATGTTAACCCTCTCAGAACCACTCCCAAACAAGAACTGAGCTATTTTAGAATAAAGGAATACCAAAACATATTTATACATCATCTCCTTGAAAACTTATTGCAAATAGGCTTCAAGTACTACAGAAATATAATTAAGTAAAGAAATCTGGGGAAGGAAAAATAAGTGTCAGAAAAGCAAGATAAAATCCTCAGTGAGATTAGGACACAAAATATATGCCATTAGGTTCTATAGCCTTTCAGAGGTTGCATATAAATTTTTCCTCAAACAGAGTTTGGCAAATTCCTAACAACTTGCATATTGTACATAAGCATAAACACACTTACTTATTAAGCTCTCAGTTTAATAAGTGCATTTTAGCACATAGCTTATTCACAGCAATGGAATGGGAATATAAATAAAAGACCAATAAGTTATAAATAACCATATGTCATCCTAATATTTCCTTCTCACAAAATGTTAAAAGATCTGTGGTGAGGTGGCCAAGTTTAAAGCCAACCTGCACTTTAAGCACAATTTTTGGTCTGAGAGGCCCAAACTTAGCATTTAACAAGGAAGGTAGTTTGTATTTTGTAAGGAATGTGCAGAAGCCCATAGGTCAATAATTTTAGAGGAGAAGAGGGTTTCTCTCTTCTAAAAGCAGAAAGGTCATAGTCTAACACCAACTTATGACACCATATTCATAACATTAATAGAAGCAAACACATTGTAAAGGATCAAAACTCTTCATTGGGAGATGGTTATCAATCATTCAGAAAGTAGGAAATCCTCTTTGGATATTTTTATTTAAACAATTATAATATCTAGATGTGCATTATCAATATTAACACTCCAGCTAAAACTTGGCATGGGATCTACAAAGTTTAGGGAACTTAATCTTGCTTTGTAAACCCAGAAAAGTGAGGCGCTCAGAGGATGAATGAAATCTATACACAGTTAAGTCAAATTCAGGTCTTTCCGTATTTATTATACCTGATAATATTTTTTTCAGGTAGTAAAAATAAGTTATATTATTTAAGTTCCACAACATCCTAAGTGACCTATTCTAATCAGGTGTGCTGATTCTAGTGCCTCCCAGTGCTGGGATTCACTGCCTCAGAGCCTAGTGGCTATCTTCTGCTGGCCTTCCTCCTGGCTCACAAGCCAATCTAATTAAAAGAAATTACACCATTTTGCCCAGACTCACACCTGAAATGTTAAACGACTGGCCATTGTTGAGAGACAATACCAGACATCAAAATAAAAAATAAGCGCATAAATTGTTGGGACAAATGGGTGACCATGTGGAAGAAATAAAGTTGGATCAAAATCTCACACTTAACACAAAGCCAAACACAGTATGGTCAAAACTTTAAATGTAAAAATGTAAACTAAAAGAACTAGAATGAAACATAGAATACTGTTTAAAGCCTCAGACTAGGGATGGTCTTTAACTATGACACAAAACCCAGAAGTTATTTTTTAAAAAAGTAAATCTAAGCACATGCAAATCAAAAACAACTGCATAGCAAAACACATCTGTCTTAGCCATTTGGGCTGCTATAACAAATGCCATAAGTTGGGTGGCTTGTAAACAACATATATTTATTTCTCACAGTTCTGAAATGTCCAAGATCAAGGCATCAGTTTCAATGTCTGGTGAGGTCAACCCACTTACCCAAAGTCAGACCTCCCTGTCAGAAGAGAGGGCTTTTGGGTAATCAGGTCTATACAACTGTAATCAGACCCATAAAAACCCAGGCTGCCTACCTATACTAATCAACGCAGTTCTTTATCCTTAAATATAAACAGACAACAAAATATTTGAGGAAAACTTGATGCATGAAAGAAAAAGATCAATAAGCAACAAACAACTGATCAAGAAGAAAGAGAAATGATGCAAGGAACAGAAAAGAACTTTCATAAATTAAAAATTGTATTCCCAAAGAGACTTAAGAAGGCATTGCAAGAATAGAACAAGTGGGACTTCCCTGGTGGTGCAGTGGTTAAGAATCTGCCTGCCAATGCAGGGGACATGGGTTTGATCCCTGGTCTGGGAAGATCCCACATGCTGTGGATAAACTAAGCCTGTGTACCACAACTACTGAGCCTGTGCTCTGGAGCCCGAGAGCCACAACTACTGAGCCCGCACACCGCAACTACTGAGTCCGCCTGACGCAACTACTGAAGCTCACATGCCTAGAGCCTGTCCTCCACAACAAGAGAAGCCACTGCAATGAGAAAGCTGTGCACCTCAACGAAGAGTAGCCCCCACTCGCCACAACTAGAGAAAAGCCTGCACACAGCAACTAAGACCCAACACAGCCAAAAATAAATTAAAATTTTTTTAAATTAAAAAAAAGAATAGAACAAGAATTGGCTGCTGTGAAAAAGATCAATAAGAAAGAGGTCTTAGGAACTTCCCTGGCGGTCCAGTGGTTACGACTTCACCTTCCAGTGCAGTGGGTGCAAGTTCGATCCCTGGTCGGGAAACTAAAATCCCACATGCCTCGCAGCCAAAAAACCAAAACATAAAACAGAAGCAGTATTGTAACAAATTCAATGAAGACTTAAAAAAAAAATGGTCCACATCAAAAAAAAAAAAAAAAGAAAGAGGTCTTAAAATGACTGTTAAAACAAAAAACAGTAGAAAAGCTAGGTAACAGAATTGAATGAACAAGGCTAAAGACCAAATTAGTGATCTTGAAAATAAAGTTGCAGAAATGGTAGCTATTACTAAAGAAGAGAGCAGAGATAATGCAAGGCAGAAAAAAAATAATATTAATAGAAAAAAAATATCACTGGGAGAAACTCTAGAATCTTCAGAATGGAACAGTTCACTAAGTACCAACGAGTATGAAAGAAAAACACTATACCCTAGACACATCCTGGTAAAATTTTTGAATTTCAAGTATTAAGAGAAAATGCATAAATATACCAGAATAAAAGACTTGAAAACAGGTCATCTACTTTATTTCTAAAGGAAAGGAAATTAAGCATTTCAATAGCAACACTCAAGTTTCTACAAAACTTTAAAAGAAAATTATTTTGAATCTAGAATTCTATACTCAGATTAACTATTAGTGAAGGGTGAGGAAAAATAATGACATTTTTAGGCTTACTGTAATGGCTAATACTTCTTGAACTCTTCCTATGAACCAGATCAGTTTCAAGCTCTTTGCAATTAACTTATTTACTTAATCTTCAGAACAAGAGCATTAATTTAGCAATATTATTATCCCTGGTTTTCTAAATGAGAAAACAGAGGCACAGAGAAGATGAGAAACTTGCTAAAGATCATGTCACTCAGAGGAGGCAGAGCTGGGCTTTGAATCCATCGAGTTTGGCTGCAGAGTACACACTCTAACTTACTACACAATAATGTCACTCTGTTATTCAGGCACTCAGAAATTTTATGTCCCAAAAAGCCTTCTTGAAAAAAAAATTACTTGAGGACATACTACAGTAAACTGAAAAAAAAAGTTCAGGAAACAATGGCACTGACCTGGAGTCAAGAGGTTTCAGGATCTCAGCTCTACATCATGCCTAGAAAATCAAAATAGAAAATCAGAAAGGAAATTCTATTGTACAAATTGTATGATTAAAATCCAGAAGTTCTGAAGAGCGCTACTTAGACTTCCGGGGAAGATAGTGGAAGAGTAAGATGGGAGATCACCTTCCTCCACACAGATATACCAGAAATACATCTACACGTGGAGCACCTCCTACAGAACACCTACTGAACGCTGGCAGAAGACCTCAGACCTCCCAAAAGGAAAGAATCTCCCCACGTACCTGGGTAGGGCAAAAGTAAAAAGGAAAAACAGAGACAAAAGGATAGGGACGGGACCTGCAACAGTGGGAGGGAGCCGTGAAGGAGGAAAGGTCTCCACACACTAGAAGCCCCTTCGCGAGCGGAGACTGCGGGTGGTGGAGCGGGGAAGCTTCGGAGCCATGGAGGAGAGCGCAACAACAGGGGTGCGGAGGGCAAAGCGGAGAGATTCCCGCACAGAGGATAGGTGCCGACCAGCACTCACCAGCCCGAGAGGCTTGTCTGCTCACCCGCCTGGGCGGGCGGGGCTGGGAGCTGAGGCTCGGGCTTCGGTCAGAGCGCAGGGAGAGGACTGGGGTTGGCGGCGTGAACAGCCTGAAGGGGTTAGTACACCACGGCTAGCCGGGAGGGAGTCCGGGAAAAGTCTGGAGCTGCCGAAGAGGCAAGAGACTTTTTCTTCCCTCTTTGTTTCCTGGTGCGCGAGGAGAGGGGATTAAGAACGCTGCTTAAAGGAGCTCCAGAGACGGGCGCGAGCCGCTCCAGAGACGGGCGTGAGCCGCGGTTAAAAACGCGGACCCCAGAGATGGGCATAAGACGGTTAGGCTGCTGCTGCCGCCACCAAGGAGCCTGTATGCGAGCACAGGTCACTCTCCACACCTCCCTTCCGGGGAGCCTGTGCAGCCCGCCACTGCCAGTGTCCCGGGATCCAGGGACAATTTCCCCGGGAGAACGCACGGCGCGCCTCACGCTGGTGCAACGTCACGCCGGCCTCTGCCGCTGCAGGCTCACTCCGCACTCCGTACCCCTCCCTCCCCGCGGCCTGAGTGAGCCAGAGTCCCCGAAGCAGCTGCTCCTTTAACCCCGTCCTGTCTGAGTGAAGAACAGACGCCCTCTGGCGACCTACACGGAGAGGCGGGGCCAAATCCTAAGCTGAGCCCCGGGAGCTGTGAGAACAAAGAAGAGAAAGGGAAATCTCTCCCAGCAGCCTCAGAGCAGCAGATTAAAGCTCCACAATCAACGTGATGTACCCTGAATCTGTGGAATACCTGAATAGACAACGAATCATCCCAAATTGAGGAGGTGGACTTGGAGAGCAAGATTTATGATTTTTTCCCCTTTTCCTCTTTTTGTGAGTGTATATGTATATGCTTCTGTGTGAGATTTTGTCTGTATAGCTTTGCTTCCACCATTTGTCCTAGGGTTCTATCCGTCCTTTTTTTTTTTTTCCTTAATAATTATTTTTTATTTTAATAACTTTATCTTTTTTATCTTACTTTATTTTATTTTACTTTATCTTCTTACTTTTTTTTCCTTCCTTCCCTCCTTCCTTCCTGCCTCCCTCCCTCCTTTCTTTCTTTCTTACTTTCTTTCTTTCTGCTTCTAATAATTCTTTCTTTTATTTTCTATCCCTTTTATTCTGAGCCGTGTGGATGAAAGGCTCTTGGTGCTGCAGCCAGGAGTCAGTGCTGTGCCTCTGAGGTGGGAGAGCCAACTTCAGGACACTGGTCCACAAGAGACCTCCCAGCTCCACATAATATCAAACAGCGAAAATCTCCCAGAGATCTCCATCTCAGCACCAACACCCAGCTTCACTCAATGACCAGCAACCTACAGTGCTGGACACCCTATGCCAAACAACTAACAAGACAGGAACACAACGTCACCCGTTAGCAGAGAGGCTGCCTAAAATCATAATAAGTCCACAGACACCCCAAAACACACCACCAAACGTGGACCTGCTGACCAAAAAGACAAGATCCAGCCTCATCCACCAGAACACAGGCACTAGTCCCCTCCACCAGGAAGCCTACACAACCCACTGAAACAACCTTAGCCACTGGGGACAGACACCAAAAACAACATGAACTACAAACCTGCAGGCTGCAAAAAGGAGACCCCAAACACAGTAAGATAAGCAAAATGAGAAGACAGAAAAACACACAGCAGATGAAGGAGCAAGATAAAAACCCACCAGACCTAACAAATAAGGAGGAAATAGGCAGTCTACCTGAAAAAGAATTCAGAATAATGATAGTAAAGGTGATCCAAAATCTTGGAAATAGAATAGACAAAATGCAAGAAACGTTTAACAAGGACCTAGAAGAACTAAAGAGGAAACCAGCAGCGATGAACAACACAATAAATGAAATTTAAAATACTCTAGAAGGGATCAATAGCAGAATAACTGAGGCAGAAGAACGGATAAGTGATGTGGAAGATAAAATAGTGGAAATAACTACTGCAGAGCAGAATAAAGAAAAAAGAATGAAAAGAACTGAGGACAGTCTTAGAGACCTCTGGGACAACATTAAACGCACCAACATTCAAATTATAGGGGCTCCAGAAGAAGAGAAAAAGAAAGGGAATGAGAAAATATTTGAAGAGATTATAGTTGAAAACTTCCCTAATATGGGAAAGGAAATAGTTCATCAAGCCCAGGAGGCACAGAGAGCCCCATACAGGATAAATCCAGGAGAAATACGCCAAGACACATATTAATCAAACTGTCAAAAATTAAATACAAAGAAAACATATTAAAAGCAGCAAGGGAAAAACAACAAATAACACACAAGGGAACCCCCATAAGGTTAACAGCTGATCTTTCAGCAGAAACTCTGCAAGCCAGAAGGGACTGGCAGGACATATTTAAAGTGATGAAGGAGAAAAACCTGCAACCAAGATTACTCTACCCAGCAGGGATCTCATTCAGATTTGATGGAGAAATTAAAACCTTTACAGATAAGCAAAAGCTGAGAGAGTTCAGCACCACCAAACCAGCTTTATAACAAATGCTAAAGGAACTTCTCTAGGCAAGAAACACAAGAGAAGGAAAAGACCTACAATAACAAACACAAAACAATTAAGAAAATGGGAATAGGACCATACATACTGATAATTACCTTAAATGTAAATGGACTAAATGCTCCCACCAAAAGACACAGATTGGCTGAATGGATACAAAAACAAGACCCATATATATGCTGTCTACAAGAGACCCAGTTCAGGCCTAGAGACATATACAGACTGAAAGTGAGGGGATGGAAAAAGCTATTCCATGCAAAAGGAAACCAAAAGAAAGCTGGCATAGCAATTCTCATAGCAGACTAAATAGACTTTAAAATAAAGACTATTAGAAGAGAGAAAGAAGGACACTACATAACGATCAAGGGATCGATCCAAGAAGAAGATATAACAATTGTAAATATTTATGCACCCAACATAGGAGCACCTCAATACATAAGGCAAATACTAACAGCCATAAAAGGGGAAATCGACAATAACACATTTATAGTAGGAGACTTTAACACCCCACTGTCACCAATGGACAGATCATCCAAAATGAAAATAAATAAGGAAACACAAGCTTCAAATGATACATTAAACAAGATGGACTTAATTGACATTTATAGGCCATTCCATCCAAAAACAACAGAATACACATTTTTCTCAAGTGCTCATGGAACATTCTCCAGGATAGATGATAACTTGGGTCACAAATCAAGCCTTGGTAAATGTAAGAAAATTGAAATTGTATCAAGTATCTTTTCTGACCACAATGCTATGAGACTAGATATCAATTACAGGAAAAGAGCTGTAAAAAATACAAACACATGGAGGCTAAACAATACACTACTTAATAACGAAGTGATCACTGAAGAAATCAAAGAGGAAATTAAAAAATACCTAGAAACAAATGACAATGGAGACATGACAACCCAAAACCTATGGGATGCAGCAAAAGCAGTTCTAAGAGGGAAGTTTATAGCAATACAATCCTACCTTAAGAAACAGGAAACATCACGAATAAACAACCTAAACCTGCACCTAAAGCAATTAGAGAAAGAAGAACAAAAACATCCCAAAGTTAGCAGAAGGAAAGAAATCATAAAGATCAGATCAGAAATAAATGAAAAAGAAATGAAGGAAACAATAGCAAAGATCAATAAAACTAAAAGCTGGTTCTTTGAGAAGATAAACAAAATTGATAAACCATTAGCCAGACTCATCAAGAAAAAAAGGGAGAAGACTCAAATCAATAGAATTAGAAATGAAAAAGGGGAGATAACAACTGACACTGCAGAAATACAAAAGATCATGAGAGATTACTACAAGAAACTCTATGCCAATAAAATGGACAACCTAAAGAAACGGACAAATTCTTAGAAATGCGCAACCTGCCAAGACTGAATCAGGAAGAAATAGAAAATACGAACAGACCAATCACAAGCACTGAAATTGAAACTGTGATTAAAAATCTTCCAACAAACAAAAGCCCAGGACCAGATGGCTTCACAGGCAAATTCTATCAAACATTTAGAGAAGAACTAACACCTATCTTTCTCAAACTCTTCAAAAATATAGCAGAGGGAGGAACATTCCCAAACTCATTCTATGAGGCCACCATCACCTTGATACCAAAACCAAACAAGGATGGCACAAAGAAAGAAAACTACAGGCCAATACCACTGATGAATATAGATGCAAAAATCCTCAACAAAATACTAGCAAACAGAATCCAACAGCACATTAAAAGGATCATACACCATAATCAAGTGGGGTTTATTCCAGGAATGCAAGGATTCTTCAATATACGCAAATCAATCAACGTGATACACCATATTAACAAATTGAAGGAGAAAAACCATATGATCATCTCAATAGATGCAGAGAAAGCTTTTGACAAAATTCAACACCCATTTATGATAAAAACCCTGCAGAAAGTAGGCATAGGGGGAACTTTCCTCAACACAATAAAGGCCATATATGACAAACCTACAGCCAGCATCATCCTCAATGGTGAAAAACTGAAAGCATTTCCACTAATATCAGGAACAAGACAAGGTTGCCCACCCTCACCACTCTTATTCAACATACTTTTGGAAGTTTTAGCCACAGCAATCAGAGAGGAAAAGGAAATAAAAGGAATCCAAATTGGAAAAGGAGAAGTAAAGCTGTCACTGCTTGCAGATGACATGATACTATGCATAGAGAATCCTAAATATGCTACCAGAAATCTACTAGAGCTAATCAATGAATTTGGTAACGTAGCAGGATACAAAATTAATACACAGAAATCTCTTGTGTTCCTATGCTCTAATGATGAAAACCTGAAAGAGAAATTAAGGAAACACTACCATTTACCATTGCAACAAAAAGAATAAAATATCTAGGAATAAACCTACCTAAGGAGACAAAATACCTGTATGCAGAAAATTATAAGACACTGATGAAAGAATTTAAAGATGATACAAATAGATGGAGAGATATACCATATTCTTGGATTGGAAGAATCAACATTGTGAAAATGACTCTACTACCCAAAGCAATCTACAGATTCAATGCAATTCCTATCAAACTACCACTGGCATTTTTCACAGAACTAGAAAAAATTTTTTCACAATTTGTGTGGAAACACAAAAGACCCCAAATAGCCAAAGCAATCTTGAGAACGAAAAATGGAGCTGGAGGAATCAGGCTCCCTGACTTCAGACTATACCAGAAAGCTACAGTAATCAAGACAGTATGGTACTGGCACAAAAAGAGAAAGGTAGATCAATGGAAAAGGATAGAAAGCCCAGAGATAAACTCATGCACATATGGTCACCTTATCTTTGATAAAGGAGGCAGGAATGTACATTGGAGAAAGGACAGCCTCTTCAATAAGTGGTGCTGGGAAAACTGGACAGGTACATGTAAAAGTATGAGATTAGATCACTCCCTAACACCATACACAAAAATAAGCTCAAAATGGATTAAAGACCTAAATGTAAGGCCAGAAACTATCAAACTCTTAGAGGAAAATATAGGCAGAGCACCCTATGACATAAATCACAGCAAGATCCTTTTTGACCCACCTCCTAGAGAAATGGAAATAAAAACAAAAATAAACACATGGGACCTAATGAAACTTCAAAGCTTTTGCACAGCAAAGGAAACCATAAACAAGACCAAAAGACAACCCTCAGAATGGGAGAAAATATTTGCAAATGAAGCAACTGACAAGGGATTAATCTCACAAATTTATAAGCAGTTCATGTGGCTTAATAACAACAACAACCAAAAAAACCCAATCCAAAAATGGGCAGAAGACCTAAATAGACATTCCTCCAAAGAAGATATACAGACTGCCAACAAATACATGAAAGAATGCTCAACATCATTAGTCATTAGAGAAATGCAAGTCAAAACTACAATGAGATATCATCTCACACCAGTCAGAATGGCCATCATCCAAAAATCTAGAAACAATAAATGCTGGAGAGGGTGTGGAGAAAAGGGAACACTCTTGCACTGCTGGTGGGAATGTGAATTGGTACAGCTGCTATGGAGAACAGTATGGAGGTTCTTTAAAAAACTACAAATAGAACTACCATATGACCCAGCAATCCCACTACTGGGCATATACCCTGAGTAAACCATAATTCAAAAAGAGTCATGTACCTAAATGTTCATTGCAGCTCTATTTACAATAGCCCAGAGATGGAAACAACCTAAGTGTCCATCATCGGATGAATGGATAAAGAAGATGTGGCACGTATATACAATGGAATATTACTCAGCCATAAAAAGAAACGAAATTGAGCTATTTATAATGAGCTGGATAGACCTAGAGTCTGTCATACAGAGTGAAGTAAGTCAGAAAGAGAAAGACAAATACCGTATGCTAACACATATATATGGAATTTAAGAAAAAAAATGTCATGAAGAACCTATGGGTAAAACAGGAATAAAGAAACAGACCTACTAGAGAATGGACTTGAGGATATGGGGAGGGGGAAGGGTAAGCTGTGACAAAGCGAGAGAGTGGCATGGACATATATCCACTACCAAACGTAAGGTAGATAGCTAGTGGGAATCAGCCGCATCACACAGGGAGATCAGCTGGGTGCTTTGTGACCACCTAGAGGGGTGGGATAGGGAGGGAGGGAGGGAGGGAGACACAAGAGGGAGGAGATATGGCAACATATGTATATGTATAACTGATTCACTTTGTTATAAAGCAGAAACTAACACACCATTGTAAAGCACTTATACTCCAATAAAGATGTAAAAAAAAAAAAAAAAACAGCACTGTTTAAAGAGCTCCAGAGACGGGCGTGAGCCGCGTCTAAAAGCGCGGACCCCCAGAGACGGGCAAAAAAAAAAAAAAAAAATCTGGAAGTTCTTAACTGTGAAATGATGGCATAAATTTTCCTTTCAAGAAAAAGGTAAGGCAATTGAAAACTCAATTTTGAGCCATTTTTTGCAGTGGGACAAAAGAGAATGCTTGGAACATTCTCATTCCAAAAGGACAGATTTAATCACACAAACACTAGTGTCAACATGAACTCAATCACACTACTTGCTTCTCCAAAGTATAGTAACATACTCAATATTGTAAATATAGCTTTTTGGTGTTCAGTTTTTAGAAGTAATTATAGGAAAAGAATGGAGGGCTTCCCTGGTGGCGCAGTGGTTGAGAGTCCGCCTGCCGATTCAGGGGATGCGGGTTCGTGCCCCAGTCTGGGAAGATCCCACATGCCGCAGAGCAGCTGGGCCTGTGAGCCATGGCCGCTGAGCCTGCGCATCCGGAGCCAGTGCTCCACAACGGGAGAGGCCACAGCAGTGAGGCCCGCGTACTGCAAAAAAAAAAAAAAAGAATGGAAAACAAGTGTATTTTATATAGAATAGAAAGGAAATAATAGAACCTTTTTTAATATACAAGTAATGGATTAGTTAAAATAAGAAAAAAGGGACAGGGGACATGTATGCAGAGGAAGTAGAGCTGTGCTTATTCTTTCATTTTATAGAGCAAGGAGTTATTAAATACAAATATAAATCATTACAAATTTATAAAGGTAAACACAAAAATAGGTAGAAAATATACCTAACTGAAACTTGGAGGTAGAGGGGGAAAGCACAGCAGAGATGAATATAAGTGCACTGAATTCTTCACCTTTCATAGCATAAAGCCAATAGGTACCACTCAAATTTGTTAAAGCAAGAAACAGAGGTATAATTAGAATGTATAATGCTATCTACTGGAATAAAGTTTAAAATGGCTAAAAGGAGATACATCTGAAGAGTGAAGCCTGTTTTGTTACTATTTTTTTGTTTGTTTTTACCATGTGTATGTATTACCTTTAAAACAGAATTCGGTTGATGGATGAAAGGAAGTAAATAGAGAGCTGCACTATTTTCTGGAAGAAGAGAGAGTTAAGTAGAAACCTGGAGAAAGAGTAAGATTTATTGGAGTTCCCTGGTGACCTAATGGTTAGGATTTGGGGCTTTCACTGCCATGGCATGGGGCTCAATCCCAGGTTAGGAAACATCCCACAAGCCACGTGGCCAAAAAAAGTAAGAGTTATCTAAATGAGGAGAAAGAGGAAAGAGTATTTCATGCAGAGAGTCCAGCCCAGAAAGCAGTTCACTAGCTGAGAAATGGAGGAGAAAGGGGAAATTGAAGTGAGTTTGGAGAGATAGATAGGAGACAGGGTTTGTGAGCCAGGTTATGGAGTTCAAGGTAAAAGCTACCCAAGCGTCCTAAAAAGGAGAGCATGGTAACCACGGGAATGAGATCTACACAAGGACACCATGGCATCAGAATCACAATCTGTAACAATTATCCACACCTGCTGCTCTCCAGCCTCCTGCCTCAACTTGATAGGACACAAGCGTTAAAAAACTATACCCCCAGAGGCCTATAACTCTTCTGATTCCCGGAAGCCATGAACGGAAGGTGGCCTTCAGAACATGCTTAATCCACATTGAGCATATCATAATGGCGTTTGGTCTATGAAATAGTCACACTACCTTCCTCTTAGACTAAGAGATAGTATCTGGACTTAACATTTTATGAACTTCTTATTTGAGACCTGGTTGAATCCATCTCAGCCTCTGCTCCAGCCATCTAAGACAGCACACTGGATAAAGATGAGAACTGGGAATATTTCTGATAAGAGGATCTAGTAAGCTCTAATACCCAGTATTCAGTCTGCTGGTTGATACACCCTGAAGGGTAAGCTTGGGAACTTGTATCTCCTTCAGAATGTCACCGAGCAGGTCAAACCTTTTTTAAGCAATGGAGAGTGGAGTGCCCAAACCAGTTCAGAATGCTTACTAGCTGTCTCCTTGCCCCAAGAGCTCATATATTGGAATCCATCAGGAAATTTTAAAAGAATATTAATGATGTAGCAAAATGCCCTGGGTATAAACCTAAAAAAAAAAAAAAAACTAGAATAAAAACCTCCATACAACACTAATCTTATGTCTAAAACACACACACACACACACACACACACACACAATATACTCCCCCACAATAACATATAGTATATATACATATGTATTATCTTAACAGCACCATCTCAGGATGGCAGAATTATAGATATTTTTACTTTCTTCTTTGTATTTTTATATGTCTTGTAAATTTTATTAATGGACAAATTTATGTTTAGAGAGTTTAATTTTAAACACTAAGATATTAAATACAAAATAAATACAATGAAAATTAAATGAATTAAAAAACCATAAAAACTCTAAAAATCAAGAATTTTAAATAATAGAGTCAAAATAAATAGAAGGTAATCTATGTATAGGAACCACAGTTAAAAAGTTAAAACATTAAAGTGATACAAAGCAAGAAAACATTTTAGAATAAAAATCAGAAAATAAAATATGAGTATAAAATGGAATGAAAAATTCTTAAAGTCTAGAAATGAGGATGTATTGTGAAGTTAGGCAAGTGAAAAAAGAAGGCAAAAGGTTAAACAGGTAGAAGGTAAATGAAGAATAGAAAAACTCAAATATGTACAGTGTGGGGACTATAATCAATAATTATATAATATCTTTGTATAATAACAGATGACAACCAGACTTATGCTAATCAGTTTGAAATATATAGAAATATGGACTCACTAGTTGTGTGTAAGGAACTAACATAGTGTTGCAGGTCAATTATATTTCAAAAATAAACAAACATAGAAAAAAAAGATTAGACTTGTGGTTATCAGAGGCAGATAGTGGCAAGAGGGTGACTTGGATGAAGGAAGTCAAAAGGTACAAATTTCCGGTTATAAGATAAACAAGTACTAGGGATGTAATGTACAACATGATAAATATAATTAACACTGCTGTGTGTTACATATGAGGGGTCCCCAACCCCCGGACCTCAGACTGCTACCGGTCCCTGGCCTGTTAGGAACCAGGCTGCACAGCAGGAGATGAGCAGCAGGTGAGCAAGTGAAGCTTCATCTGTATTTATAGCCGCTCCCCATCGCTCGCATTACTGCCTGAGCTCCGCCTCCTGTCAGATCAGCAGCGGCATTAGACTCTCGTAGGAGCTCGAACCCTTCTGTGAACTGTGCATGCAAGGGATCTAGGTTGCTGCTCCTTATGAGAATCTAATGCCTGATGGTCTGAGGTGGAGCTGAGGCAGTGATGCTAGCGCTGGGGAGCGGCTGCAAATACAGATTATCATTAGCAGAGAGATTTGACTGCACAGAGACCCTAATAAATCAATTGCTTGCAGACTCATATCAAAACCCTATCAGTGAGTGGCAAGTGACAATTAAGCTGCATCTGATGGCAGGCTTTAAGTCAGAATGCGACACTTATTTTAGTCCATGCATGGCCCGCCCATTATTTAATTTACCACTTCCATTCGGGCTTCTTTCCCACACTGTACACTTGTCTCAGTCTGTTTTGGTAAGCCCACAAGCTAACCGTAGTCAAAATGAGTAAAAAATGAATGTTGCTGGAGAGCTTCTTTTAAAAGGGGGAAAGATCCACTGATGAGACAGCAGAAGACTCTAAGACTGCCAACAAAAAGAAAGCTGCATTTAAAAGAAAACACCAAGAGTTCTACTTAAATTACAGGTTCATTGCAACAAGTTATTCACATTCTCCAAGCCCGCTTTGTATATGTGGCGACCGGCTATCCGACAAAGCTATGAAACCTTCAAAACTGCTTTGCCACATGGAGACCAAGCACTCTGCATTAAAAGACAAGCCTTTGGAGTTTTTCAAAAGAAAAAATGTGAACACGAAGAACAGAAGCAATTATTGAAGGCCATCACTTCATCAAATGTGTCTGCACTGAGAGCATCATACTTAGTGGCTAGTGGCATTGCTAAAGCTAAGAAGCCCTTTACTACTGGTGAAGAGTTGATCCTGCCTGCTGCTAAGGACATTTGTCGTGAACTTTTAGGAGAAGCTGCAGTTCAAAAAGTGGCACGTGTTCCTCTTTCGGCTAGCACCATAACTAGACGAATTGATGAAATAGCAGAGGATATTGAGGCACCATTGTTAGAGAGTATTAATGAGTCACTGTGGTACGCAATCCAGGTTGACGAGTCTACCAATGTTGACAACAAGGCAACAATGCTTGTTTTTGTGTGATATATTTTTCAGGAGTATGTGCATATGTTATGTGCACTTTTGTTGCCAACCAACACCACAGCTGCAGAACTATTCAAGTCTTTGAATGATTACATATCAGGAAAACTGAATTGGTCATTTTGTGGCGGTATATGCACGGACAGAGCGGCTACCATGACTGGACGGCTTTCTGGTTTCACTACTCTGGTCAAAGAGGTCGCTTCTGAATGTGAGTCTACACACTGTGTCATCCATAGAGAAATGCTGGCTAGCCGAAAAATGTCACCTGAACTTAACAGCGTTTTTCAGGATGTGATTAAAATTATCAACCATATTAACGTACATGCCCTTAACTCACGTCTGTTCGTGCAGCTCTGTGAAGAGATGGATGCAGAGCACACACATCTTCCTTTACACACAGAAGTGAGATGGCTTTCTAAAGGTAGATCACTGGCCAGAGTTTCTGAGTTACGAGAGCCACTCCAGAGATTTCTTTTAGAAAAACAGTCACCACTGGCAGCACATTTCAGTGACACAGAATGGGTCACAAAACTTGCTTAATTGTGTGACATATTCAACCTGCTCAACGAATGCAATGTCACTTCAGGGGAGAAGGACAACTGTGTTCAAGTCGGCAGATAAAGAGGCTGCATTCAAAGCCAAACTGGAATTATGGGGGCAATGAGTGAACACTGGGATTTCTGACATGTTTCAAACATTAGCAGAGATTTTGAAAGAGACTGAGCCAGGGCCTTCTTTCTCCCAGCTGGTGAATGATCACCTATCTCAGCTTTCAAAAGAGTTTGAGCATTACTTCCCAAGCACAAAAGACCCCCAAACTGGGAAGGAATGGATGCACGACCCATTTGTGAATAAGCCAGGTGAATCGACTTTGTCTGTGCTAGAAGAAGATCAACTGCTTGAGACTGCAAATGACGGTGGCCTTAAAAGTATGTTTGAGACAACTTCAAATCTCCATACGTTCTGGATTAAAGTCAAGGAGGAATATCCTGAGATTTCCACAAAAGTACTGAAAGGCCTGCTTCCATTTCCAACATCCTATCTTTGTGAAGCAGGGTTTTCTGCAGTGACAGTGACCAAAATGAGATGACAGAGTAGAGTAGACATAAGCAACACGCCTTGGGTGTTGCTGTCTCCCATCACCCACAGATGGGACCATCTAGTTGCAGGAAAACAAGCTCAGGGCTCCCCCTGATTCTGCATGATGGTGACTTGTATAATTATTTCATCATATATTACAATGTAATAATAATAATAATAAAGTGCACAATAAATGTAATGCACTTGAATCATCCCGAAACCATCACCCACTGCCCTGGTCCATGGAAAAATCGTCTTCCACGAAAACAGTCCCTGGTGCCAAAAAGGTTGGGGACTGCTGTTATATATGAACGTTGTCAAGAGAGTAAATCCTGAGAGTTCTCATCACAAGTAAACACAGTTTTTTCTATTTCTTTAATGTTGTATCTATATGAAATGATGGATGTTCAATAAACGTATTTTTGATAATCATTTCATGATGTCTGTAAGTCAAATCATTATGGACTGTACACCTTAAATAGTGCTGTATTTCAATTATATCTCAATAAAAGAAATAAAGAAAATAAAAAATCAAATAACAAGCATCATGGGAGCATGAAATTGTTATATAAAGCCAGGATGATGAGCCAGTCAATAGAGTATGTCTTTAATAAGACAGGTAAAGAGAAAAGAGCGAGAAGAAAGCAATAAAGAAAACCAACTGTAGACCAGCAAGTGGCCTCAGTCCTTAGTAAAGTTGTCTGGTTGAAGAAACGTTCTTGGAAAAAATCTCCTCTGGTCCTATAGTGTTCTTTATTGACTCAAACCTCAGGGAAGGGAGCCACAAGACACCCTCCTTCTCTCCTCTTTTGGCCACAGCTATATTTTTACCAAGTCCTTGGAAGAGGGCCCAGCTCTGACAGAAAGCCATCTCCACCTTTCAGAAGCTTCATCACCTGTGACCATTCAGCCCTGGAACCTGCTGGCCTCTTGCATGACAGAGCAAAGGAATATGCTTCCTCCAGAATGCACATTTACAGCTTAATTTCATTCATTTATTTACTGAGCACTTATAGCCTACTGTTAACTGACTTACCACTTCTTCAGAGCAGTCTTCCCTAATCACCCAATCTAAAGAAGTTTCCCTGTATCACTTTCTCTCTTGTAATATTCTGTTTTTGACCTTCATGGACTTTTCCTGGTTTGCAGTAATTTATGTATGTACTTACTCTCTTTTTTTTTTTTTTTTTTTTTTTTTTTTCTTTTTGCGGTATGCGGGCCTCTCACTGTTGTGGCCTCTCCCGTTGCGGAGCACAGGCTCCGGACGCGCAGGCCCAGCGGCCATGGCTCACGGGCCCAGCCGCTCCGCGGCATATGGGATCCTCCCAGACCGGGGCACGAACCCGCATCCCCTGCATCGGCAGGCGGACTCTCAACCACTGCGCCACCAGGGAGGCCCTGTACTTACTCTCTTAATACCTATTTCTCTTAGAAGATGATAAGCTTCACAAGAACAGAGATCACACTGTTTTGTTTACCATTAGAGAACACAGTATTGGCACTTAGTAGGCCCTCAAAAGTAATTATTGGATGAATGGATGGATGGAACTAAGGAAGGATCATTGTGTAGGCATACAGATGGATATGTGAATATAACAAAGCCCTAGGCTATTTATATTATCTTTGTAGCCCAGCACCTCCCATAGTGCTTTGTGTATAGTATGGACCTATAAATTTGCTGACCATATCCTAGGCACTAGGGATGAAAAATTGATAACAGCACTGTTCCTGACTTTCAGAAGCCAAATTTTAGATAACAAAACATATAACTGACTAATTGCAGCAATGTGAGATGTATGGTATATTTGAAATACAAACATGGCATTGTGGAAGCACTAAGAGGAATGTACTTAACTGCCTGCAGAGTTCAAAGAAGCCTCCTGAGGGAGGCTGTACTTGAGCAAGTCTTAAAGTATGCCAAGAAATTTCCTGAATAAAGAACAGAGGGAGGATTTCCCTGGTGGAGCAGTGGTTAAGAATCTGCCTGCCAATGCAGGGGACATGGGTTCCATCCCTGGTCCGTGAAGATCCCACATGCTGCGGAGCAACAGATCCCATGCACTACAACTACTGAGCCTGCGCACTGCAACTACTGAGCCCCCTGCACCGCAACTACTGAAGCCTGTGTGCCTAGAGCCCATGCTCCGCAACAAGAGAAGCTAACACAGTGAGAAGCCTGCGCACCGCAAAAAAGAGTAGCCCCCGTTCTCCACAAGTAGAGAAAGCCTGCACGCAGCAATGAAGACCCAATGCAACCAAAAAAAAAAAAAAAGCAGATGGAAAGCATTCCAGAAGATGATACGTAAAGATAGAGGATCTTTTGAAGAATCATGAGTCATTCAACATGGCTGCAAAACACAAGATGCAACAGAGTCTCAACAGATGAGGCTGGAACAAGGACAAAGGCCAGATTGTACTAAAAAGTTTCAGCTTTGTCTTGTAAATGATGACAAGACTTGGGATGACAAGTGTGAGAATGACATGATCAGAGTTGCATCTTAGAAAGGTCACTCCAGCCATAGCATAGCTAATAAATTGGAAGGGCAAGGAGATGTGGGCACCAGTTATAATTCATGTGAGAAATGACAAGGGCACGAATGTGACAGTGGCACTGAAAAGGAAAAAAGAGAAATTCAGAGGATATCAAAAAGGTAGAAGAGACAGAAGGTGATAGTTACCAGAGGGGTGTGCTGATAGAGAGGGGGGTCCTCTTGGATGATTGATAGGTTTTTGGCTGGAGCACCAGGATGAACTATGGGTCCATTAACCAAAAATTGGAAGGGGAGAGAAGAGGAGAACACTTGGGGATATGTGGCCTTTGAGGTTTCCCAATCTAGAATGAGACAGTAATTAATAAGTTAAGTCTGTAACACATGACAGCAGTCAGAGGTGAGGATGAGATCTAGCAGTGATCAGTTCCTGGATGAGAGTTACAAATATGGGTGGAGAATTGCCCAGGGGAACAAAGAAGAGAGAAGGGGACTGAGTGCGGAATCCTGTGAAATATATGCAATTCATTTAATATCAAATTATGTCTTATTTGGTGTAAGCCAAACTTCTTCCACTAATTTTATTTATTTATTTTTATTTATTTATTTGTTTATTTTTTGGCTGCATTGGATCTTCATTGCTGCACGTGGGCTTTCTCTAGTTGAGGAGAGCAGGGGCTACTCTTTGGTGCGGTGCACGGGCTTCTCATTGTGGTGGCTTCTCTTTGTTGTGGAGCACGGGCTCTAGGCACGTGAGCTCAGTAGTTGTGGCTTGCGGGCTCTAGAGCACCGGCTCAGTAGTTGTGGAACACGGGCTTAGTTGCTCCGCGGCATGTGGGATCTTCCTGGACCAGGGCTCGAACCCATGTCCCCGGCATTGGCAGGCAGATTCTTAACCACTGTACCACCAGGGAAGTCCCTCCCCTAATTTTAATAACTTATTCACTCTGGTTAAAGAATCCCACAACTTAATCTTAGTAACATGTATGTAGTGTTGACACTGTTGCTATTTGACAATAACTCACGGCTAATAGTTTAATTTTTTTAATGTTTTAATTATTTGTTTGTATAACCAAAACTTCTGCTGCACAAATCATGGTCATTTTATATCTTTGGTTTAATTAAAAAATAAGCATGTAGATACAGACAAACCTAGAAACGGTTTCCTCCTTGCCTCTTCCTTCTTCTACTTGTCTACTGTTGTTTGTATTATTCAAATATTATCACAACTGTGCCCTGCTCTTGAGAGAGAGAAAGTCACTTGGCAAATTGCCATTTCAAGATTCTTAAAGAGATGCTGAAACAAAAGTCCACAAAACAGAGCAAGTTAATAGTTATTAACATATTCATAAACTGAGATAAAAAGCCAAACTCAGTATTTTCATTCCAAAAAGTCACCTACCTATGTCATTGATGATGCTCTTTGTTCTATAGCCAATAGATCAATGCTTGTGTGATTTGAATAAATTTTCAGAGGCATTTATGCTTTAAAAAATAAGAACATCCAGAAGAAATATTTTTTTTTTATTTTTTTTTTTTTTCTATTCTTTTTGCGGTATGCGGGCCTCTCACTGTTGTGGCCTCTCCCGTTGCGGAGCACAGGCTCCGGACGCGCAGGCCCAGCGGCCGTGGCTCACGGGCCCAGCCGCTCCGCGGCATATGGGATCCTCCCAGACCGGGGCACGAACCCGTATCCCCTGCATCGGCAGGCGGACTCTCAACCACTGCGCCACCAGGGAGGCCCCAGAAGAAATATTTTTTAGTAGTTAAAGGTACTCAAAATACTGCATGGATTTAGGCAGCTCTGTAGACTTCGGTAGAACAATCTGTTGTCTTTTAACAGCCTCATAATCTCATGATGAAAACTTCCTTCCATTCATTGATATGTGTAATAAAAATCGTGGCATAGTATCATTAAAATATGCAAATTACCATTGTCTTTTATACTGAGAGTTTTCAAAGAAGCACCGGGACAGGGGAGGATTTCTTTAGCAGGATATTCATCAAAAGACGCAAAACACCTCAATGTTAGTCTGTAGAAAAATTATGAGAAAATTCATGCAGCATTTAAAAATTCTCTCGGACACTGAAAATCAATATAACATGTACACAAATATCAAAAGGCAGGGATATTTTGTTTATACCACATGGCACTTTCAGTTGCCCAAAATTTAGGCAAAGAGGTAGCCACTTAAAGATTTGAGAATCAATTGTATCTGCCTGATTGGAAAAAGGGCTGATGGGAATGAGACAGTGGTTTTTCTACTGTTTCAATTCTTGAGTCCCGGCTTACCCTGAGATAAGTCACCAGTAATGGCTGGAAGTCTTTTTCTCTCCCCCACTCTGATAAAGCCTAGTCCCTAAAAAGATCCTTTGTGCCTTCATAAATATAAACTCTTCCTCCCCTGTTCTTTTATGCTATTATCTTCAGTAAAACAGGATTTTTTTCCCTTAGAAAAATATCAAGGCACATTTATTTCTAAAAATGGCTTTGACTCCCAGACACATTCCCCAAACATCCCAAGTATATTTCTGTCTCTACACTTTGCATGTGTTTCCCTATGTGTCTCTATGTCTCTTACTACCTTCCAGCATCCAGTATCTCCCCATTCCCAACACTCACCTCCATCACTTAGGGCCAACTTGAATGTCATCACCTCTGCGCAGCTAATTTCCGTTCCCAATCCCACCTCAAATCAATTACTTTCTCATAGGATAGGTGATCTCTTTCTTAGAATGGGGTTATTGTGAAGATTAAATGAACTAGTCTGTATAAAGTACTTCAAACACTGCCTGGCATATAGTATGTATTAAATGAGTGTTGGCTGTATCACAATCATCATGTGTTTCTGAAGTACTTTCTATAGACCTTCACTGTAACATGACTTTTATCCTATCACTTAACATTTCTCCTTACTTCTTACTCAGATCACCTTCTCTATGATGCCTTCCCAGCCCACCAATCTAAAATTTCAAAACCACCCCCCTTAAAATCCTTTTTCTGCTTTTTTAAATCTTTAGCACTTCCCACTATATACATTTTACCTCATTATCTTGTTATCTTTTTTATTGGATGTCTCATCAGAATGTGAGTTCCATGAGAGCAGTAAATAGTTGTTCAATAAATGAGAAAATTAGTTTGTATTTGGTTTCACCATATCCCCTGAGAACCTAATAGCATCTGGCACTCAGTACCTCCAGGAAAGCTCTGGAATCCTGAGGCCATTTTAGAGGATGACACATCTGAATGGAACACCCCAGTGAGAAACAGCCAATTACATCATGAAGGCACTGAATGTTAGGAGGAGAGGAAAAATTCTCAACATGGACACTACAGCTTTACATCCTTTTCTTGACAATGGTTACTAGGGAAGGCTCTGGGTCCTAGGCACATTGTTTATATTTGATAACAGATTATTTATAAAGATTACTGATGCATATTTGGCAAAGACAGATAAAACTGACATATATAGAGTTTGCTTCAAAACAAATTTAAGGTTAGATGAAAATTCTCATATTACAACACTGCATGGTGGGTACAGTTTTTTAAAAGCACAATCCAAGGCTATTTTTCTCATTATACCATATGGTGTTTCTGTATTGAAATTATCTCCAAGATCATACTGTAAAATATTGTGAAAATGTCATATGTGGGTAATGCAGGGTCATTTTTAAATAGGGAATCACTTTGAATGCCCATGTAACGTAACACTTTCTTAATAATTGTAATCAAAGTATATCAGGGAATTTGGGAAGGTGTCACAAAGTAGCTGCTGAGCAGGAATAGTATGGAAAAAAGCAGGGTTTGTTAACTGGAATAAAATAAACCTACTTGGTGGGCTTTCCTGGTGGCGCAGTGGTTGAGAGTCTGCCTGCCAATGCAGGGGACACAGATTCGTGCCCCGGTCCGGGAAGATCCCACATGCCGCGGAGTGGCTGGGCCTGTGAGCCATGGCTGCTGAGCCTGCGCGTCCGGAGCCTGTGCTCCGCAGCGGGAGAGGCCACAATAGTGAGAGGCCCGCGTACATACGTACATACATACATACATACATACATAAACAAACAAACCTACTTGGAATTTGGAACTCAAAATCCCAGCTCACTTGCATGGTGTCTGCCATGCGCTGCTCATGTAGGGTACATTCCTAGCCAGGAATGTCAAGTTCTAAATAATTCTATCCAGAATGACATAGAAACTGATCAAAATAACCTAACAGCTATGGCAGACCAAATGTCCTATCACATAGATCAGAAAGTTTTGTATCTCATCCCATTTAGTGGCTGTGTGACCTCAAATAAGAAACCTAACCACTCTGAGATTTTATGGCTTCATCTCAAAATGATGATAACACATTAGTGCTGACTTACTCAGTTGTTGTAAGGATCTAATAAAATTACGCAAGCAAAAACATTTGGTAAACTCTGAAGTGCTGTGCAAATGTAAAATTTGTGTGTTTTAGAGGTCTTTTGCACCCAATCCTTGCCTCAATAAATGACCTCTCTGTCCTCAAGCTTGCTTTTGTTTGATTTTACACTGCCCCAAGATTTAATTTCTTACCCATTGAAGTTATTTCTTTAGACCTTCTTTAGACCTTGCCTCTGCACATCTTTTTCTTGGACTACTAGAACTTAACTACTTTTCTGGCTTCCACTTGACTCAGCATTTAATTTTAAGCCTACACTGAACCTTTCACCATAAGAACTGAGTGTAAACTAAGGGCACACTCTCCTGTCTACTGTAATCCATCTAAGTAATATGCAGTATTTGAGGGTAGAAGACAAGGTAGCAAGGAGTTTCACTTCTCTTTCAAAGAATTAAACTAACTCCTTATCTTTAAGGAGACTTACTTGAAAAGACTGCCAATTCCTCCTCATGAAATAATGTAGAAACCATTATTCTTTGTCTCTCCCTTCAGCATTGAGCCAAATGCACTTATAAACTAAAAGTAGAAGGCATTCTTGTTTGCAAAAGTCTTTAATAGGAAACCAGAGCTGATGGCTAATGCTAGCAGTAAAAGTCTATGCCCTAGTTTCTTCTTCATAAAAATAATATCCAACAGATATAGCACTTACTATGTGCCGGGGTCTTTATGTATATTATCTCATTTACTATTCTCAACATCATCCCTGTCTTACAAATGGGGAAACCAAGGCACACAGAGATTAAGTAGTTTACACAGAGTCAAAAAGCTAGTAAGTGACAGACCTGGGATTCAAACTCCAGAGTCAGGCTCCAGAGTCTGTAGTCTTAAGTCTATGTTATACTGCTGATAATATTAATAGAATTTGTAATATTATCTATTGTTATAGAACAAATTATCCCAAAACTTACAGGCTTAAAATATCACGGTGTCTTTGGGTCAGGAATCTGGGTAAACTTAGCTAGATCCCATTTCAAGATCTTTTGTAAGTTGAAGTCAAGGTGTCATCTGGGGCTGTAGTCATTTCAAGGTTCAACTGGGGAAGGATCCACTTCCAAGCTCACTCACAAAGTTGTTGATAGCATTCAGATTCTTGCAAGCTGTTGGATGGAAGCTATCTTAATTCTGTGTCAACATGGCAGTTTGCAAAGTGTACAAGCTGGGAGGGCAATAGAGACTCCAGCAAAAAGTAAGTCACAGTCTAGTGTAATGTAATCACAGAAGAGACATCCTATCACTTTTGCCATATTCTACTCATTAGAAGCAAGTCCCTGAGTCCAGCCACAGTCAAGTGAAGGGGATTACACAAGTGCATGAATACCAGGAGGTGAGAATCGATGGAAGTCATGTCGGAAGCTGCCTACCCCCATAATAAGTAATAGTAGCTAAGGTTTACTGAAGGCTTACTATGGGCCAGGTAATAATCCAAATATTTTACATTCATTAATGCTCAGAACAAACCCCATTCAACAGATGAATTAGTAACAGAGTAGGAAAAAATGAAGAATACCATTTTCTGGTACTCCAACAGAAAAAAGTTTTTAGAATGCTTCAAAATATTGTCACAAACTGACTTTACCACTACCATATAATGAGCCTTCTATAACTAATGGCAACCAGTACTTTCTCAAAGTACTTCCCCTCTAGCTCTACCAGTCCTGGGGTTGGGGAAGAAGAATTATCCTTAAAAAAAAAATCACTATTTCTCAATCACATTGTTTTAAAAATGAATATATCTTTATACTAATTCAGTTTTCAAAACTGAACTAATAATCATCATCTTAAGCTTTCTATATGAAAATCTACCAAGTATTCAAGATATCCAAATGAATTACAGTTTTAATTCTAAATTTGTTCAGGTCCTGTTTCTCTTCAAAAAGTTGAGATGGCTGGCTCCCAGATGGCCAACCTTAAAGAAAGATAAGAAAGAACAAGTATTTCCTCTGAAAGAGTCCAGGCTCTACGGAATTGGGTGGAGGGGGGCACTGAAGCACTCAGACTCTCTCTCTGCAGCCCTGCCCTCAAAATTAGAGGCCTGGGGAAGAGGCAGAATCACTAAGGACAGGAGGGGCTGGCAGTCGTCTTCCCTGTTTTTAATAGGGACTAAAGCAATTGCTTATTATGAGAGTTGCGTGGAAGATATCCCAGATTCCTAGGCCACTGGGTGTGTGTCTATTTTCAAGCCTCTGATATTTGCAATGACACATCCTTTAAACATCTAGAACCAGTTCCTGGTCAAGTTAAAAATATCAGCAAGTGAATATAGATTCCAAATCCTAAATGTGAGCAAATGAAATTTAACTGTTTCTCATTAAAAGAATGACATTTACCAAGAAGGGTTATGTCAGTAATGTAGGAAGGATTATTAATATGTTAATGATTTGGGACTTCTCTGGCAGTCCAGTGGTTAAGACTCCTCGCTTCCACTGCAGAGGGCACAGGTTTGATCCCTGGTGGGGGAGCTAAGATCCCGCATTCTGTGCGGCATGGACACCAAAAAATTATATATATATATGTATGTATGTTAATGATTCATCACATTTATAAGTCAAAGGAGTAATACAATCTCAATAAAAGCCAAAAAGGTATTTGCTAGAATGTGACAGCTATTCATAATTAAAGAAAAAACATCTCATTAAACTGGGATAGAGGAAGCCTATTTTACCATAACAAAGAATATTTATCTAAACTAATACCATATTTAACAATGAAACACTAAGAGAATTCCCAAAAAGTCAGAGTTTAGGCAAAGATGCTCTTCATTACATTATTTTTTAAAGCACAAAAATGAAAATCTAAATGTTCAGTAGTTGAGTAAAAAATAATTTCTGATACACCTATAATATAGAATTATGCAGCTGATATAATCATGCTGTACATTATGTATACATGTGCATGCATGAGATCCATAGACACACAATACAGTTGACCCTTGAACAGCAATGGGGTTAGGGGCCTGACCCTCACAGTGTTGAAAATCTGCATATAACTTTACCAACCTATCCAAGGTTCCACATCTGCAGATTCAACCAACTGCAGATCATGTAGTACTGTAGTATTTATTGAAAAAAATCCACATATAAGTGGACACACACAGTTAAATTCTGTTGTTCAAGGATCAACTATATATATAGATCTATACATATGTAGATACTATATGTTTGTAAATACAAAATATATTTATTTTCATAAAGCTTTTGGTACACAATTAATTTCAAACAAACTGTTAATAGTGGTTCCTTTAGAAGAGTGGGATTGCTAGACTTGAAGGAGGATTAGAATGGAAAGATCCTATGTAAAGAGAATCCTGTGTAAAGAGTAATTCTGGGGCTTCCCTGGTAGCACAGTGGTTAAGAATCTGTCTGCCAATGCAGGGGACACAGGTTCGAGCCCTGGTCCAGGAAGATCCCACATGCTGCAGAACAACTAAGCCTGTGTGCCACAACTGCTGAGCCTGCGCTCTGAAGCCCACGAGCCACAACTACTGAGCCCATGCTCCACAACTACTGAAGCCTGTGTGCCTAGAGCCCGTGCTCGGCAACAAGAGAAGCCACCACAATGAGAAGCCCGCGCGCTGCAACTAGAGAAAGCCCGCATGCAGCAACGAAGACCCAACGCAGCCAAAAATAAAAAATAAATTTAAAAAAAGTAATTCTGTACCGTCTGAAATTTCCATTTAAAAAACAAGAGTATGTATAAGACATACTAATACATCAAAAAATAATCCAAATGATATACCCCAAATTTTGACTTTGGTTGTTATTGTTGTATGACAGAATTATGAATAATTTTTTCCTTTGCTTTTTGTGTTTTCCAAGTTTTATTAACTATGTATTCATTTTGTAATTAGAGAAAAGATTCAAGAAAACTATGGCAATGTTTAATTTATAGATTACACTAAATTATTACAGAGTTTATAGGAAAATCTGTTTATCATAATCTGGTTTCTAGAAGGGTCATGATGCCTCCTAACTCTGTCATAATCTTATAAAATGATTGGGAAGGCTAAATGCTTCCATTTTATTAGGAAGCCAGCTCCTTTTTCTGGGCTTAATTTGGTCATTTCTCTGAGGTTCAAACCTTAGAATCACTCTTCATTCCTTTCCCTCTTTTCCATCTGCAGTTATTCATTAAATTATCTTGATGAGCCGTCCTTCATTTCACACAGCTCTTTTCCATTCTGATCTCGTACCACATCCTGGTCTAAGCCTTCATTACCTCACACCTGGACCGTTGAGATATCACTTTGAGTCTCCTTGCCTGCCAAGATTGTCCCGTCTATTTACACACCTCCCTGTCTTCCCTCACATCCTTCATTGCCTATGTGCACCTTTTATACTATCCAAGTACCCAAGTCCTTGTTTCTCTAACATGCTACATTCCTACCTCCACATCTGTGCTCTTAATGTGGCTCCTTGCAACAAAGAGTGCCCAAGCTTCACTCTTTCTTCCCAATTACCCCCACCCCCATCATGGTCTCTCCTCCTCCCTCATCCCTTTATATTTCCAATCCTTTATTTGTACACATTTCTTAACCATATACTATATACCAGACATTGAACTAGGCACGAGGAGTACTGACTGGTTTTCTACCTTAGTGACTGGACCGCAAAGGGTTATGGAACTCAAGTTCACAGCATTTTCTGCTTCAACAATATTTTATCATGTTCTCCAACAGAGACAGAGTTCTCTAAGAGGCCCACAACTCTCTGCTTCCCTCTGACTCTAGTCTCAAGAAATCTTTCTTGCATTCAACAGTTAATACGTGCCTCACATATACTAGGCTTTATGCTAGATTCTAGGAATTTACAGGAGAATAAGACCCGTTTCTAGTGGGAAGCTGCTGCATAGCACGAGGAGATCAACCCGATGCTTTGTGATGACCTAGAGGGATGGGATAGGGAGGGTGGGAGGGAGGCTCAAGAGGGAGGAGATATGGGGATATATGTATACATATAGCTGATTCACTTTGTTGTACAGCAGAAACTAACACAACAGTGTAAAGCATTTATACTCCAATAAAGATGTGAAAGAAAAAAATGACTTCTGAGTTTCTGGCTTAAGTTATATAGATCTCAGGCAGAAAATATAGTAGGAATTGATGCTTTGTAGGAGAAGTGTATATAAGTTTGAGCTGCCTGTTAGGCATTGAGGTAGAAGGTCTTGGGGGCTGTTGGTTATATATGTCTTGAGTTCAGGATTTTGTTAGAATTAGAGATTTTGAAGTCAGAATATAGACAGTGTTCAAAACCGTGAGAATTTTCTCACGAAAATTCTGGGTAATACTACCCAGAGAAATGTATGTGATGACAACAGATGCTAAAGACAGAGTTCTGGGGAACACAAACCATTAGGGGGTCAGAGTACAGTGAACCAGGAAAGGACCCTGGGAAGAAATGGTCAGAGAAGTAGGAAGAAAACCAGGATAAGCTATTGTGTGAGCTTCCTAAAGCTGCTGTAACAAATAATTCCAACTTTAGTAGCTTAACACAACACAAATTTATTATCTTACTGTTCTGTAGGTTTAGAAGTCCAACACACATCTCCCTGGTCTAAAGTCAAGGTGTCTGCAGAGCAGCATTCCCACCTGAAGACTCTAGAGTAGAATCAACTTCCTTGCCTTTTCCAGGTTCTGGAGGCCACCTGAATTCCTGAGCCTTTTCCTTCATCTTCAAAGCCAACAACAGTGGGTCCAGTGGGTTTCATATCACATCACTCTGATCTTGCTTCTGTTGTCACACACCTTCTTTGACTCTCTCCTTCTGCCTCCTTCTTCCACTTTTAAGGACCCTTGTGATTATAGTGGGTCCACCTGGATAATCCAAGCTATTCTCCCTATCAGCTGATTAGTCATCTTAATTCTATCTGCAACCTTAATTCCCCTTTGCCATGTAACCTTACATACTCACAGGTTCCAGGGATTAGGAAATGGTGGGGGTGGGGCAGGGGGAGGATTATTCTGACTATCCCAGCTGGTCATTTCAGAAACCAATCAACCAAACAAAAACACTAAAGGAATATAGGAATAGATACGGGTGATCCAGGACAAATTAGTCAATCTCTCTTTCTCCCTGTGTTTATCTACAAAATGGAGATAATAATGATACCTACCTCATAGGATTTTTCTAGGCTTAACTGAGCTAATATTTATAAAGTATGTAAAACTGTGTCTGGCTCATAATTTTTAAGAAAGCAATTAGAGATATAAGTCAAGGACTTAAAACTGGCCATTGGGTTTGTTAATTAGGCAATTAGTGGTCTTTATCATTGCAGTTGCAGGGATATGGTGGCTGTAGTCTAATTATGGTAAGATAAAGGTGAGAAATTGGAGAACATGAGTAAATACAATAATTTTGAAAAACTGTTTAGTAATAGAAGGAGAAAGGAGGCTAGAATAATCTTAGCTAGAGGCACGTGGGAAGTTACAGGAAATCTGAACACACTTCCGTACTATGGGGAAGAGGCTAGTAGATAGAAAGACTGAGTATATGAGAGCAAGAATACAGGAACAGTTGATGTAGTAAAATCCCAGAGGAGATGAAATAGATGTGATCAACAGCTCAGATGTGGAAGTTAACTGTGAACAGAAGAAACAATTAATTCTCTGAGTCTAGAGGGAAAGCTAGGAGGGTGAATCCCAGGACTTAAATATAGTTCCTGGGCTTCCCTCGTGGTGCAGTGGTTGAGAGTCTGCCTGCCGATGCAGGGGACATGGGTTTGTGCCCCAGTCCGGGAAGATCCCACATGCCGCGGAGAGCTAGGCCCATGAGCCATGGCCGCTGAGCCACGGCTGCTGAGCCTGCGCGTCTGGAGCCTGTGCTCTGCAACGGGAGAGGCCACAACAGTGAGAGGCCCACATACCTCAAAAAAAAAAAATAAAATAAAATAAAATAAAATAAATATATATATATATATATATATCAGTGGGGTTTAGCTCTTTCCACAGAAAGTTTCTATTGAGTGTTCAAGTTTAGAATTAGCCAGTGAAAATCTCCTCATTTTTTTCAGGGTGGTTAACTTTATAAACAATACCTGTCCCTTTCAAAAGATGTGTCTGACCAAAGTATGTATACTAAACTGCCCCTCAATCATTTTCTCTATTTTTCTAATAAAAAATGAAGACAGAGAAAACCAGTCCAATTAGGTATAAGTTCCTGTTAACAAACAAGCCTTCTTTATTTATTTTTAACTTTTCATCACAGAAGTCTTCAAACATACACTAAAGAAAATAATATAATTAACTTCCCTTACCCATCATTTCAATAATTACAACCTATAGACAATTTTGTTTCATCTATAATCCCCCCTCCACCCCCAGTATTTTAGAGCAAATAGGCTTCCTTAAAAAGTAGAACTTTTAAACTTACTGATTATACACTTCACGTATCTGTTTCTTTTTCATCACCTCACCAAGATACTAGATACAGTGTGGAACCACTTTATGCAAATTTGAAGTAGCACAACAAATATATATATATATATATATATATATATTTTTTTTTTTTTTTTTTTTTTTTTTTTTTTTGAGGTACACGGGCCTCTCACTGCTGTGGCCTCTCCCGTTGCAGAGCACAGGCTCCGGACGCACAGGCTCAGCGGCCATGGCTCACGGGCCTAGCTGCTCCACGGCATGTGGGATCTTCCTGGATCGGGGCACGAACCCATGTCCCCTGAATCGGCAGGCGGACTCTCAACCACTGTGCCACCAAGGAAGTCCCGAGACTGAGGAGTTATTGTTTAATGGGTACAGAGTTTCTGTTTGGGAAGATTGAAAAGTAATCTGGATATGGATGGTGATGATTGCACAACCATGTGAATGTACTTAATGTCACTAAACTAAACATACACTTAAAAATGATTAAAATGGTAGATTTTATGTTCTGTGAATTTTACTACACACATTAATAAATGTAGTTGGTGTCTCCTTGACCCTCTCTTCTTTGTTCATTTCTCTTCCTGCTGTTGGAATGCAGATGTAATGGCTGAAGGTGGAACAGTCTTCTTGGACCTCACAAGTTGTGCTTTGCACAACTCTAAGGGTACCATTTACACAGAATATATACACTTTTACATAAAAAAGAATATTTTGTCTTGTTTAACTACTGTTCTTTTGATTTCTATTACTTGTAAACAAACCTAATCCTAATTAACACAATAGATTCTATCTATATATATCTTATAAGACAAGTATTCATAAGCAATAACCTTCAGAGTCCAGAGGTATACGGACTGTTATAATAAAGTGAACAAATTCCAAATGTATGCCTAATCCTGAACATCAGACAATCTGACAGGATGAAAAAGCAATACAATAGTACAAAAATCCAATTTTTCAATTTATTTAGGTAATTACCTTATAAATAGTGACATTGTAAAACTATGAAATGGTTCGTAATGGATAACTAATGCAATTGTTTTGCAAATACTATGCAATTGTTAAAAAGAACAAAGCAGATGTATATAGAAGCAAATGTCAGAATTGCTTATATTGCTTTGCACCTGTGTAGAAGAAAAAGCTGACATACGTGATTACATATGTGGGAAAGAGACATAAAAATAGCTAACATTTGCAAAACACACATTATGTGCTAGCCTCTGTCCTAAAAGCTTTGCTTAGATTATATCCATAAATTCTCTAAACATGCCTGTGAGGTATGGAAATTTATTGTCCCTGTTTTACAGCTGAGGAAACCGAGGCACAGACAGGCAACATACCTTGTCCAAGGTCACATAAATAGTAAATGTTGGAGCCAGAATATTAAGCCTATCTGCCTCTGATGATTGACAGTAATGGTGAATTGTAGTGAAGGTAATGATTATACTCTTCAAGCCAGTTTGATTTTTTTTATTATGACCATGTATTACATTTATAATAAGTACTTGGGGGTGGGAGGAAAAATGTTAAAGAAATATAAGGTAATAAAACCATGATTAGGGCTTCCCTGGTGGCGCAGTGGTTGAGAGTCCGCCTGCCGATGCAGGGGACGCGGGTTTGTGCCCCGGTCTGGGAAGATCCCACATGCCGCGGAGCGGCTGGGCCCGTGAGCCGTGGCCACTGAGCCTGCGTGTCCAGAGCCTGTGCTCTGCAATGGGAGAGGCCACAACAGTGAGAGGCCCGCGTACCGCAAAAAAAAAAAAAAAAAAAAAAAAAAGCATGGTTATACCCTAGAGAATCAAATAGGGTTGAATTCAGAATACATATTTACAATGTCTACAGAGAAAAAAAAGAAATCAATAGAAACTTTTAAAGTGCATTATATGTCAAAAGTCAGGATGGTAGCTCTTAATACATTTAGTCCAAGCAGATAGTATTGTATAATGCAACATTTGTCAAATAATACTTGGACATTGAACACTGTCAGCCACCATAAAAAATAAATACAATATTTAATAACTTGCCTAGAAGACACAAAAGAAAAAAAGGAAAAATTAGATTAATGACATGGAATTAAAATATCAGACTAAATAAAGTTAAACATATGCACAAAGCACCACATGCTGTTGTAAGAGCTATATCTACCCAACTCTAGGGGATTGTAGCAGACTCCATAGTGTTTAGGCCTTTTGTTGTGTTCTGGGCAACTTCTACTCTCAGTGTCTGAAACCGCCCTTGGGGACTCCTTTCCTCCATTCCCCACCCCATCCCAGGACGACAGAAAGCACCAGCCCTTGCTTCCAGCAGGCCAAGGTATCAAGGAATCAACACTCCCACACCCACCCTAACAGTCGTCATCCAATAACTCATCTCAGCAGTTGGTGTATAAACACTACAGCTTCCTCACCCCAAAGTTGGGACAATTCTGAGGCATGCATGTTGAACCATTTCCCAGAGTTTTCCCATGGAATTAAACTTCAGCCACCCACTGGAGTAGCTGACTTCATAGTGCACCCTTTATTAGCTATCTTCCTTTTTCCTGGTGTCACTTCCCCACCTTCCTGCCCTATTGTTTTCTCCACTTTCTAAATAAACTCTCACTCTTAAATCCTTGTCTGAGGGTCTACTTTCAGGGGAACCCAAATTATGACAGAGGGCTTCATTCATATTGTGGTCTATATGAATAACAGCCCCTGGAGTTGTGCATTGGTCAACCTGTGAAACCGTCCAAGACAGCTCTGTAAATATGTTAACATCTTCATTTCCACAGCAACCAGAACAAGAAAGAAGATGAAAAGATGCCATGTTTTGGTCATGAATATGATAAATGCAATTCACTGTTTTAAATTGAAGGCTTTAAAAGAATAAGGAATTATAGTAAATAAGGAAAAAGCATCCACTGGAAACTCAGGAGGAAGACAGTGTGATAGGTCATATTCAATAGAGTAAATCTTACACCACCCATTTTAACATTCTTATCAAGTGCAATATTTATTGAGCACCTATGTATAACTATGCACCTGACACTGTAATTTGAATATTTAGTTATCCACATTCATGAGTTCACCTATGGAATTAGGACAAAAAGGAACAAATAAACGAAAAACACTTAAACAGTTAAATCCTATCTGAGTCTTAACTTTGCTAAACCATTTTGTTCATCTGAGGGAAATGTGAGTGATAGAGCGTTACAGTGGCCTGCTCTATATATGCCACTATACAAAATACAGAAATCTTTGGGGTTTGGATGTCTTGTAGAATCATAATAAGGACTCTGATGTTTTAAGTTGAATGTTTTGAAAGAATTGTTCCAAATACAGTAAATAAAGTCAATCAATAAGCAAGTAAAAAGAAACATACCAGAGGTATGTAAAGCAAGTGAAAAGAAACAGGCCTCTATCACAGACCTGCAGATTTAGGTATTTAACAAATAGTAAGCACCTACTCCACATGCAGTATTGTGCTGGGGTGGGGGGCAGTCTGTGGAGAACATAAAGAACAATACCATATATTCCTTATCTTAAAAATACTTAGAATTCATGTTATTTTTGTTAGGAATAATACCATTGTAGAGCCTCTTTCTTAGAAATTATGCAAGCCAGATCAACATGCCAAATTCTTACTTTTTAAGAGAAATCAGTTGCTAACAGACACTCTTTATGTGCCTATAAAATTTAATGTGCAAGTCAAATCAAATACTGTATTTTTGTGTATTTTTAGGTCTCAGTAGATTTAAAAAAAGGAAATATATTTTCATCAGATACCCTTTGTATATTAATGTGCAACTTCCCTTCAAATCTCATAGATCTAATGTGATGACTTGTTTCATACTTGACATCATCAGGGATGAGGATGAAAGTAGAAGGAGCAGATTTTGTGTTATTAGTTTGTGATATTGGGCCACTAAATGGCCATTTTCAGTGACTTTTCCCCCAACTTCTCCTGAGTCTGTGGAAAAGAAGGAGAGAATTTCCTACATGGCAGCAGGTTTTGGGGCTGTGTGTATGCACTCCTGCAAGATATCAAGTCATAGCTACTATGAAGGAATCCTTCAAATGCCAAACCAATGGTAAGGAAAGACCAGAGATGTAATTAAAAGATCATAGTGAAGATGTAGAGTTTCTTATGATACATTCAAAGTTTGTGTGTGTAAACTTCATATTTTTATGTTCATCTTTATTAGACATTAAGTTAATTTTTATTAAAATTGTATTAGAACTCAACTCTTTTTGAGTATCTTTTTGGGGCACTTTATTTTGTTGCGTTTTATACAAAATGCTACTTTTAAGCTATTCAAGGAGGCAAGACATATAATACAAGCTCTAAAAATTAATATTTATTGAGCATTTCCTTAGTTTCATATGTAAAGCTCTATGTATCAAAATTTTGTTTAAACTAAAATGAGACACTGTATTGTGGGTTTATAATGTATGTAGACCTAAATAATATATATATAAGTTTAATATGCATATAAGAAAACATATTCAGCAATTATATAAAGGCCTGGAGGGGAGAAATGGAAAGTATACTATTGTGAGCTTTTCAATTTATTATTTCTAAAAGGAATAATAAGAAATAATCCTATTGATATTATGCTGACCCTAGAAAATCCTAATTTTAGAAAACCTCTACTTGGCATTGGCCCTTTAAAGCCAAGAAGAAGGCCATTTATGATAATCCTGCAATATACCTGAAATGTATCCTATTAAGATGAAAAATAAGGATTAAAATGGTATTGTAGAACACGTCAACCTCAAATACTGGCTCACACTTTATTGAGAGCTACACATACTAAGGAATTAATCTTATACATTGAGCACACACACAAAAAAGGATTTAGGAAAGTAAGATATAAACCTGTTTGTCCCCCTAAGTTCTTACTAGTCAATTGAAAGCATGACACTGCCTTGGTTAACATAGAAGAGGAGGAAGATAGCTCCTTGCCACGGTCATGTCCTTAAATAAAAGGACCTGACTTGATCAACAATGTTGGCTCTGGGTCCAGGCTGCTGGGGTGGAAATCCCAGTTTCAGGTGATGGGAGTGAAATACTTAACCATTTCTCAGTCCAAATTCCTCATCTGTACAGTGGGGGGATAATTACCATATCTCCTTCATAGGGTTGTTGTGAGGGTTAAATGAGAAGATTAATGTAAAGTACTCAACACAGTGCTTGCCACATGGTAAGTGTGCAATAAATATTAGCTTCGGTTACTATGTTTATTGTACAGATGGGCAGACTTGATGGAGCAACAAAAAACTCTCTTTGATGTAGAAGAAGAGTTTGGTATAGAAATACCAATGTTCTTACAGGGTCAATGGTGACAGAGCTTTCAGTCACAATTTTCATTATTTTATGTCTTGCTAATCCCTTCAACCAAAACTTGAAGAGGAAGAGAGAAAAGTAAGGCATAGCAAAGTTAATATCAATAATAAAACCAGTACTGTGCACTCTTCACCTTCTCCTTACAATTACACTACATAGGGAAAGGCAAAGAACTTTATTTCTTTTTTTAGGCAACCTCTCTGTCATTGAATTGTTACATTTGCCCCATTTAACAAACATTTATTGAGAACTTACTTTGTGCAAAGCAAAACTCTAGGTTCTGGGGAAAATCTGGGCAAAAATCTAGGAAAATTTGCCTTTACTAGAATAGGAACATATTCTATAAAGTTAAAACACTTAGAACTTACATTAGTTATACCAAGGTTTGGTGGGCTTAGGATCTAATCTGCAGCCAATGTAATTCAAAGTCTCAAAAATGCAAAATTAGTATACTTTACTGATCAGTATAATACACGTATCAGTCCAATAATGTATCAGTACATTATTTGGTTCTAAAATAGAATTAAAAAATTTAAGCTAGCAACCAAATAAAAATTTGTCAGATACAGCCAGTTAAACTGGGAGAAAAGGCTTAAGATGCATGTTTTAGAGATAAGACATAAACCTAAAATATATATACCCAATATTTAAAGTGTTACTAAAAGATACCAAAGGAGTGTTGATAACAATTAGGATATTGGGAGTTGAAAGGAAGGGGTTTTGACCTGAATAGTATTCTGATACTCTATCTTAGTCATCCATAAACTTTGAGGTAGAGGAAGTGGGGGCAGACCCTCATGTGAATCAAATCAAAACTATGGATCCTCTTTCCAGAAAAATGTACATGAAGCATGCACCAAAATATTCACATACAATTAAGTTTATTACACTGAACATTGATTTCCCTTATACAACAAACATTTAAAAAATCTTTACTAAGATTTATGTCTTCTTTGTTTTTCACACAAAAATTAACAGCTTCATTCTGAAAAAAAAAGTGTAAGTAAACTGGAGAAAACAGAAAGTTAGCTTTAATTCTGCTCAAAAGAAAATTTCATTGAGTAGATTGTGTTTGTTTTGACCACAAAGTTGACAGTGAGGTGTGGTCTTCGCCGGAGCAACATACATGTTATCTGGAACACCTGGAAAAAATTTTAAAATTATCAGGGGAAGTAATCATCAAAGAGTTTTATAGTGTTTCTGTTTTTTTGTGGATTATTGCCTACAGAAAAATTGATAAAGCTTTATTATTTTATTTTTTTATTACCTTAATTAATTTTATCAAAAAAATTGAGAGAAACATGATCATATCAATAAATGCAGAAAATTATTCTGATAAAAATTCAATACTCATTTACTAAAAATTAAGTAAAATAATAAAAGTAATTTTTAAATATGATGAAGATTTTCTAAAGTAATAAAATCAAACTAAAGCCTAAAATTTGAAAATTGCTTTGATATTATCTGAAAACTTAAAATATATATATATATATATTTAGCATCTTTATTGGAGTATAATTGCTTTACAATAGTGTGTTAGTTTCTACTTTATAACAAAGTGAATCAGCTATACATATACATATATCCCCATATCTCTTCCCTCTTGCATCTCCCTCCCTCCCACTCTCCCTCTCCCACCCCTCTAGGTGGTCACAGAGCAGGAGCTGACCTCCCTGTGCAATGCAGCTGCTTCCCACTAGCTATCTATTTTACATTTGGTAGTGTGTATGTCCATGCCACTCTCTCGCTTTGTCCCAGCTTACCCTTCCCCCTCCCCGTGTCCTCAAGTCCATTCTCTACGTCTGTGTCTTTATTCCTGTCCTGCCCCTAGGTTCATCAGAACCATTTTTTTTTTTAGATTCCATATATATGTGTTAGTATATGGTATTTGTTTTTCTCTTTCTGACTTACTTCACTCTGTATGACAGACTCTAGGTCCATCCACCTCACTAAAAATAACTCAATTTCATTTCTTTTTATGGCTGAGTAGATAAAGCTTTATTAAATCCGTCTACCTATCCACCCCCACTTCATTTGTAAAAGTACTTCCTCCATCACATGGTTATTTCTCTCAAATATCCTCTCTCACAATCTTAAGCTACATTAAAAAATTTACTTCAATAATTTACCAAAGGATAATACATGAATGGACTTTTTCCTCTAGGTACTGTTCTGAGAATGGGCTTTTTCCCCCCAACCCCACCCCCACCCCCACCCCCACAATAACCAAAGCAAAATATTTGTCTGTCCGAAATTCAATGAAGCTCTTCAAGACTGCTCTTGGGGAAAGTCCACCAATTTCTGCGTAGTTGAGAAGAGTGTCAAATACTCACATTTCTTGACAAAGTTCTTTTAAAGGGCTCACTGGCCTTCCTGGCAATAGGCAAAACTATTGTTCGCTGAGGCTTTGATGACAAGGCACCAAGAATGAGATTCACTGATGCATGGAGTTTCTTTCTTCACCAAATATCACATATATTCTGGAGTAAAGCATCATTGCCTTTGTGCCTGAATGGGTTACTGGTGTTCCAACACATTTCCCTTCTATCCTTGGAGCAACTGGACAGGGACAGTCTCCTCTGTGAGCAACCATTTGTCCTATTTTACCATACAAAAAAGATACTATTTTCTGTTTGTGCCAAGGACATAATGGAAAACGTTGGGGAGCAGAGTTGAAACTTTGCTTGACAAAAAGGTTTTCACCGTTTCAAAGATATTGATTGCTTTTAAAGTTTCCAAAAGGGGTTCTGTTTTTGTTTTGTTTTGGTTTTGGGGGTTTTTTAAATGAATTTATTTATTTTATTTATTTATTTTTGGCTGCGTTGGGTCTTCATTGCTGACTGCGGGCTTTCTCTAGTTGAGACGAGCGGGGGGTTACTCCTCGTTGTGGTGCGTGGGCTCCTCGTTGTTGTGGCTTCTCTTGTTGCGGAGCACAAGTTCTAGGCACGTGGGCTTCAGTAGTTGTGGCTTGCGGGCTCTAGAGCGCAGGCTCAGTAGTTGTGGCGCATGGACTTAGTGTCTCCACAGCAGGTGGGATCTTCCCCGACCGGGGATCGAACCTGTGCTCCCTGCATTGGCAGGAGGTTTCCTAACCACTGTGCCACTAGGGAAGTCCAAAAGGGGTTCTTAAAATAGATGTGCTTTTGTTTTTTAGATGACATGGTATGCACATAATAGATGGAAACCAGGAGTCGGCTGCCCTCAGACCTGTCAGTACTAGTTTCATTTAGTGGTATGCTAAAGGAAACTGCAGTAGCTGAAAATTCTTCCATGACCTGCTTCAAAATAGCAGAAAAAAATGCCAGCAACTTTGGAATGGATAACATCATTCAGCAGAGATATTACTTCTGTTTTCTTCCTCTGCTTCAAATCACGAACTAGGTTTACCATTTCCAGGGCACATGACTTCTCCAAATTTTCTGCAGTTGTGTGTCTTCTTTTACTTCAAACCCTGTTGATCCTTCAGGAAAAGTCTCTTTTGTTCAGGGTAGAAGCCAAATTTGATAAAGTATAAGTCTTTTCTCACTCCCTTTAGTTTCTCTCTTTAAAAAACAGGCATAATTCTTTGTTCTGTTTTGTGCGGGCTTTATAAGAGCACTTTCAAACACTAACATGTTAACTTGGTGCTTAGCTAATTAGGAAATTGTAGACATCATCATTTTGATTTAAGAGGGGAAAGCAGAGGCATAAAATGGTAATGGCTGTCCGAAGTAATGGTTAATGACAAATATTTATCAAGCACCTCTGTTCTTAGTATTGTGTTTGATACTATATTATATGTATCAGAAAACATAATGATGTTTCCTGCCTTCTTAGCCAGGCCTTTATTTAGAGACTAGTTTGTCTATTTTTCAAATTAAGAATATCTTTATGAAATGAGATGATATGTTAGTTTCTATTTACTGTCAATTTGGCTTTTAAAAAATTTCCAACTATATTGAGATATAAGTGACAAATGATTATATATGTTTAGAACGTACAACTCGATGCTTTGATATACATTGTGAAGTAATCATCACAATTAAGCTAATTAACATATTAATCAAGCATATTAACTTTATTTCACATTGTTACCATTTTCTTTTCTTTTTTTAATTTTGTGGTAAGAACACTTAAGAGCTATTTATTTAGCAAATTTGTAGTACACAATATAGTTAACTATAGTCACATTACTGTTCGTTACATCTCCAGAATTTATTCATCTTGCATAACTAGCATTTTGAAACCCTTGATCAACATCTCCCCATTTTCCTGTCCCAGGTAATGGTCCCAGGTAATGGTCATTCTACTGTCTGCTTCTATTAGTTTGACTGTTTTAGATTCCACGTATAAGGGAGATAATGCAGTGTTTGTATTTCTGTGTCTGGGTTACTTCAGTTAGCATAAGGTCCTCTAGATTCATCCATGTTGTAACAAGTGGCAGGATTTCCTTTCTTTTTAAGCTGAATAATATTCCATTGTGTGGCATGTGTATGTGTGTATATATGTATATACACACACACACATATGTCACATTTTCCCTTTTTCTCCAGTTTTATTGAGATATAATTGACATACAGCACTGTACAAGTTTAAGGTATAGAGCATAATGACTTGACATATATATAGTGTGAAATGATTACCGCAATGAGTTTAGTCAACATCCATCACCTCATTTAGTTACAACCCCCCCCAAAAGTATTTTTTTCCTTGCGATGAGAACTTTTAGGGTCTACTCTCTTAGCAATTTTCAAATATCCTATACATTACAGTGTTGACTACAGTTATCATATTATACATTATCCTATACACCAGTGTTAACTACAGTTATCTTATAACTGGAAGTTTGTACCTTTTGACCACCTTCATCCAATTCCCCCATCCCCTACCTCCCTCAATACTGTTCATTGTAAACACAATATATGATATCCCAGATCTTAAATTCAGAAGGATCAAAGGAGTTGACTTTTGCTAGTACCTTGTCAAGGAGCCCAAATAATAGTGGCAGCATGGGCCAGGTCTGGAATTTGAAAGAGTATCCATTTCATTTTTTGAACATTGCTGCTCTATACCCATGTTTTAATTTTTCTACCTACTTTGTTAAATTCCTGAGCCTCTTACTGTTGCTACTAGAGCATTGAAAGCTTAACCTAGAATCTTCATTGATAACGCTAGGACAAAACTCTGTCCCATGATATAATATCAGATGCAGTGTGTATGCACCCTGTCACCGTAAAACATCTCCAGGCATCACATCCAAGTGAAAGAGTAATTGTATATGAGATACAAATTTATCTTTGTGTATATCCCCCCTCTCACTAAGATATGCACATAACTTCAATAATAAAAACCGGAAGCACATTTTTGGATTCTTCCTCACATTTTACAATCCTTTGAGAAAAGGTATCCAGCAGAAAACCCTAGAAAGTGTCCAATTTAAATTCCAGCTGAGTGAGCAAAATAGTTTTTGCTACTACAAAGAATTATCTAAACACATTACTAGATGAACAAACAGCTAAATGTTTTACTAATACCAAAATCATTGAATATCTCAAATGGAATATCTATCACCATTTTAAGTTGAAATCTTGAACACAACTATTCTGTAAATCTACTGGGACAAATTTGGAATAATTTTCCTGAGTTATTGTGGTGTGTATTACTCCCAATTGCTTATGGATCTGGACTATAGATTTTACTTAGTGTTCTACAAAATTAACATTCTACATTTTTATTGATCTAATATACATGCAGAGATGTTTAAAAGAAAGTATGGTAGGCTCCAAAAAGAGACATGTGACAGAAAAAATTATTGTAGGGAACCTTTATCTTGCACAGTAAAGTTTCCTCTTCTTTTCCATTTTACCATGGATTTTAGAAGCTAGAATAATTCCTGACTTCTAGCTGGTATCATTACAACCTAAGTATTACTTCTTTAAAACAAGGATTCTCAATGTTAAACCTTCAGCTATTTAAAAAGGACAGTTTAATTTTTAATATTTTAATTATTTGCTTGGCCATATATAAAAGGACACATGCAGGGATATACCTGCTTTTATTTTTTGTATATTTTGTGCTCAAAACTTTTAAATTATAGTGTCAAACTTACAAGACCTATAGAAAGAAACAGCAAAGTAATTTGTGTCCCCCATGCTTGGTTGGTTCATTTTGCTATTTTCACATTCAATGTTTAAATTTGTGTACATACATACCAATTTCTCTAGATATCATTTCTACTTGCATCTCAGACTTTTCTTCCAGAAATGCATCCTTTCAGAATTCTTAGTAGGGTTTGTTGATTATAAGCTCTGTTTTTCTTTATCTGAAAATACATTTATTCCACTTTCATTTTTGAAAGTTTTGCTGTGTACACAGTTCTATGCTGAAAGGTATCTTCTGTTAGTACTTTGAATATATTATTTTACAGTCCTCTGGTTTCTATTGTTGCTGTCTAGAAGCCTGCTGTTAATCTATTTGTTGCCCTTTTGAAGGTGTGCTTCTTTTCTCTGGCTTGCTACCAATGTATCTATTTGTTTGGGGAGTAATGCAATTTCATTACAATGTCTAAGTGTGGATTTCTTATTAAATTTACCCCATTTGGAACTCACTGGGCTTCCTGAATCTGAGAGAGAATGTTTTCCTCAATTCTGGAAAATTTAATATTTCCTCTCTCCATTTTCTCTATTCTCTTTCTCATTCTATCCTATTTCTTTACTTTTCTTTCATATTTTCCATCTGCTTAAAATTCTGATTCATTCTGGGTAATATCTTTAGGTTTATCTTCCAATTCATTAATTTTCTCTTTTACTATGCCTAATCCACTGTTTATCCTCTCTATTGCTTTTTTTTTTAAGCTTTTTGTTTTACGTTGGAGTATAGCTGATTAACAGTGTTTTGTTAGTTTCAGGTATAGAGCAAAGTGATTCAGTTATACATATACATGTATATATCTATTCTTTTTCAAGTTCTTTTCCCATTTAAGTTGTTAGATAACATTGAGTAGAGTTCCCTATGCTATACAACAGGTCCTTGTTGGTTATCTATTTTAAATATAGTAGTGTGTACCAAATGTAAAATAGATAGCTAGTGGGAAGCAGCCATATAGCACAGGGAGATCAGCTTGGTACTTTGTGTCCACCCAGGGGGGTGGGATAGGGAGGGTGGGAGGGAGACGCAAGAGGAAGGATATATGGGGATATATGTTTATGTATAGCTGATTCACTTAGTTATACAGCAGAAACTAACACACCATTGTAAAGCAATTATACTCCAATAAAGATGTTAAAAATATATATAGCAGTGTGTACATATCAATCCCAAACTCCCCTCTCTATTGCTTTCTAAATTGCAATGATTATATTTTTATTCCTAGAAGTTTTATTTGGTTCCTTTTAAAATCTGCCTGTTCATATACTGATAGTTCCTTTTTTTCTTATGTTTTCAGTTCCATCTTTTACTTAAACATTTCTTATTTACTTTATATTCTGCACCTCATAATGCTAATATCTCAAGTCCTTACAAGTCTACATCTGTTGTTTGCTGTTTCTTATCCTTGTGCATGCTTAATTTTTTCATGGGTGAACTCATATTTGGCTGAATTTATTTTTAAGAAATCCTGAGGGGTTTAGATTAAAAGATACTTTCCTGCAGAAAAGATTTCTGTTTATTTTTCCTGGGTGTCAGGAGATGCTACTAATCTGTAGGCATTTTAATTTCCTGGCCCCAGCCATGAGGAATGTATAAATTTCAACTCCATACTCATGTGATAGTAAGTTATACATTCCATTATTTTTACTGTTTTACTCTTAAAGCTATGGCAATGATAAATAGGCTTTCTTATTTGCTTATGTTACTGCAGGGGATTTTCTCCAGTTCACCCATTCACTGAGACTGTAGTGTTATTCAGTGTTGAGAGGTGTGGCAGGTGTCTCACATTTAGCTCCCCCCCAAATTTGTATGGACCTTGGGACATACCTTCTTGGACCCCTGAATGCTGAATAATACCCAAGACTCTAGGCTCCTGATCTTGGCATAAGCCCCCAAAGTAGCCACAATTTCTCATTTAATTACCTCTCTGTTTTCAGGTTGCTGTTTTATTTTATTTATTTTTGTTGGGGGGTGCGTAGAATCTTGAGGATTTTCCTTACTTTCTTGCAAGCTCCACAATGCATTTAAAAGTATATTTGTGTATTGTACTTTATCCAGTGCCTAGGTGGTCAGCTAGACAGTGGATAAAGTATCTACCTTACTATGCTGCCAGCAGATAAGTCATAAATAGTTTAACTTTCAACCCTTTTTTTTTTTTTTTTTGCCGCTCCATGAGACATGCACATCTTAGTTCCTTGACCAGGGATCGAACATGTGCCCCCTGCCCTGGGAGTACAGAGTCTTAACCACTGGAGTGCCAGAGAAGTCCTTCAAATGCTTTTTTTGTTAAAAAAGAAAAAAAGTCAAGAGTTCTTACCCAGTGCAAAAACCTTAGTGTTAGTGATTTGTAAATTGTGAAGATAACAAAAATAATGGTAGGTGAAATTTACTGTGTATCTAACTATTTGCCAGGCACTGTATATATGTTACCTCAGTTACTCTAGGAATTAAGTTATAGAATCTCTAAGCTACAGAGACCTAGGATTTAGAGAAGGTGAATAACAGGATTTGTCTGATGATAAATTTTTGTCTGTTATTTTTTTTTTCACTAAGCTGGATTGCCTCTCTATTCAAGCTCTGCAATCGTAGAAGATGAAACTATTTGAAAAATGTTATCAGCTATATTTTGTTTTAAGGTGGCAGCCTGATCAGAGATCATCTCTTAATAGTGTATCAAATTTGATCAAAATCTGGCAATCTCTTTAAAATATCATGCATTGAAGAAATAGACAAAAAATGGGAAACATTAAACACTCAAGGTAAAAAAAAAAGAGCTGTTTTACAGTCATTCAAGAATATCAGATAAGTTCTAGAAGTAATATGTTTGTTTTGTCCTTCTTTGTTCATATCGATGTCTCAAAAAGAATTCAAGATAGGTGACAAACATGCATAAAATTCAAGATATAAATTAGAAATAGGTGAGAAAAAAAGGAACAAGAAGAAACAAAAAGGAAAAACAAAGGAATGAGATTAAAGTAAAAATATATATTATTGAGCTTGTTATGAGGCAGATGGCAAATTTGACCCTAAGCTTTCTAAGGTCAACTGTAAAAGGGTTACTTGAGTAGTTATGAGTCACCATGTGTAAATAATAAAAACAACCCAATTGCTCAGAAGAAGCACAGATATGACTGATCACCATGAACAGGATCAAAAGTTTCTCACAAAACCTCATAAAAAGGGCACTGTATAATGAAAAGAACAACATCGAGATCATGTAACTGTGGCAATTTTTGACAGTGAAAGGGGAACTAGTAAACATTATAGTAGGAAAACGTGTAAATTGGAACTGTCTCCTCAAAAGCAAAATGTACACTCATCCCACTTATAGCAATCACAACTATGTGTTTTATGAAGATATTTTATTATTGTATCCCTCAGTACAAGCCAATGATTGCACACAAAACAGCGATTCAGTAAAAGCAGCTCTATTTGAGGTTAATGTAATACAATGGTTAAAACTTTCAGCTGATCTAGTTAACACATAGATTTTAGAGCATGGCCCAGCAGGAGTAACAAACTCAAATGGGTCCAGCGGTAAGGGAATTAACACCTGGTCAAGTGGCCAGGTGTAGGATAATAGGGAATGGTTAGAGAATAAAACATTCTAAAACAATATTTTGGAAAACAAAATCCATCTATGGTTTAATCTAGCTTCCAGCTAAGTGACTGACAGTTGGGAATAATGGCCTATGCATATAGTATGCTTATTTGATGTCTATGCCATCTGCATTCAACATTACATAGATATTTTTAAGCATTCACCAGACCAACTAATTTTTCAACTAATTTTTTCTTGTGTCTGTCACTATGTTGAAAATATTTAGAAGGGTTTTCATTTAAACTTGAACAATTTCAGAATTAATTCTTGACTTTTATAAGTCGCTCATTCTTTGGAACAGTAACCATTACTGACTCTGGCTTCTGGAGAAATGCTTTTTCTTGGTCTTTCAGTATGAAAGAGTTGTTAAAAGTAGCTCATCCAATCAGAGGCTACATTAGTAAAAGTATAAGATTCCAAACAAGGGAACTGACAGTTGAAGGGAGACAGTAGTCTCACCTTACACTGTGCTGGGCAGACCCCATCTAGTGCAGAGCATTGTGGGTGTCTCCACTACCACAGGGAGACACTGACAAAGCACAGGGACCAAATGGCAATGCTGCCATTTCCCACACTTTGTAGGTTTCTCCTCTTTTCAAGGAACATTTTCAAGTTCCTGCACCTCGGTCCTGCTGCCACTCCCCTTATCAACTTTCAAAAGATGACTTGGCCTCAGAGATATCATCAAACAATTCAGGTCTACTCTCTGTTTCAGATGTACCTGTGTCCACAGGTACATCTTGTGGGTGGAAGAGGTGTCCTTTCTCCTGTTTAAGACACTTTTCTCCACAGCATGTCACCTATTCTGGCTTCTCAGGCATCCTTTTTTTATTATTTATTTACACTGTATTCTATATCTTCAACTCTCCCTTTCTCCAGGCTCTTTTCTGTGGACATAAAAACGAGGTCAGGTATTTGTGATCTTTAAGTAAACCAGACCCTGACCTTCATCTTCTATCTTCTACATTATCTCTCTTCCACTCTTTACAGCTTCTGAAAAGGGAGCCTCCAACCATCATCTTCCTCACTCACTTCCTATCCACTCCACAATCTCCGGCAATCTAGATTCTGGTCCCTTCATTACTTTGAAACAAATCTTATCCAATGACTTCTTAGTTGCTTAATTAAAAGAACAATTTTCTCTTATCCTCTCAGCATTTGTGACTGTTGACTTTTAAAAAAATTCTCTCCTCTCTTAGTTTCTGGGATAGTGCTCTTTCTCAGTTTTCCCCTAATATGCCTGGAAAGTCATTCTCAATCAACATTAAGAGCTGTTTGATCACCCCTTAATGTTGGCCATCCTCTATACAATATATACATGGTGGCTTCAACTAACACCTGTCAACAAATCCCAAATCTGCAGGCCTAAACCAGTCCTAGACTCCTGATTTGAAGAGTCAAGTGCCTAGCCTTCCTGAAACTCAACATGTCTACAGTTGAACTTATCTGCCCCCAACCATTCTCCCTATAAACCAATGTCATCACCTTCCATGCAGTTACTCAAGGCATTCATTTAAGAATTATCTTTGACACCTTTTCTTCCTCTTCTCCTATAGCTGCATTTCATTGGTCATTACATTCTCTCTCTTGAATTAGTCTTCTAGCCAGTCTAAACAACTGAAGTAACCTGAATACATCACGCTCTCTCCTCTTTCCCTATGCCCTTCCCATCCCCACTGTTTAGTCCTGCAGTATGGAGTTCAGATATCTCCTCCTGGAGGATGTTTCCCTATCATCTCTTGCCAAGGTTAGGTGTTCCTCTGGTGTATTCCCGTAGCACCCTATGTTTACTTCTGTTAGGGCATTCATATCAACCCTGCAACTGTTAATTTACTTATTGGGATCCCCCTTTAAACATAGGAAAAACAATAGCTCACATTTGTTGAAAGCTATGTACCAGGCCCTGTATAAAGTGCATTACATGTATTATTCATTTAATCCTCACAATGATCCTAAGAAGTAGGTATTAATACTACCCTCAATTCACAGAGGAGGAAACTGAACTTAGGTTAAGCAACTTCCTCAATGTTGCAGAATTATGTCCTAAACTTGAGGGCAAGGGTCATATCCTATTTGTCTATGAAGAGAACCTGGCACATTATGGAACATTGCCAAGTTCCCCAAGAAATGTTTATGGGTCAAGTAAATACATGAAGAGCTCGGTGGACAAAACTGGGATCAACTAATAGCTATTCAAAAGAGGCAGATTTTAGTTTAGTCTAAAAAGGACTTTATCTTAGCTAGGATTCTCCAATGGAATTGATCACTCAAAAAAAAACAGTTAACATGTGGCACTTATCACACTGAAGAGTATTTATACATTTGCATTTTCCCCCTTGTGAATAGGGGCTATATCTTACTTTGTTTTCATTCCTCAGAATCCAGCCAAGGGCTAGAGATACTCAGTAGGTGTTAGTTGAATGAATTGAATTGAATTGAAAGGCCCTGTAAACTAAAAAGTGGATATTTGTCTTAATACCATTCACTGGAAGTTAGATGCCATTGTTTTTTATTTCTTCCCATTATTCTGCTTCTTCTTTCCAAAGAGCTTTGAGATTAAAGAAAGACTAGGGAAAGAGTTTAGAGATGCCACTTATTTGTAAAGTTCTACCAGACTGTAAGCCCTGTGAGGGTATGGAATGTATCTTTTATCACATTTTATCTATAGCCTAGCACATAATTGTTTATTTGTTGGATGAAATACAGACACAGAGACAGACACACACACGCACACAGGGACACAAACCAACAGTATGCTCTTAATTCTTAGAAGGGTCCAATGGAACAATATGCCACGTAAGGAACTCCTGCGTTAGGTGGGAGATTGGACCAGATCAGTGTTGTTACACTGAAAAACTAGTGAAATTACATACTTTGGATCCCAAATGTGAGAGAAATGGAGAAGGGAAGAGAGGAGAAAAGCACTAAATCACAACTGTCATTCCTAACATTGAGGTAAGACTCAGAGTAGTTAAAAATCTTCCTCAAAGATCCGTAGACAGATAATAAACAGTGGGCTGCATGACCTCTGAGGTCCCTGCTAAATTTAATATGATTTGATTTTCATTTATTGATCCTAAATATCAAATTGAGAGGCTATATTTCAAGACACTGATGCTTAGATCTAGAATTCATTTATTAAACACTATTCTGGGCACTGAGGATAGAGCTGTGAAAAAAGAGAGACAGAAATTCTTAACCTCACAGCGTTTACATTCTAATGGAGAGTGAGTGTGGGAGACAAATAATACTTCAGCTAGTGTCCAGAAAAGGTAGCAAGAGGCCAGGAAGTGGCAAAATTAACGGGACAGCATTACAATGCTTGTATCTTCAAGGGCTGGGCTGGGTCATAGGTACTACTCAAAGGGCCTGAGGGGAATTCCTGACAGTAATCCTTTAACAATTTCCTTTCTCAATGTGCTATTATCTAAATTCCCCATCTAAGTTATTAGCAACTGCTACCACTTTCTCGTGGGCTTCCAGCTTTCCTCTCTGTGCAGATAAGAAGCTACCAACTAAAAATTTCTCTTAGGTATTACATAGACCTTTTATTCTTTTTAAAAACCCTCGACAAATCTATGAAGAAGCCTAGGTCAATTTTATCACCTATCTAATTTTCTTTCCTGCCTTTAGCTCTCTCAAGTCTATTGCAAACTCTTCTAACACTTCGTTAGTCTTTCTCTGTCGTTCCTTTAATAAACCAAAATAATCTCTTTCCATGTTTTCCAAGCAGTCTTTATCTCCTGGTTTGAAACATCCTTATATTTTTTCCTCCATAAAATTTTTCCTAACCTAGTATAAATAACGTTAAAGACCACGTATTAGCAATTTTACTATTACATCAGGATTAAGAAATAAAACAGCAAAATACGAAGAAAAGGATTATACCCGAAGTTTACATGTTTTATATTCATATTGGGTTACCAATGTTTATTTTTCTCTCTAAGTGTAAGACCTCAAGAAATCAGACTGTTTTTTGAGTTGTGTTCCATGCTTTCTAACACAGGAACACAAAGGCTCTAATTAACTTTTTTTTTTTTTTTTCTTTTTGCTGTACGCGGGCCTCTCACTGTTGTGGTCTCTCCCGTTGCAGAGCCCACGCTCCGGATGCGCAGGCTCAGCGGCCATGGCTCACGGACCTAGCCGCTCCGCGGCATGTGGGATCTTCCGGGACCGGGGCACAAACCCGTGTCCCCTGCATCGGCTGGCGGCCTCTCAACCACTGCGTCACCAGGGAAGCCCCTCTAATTAACATTTGATGTCCTGACAGTCTTCAGATTCACATGACAGAGATGACTTGTCTGCCATCGAGGAGTCAATACACGAGAATCACACACAAACACCCATGTTTTTATTTCTCTCAAAGAACTAGAAAGACCAACATTTGCTTTTAAACATACAGTTCTGAAATAAAGGGTTATCACTCCTAGCAAAGGAGTATTTTTTTAAAGTCCTATGAGGTTGAATGTCTTTATGACTGCCTTTTGTATATCTTGCAACCTAAAACATTTCCCTCTAGGATATACTTTTAACAGTTATCACTTCAAACTCATATAGTACCTTATACCTAGGGTTCTCAAACAAGTAATCTATCATAGTTGGAGGAGGTCATCAGGAAGACATGACCATAGGTTGGCCCACCAGCTGGACCCAGGCAATTGGAGGCTCTTCACCTCCTCCCGGTCCTTGGAATGTGCATTCTGCTCGTGGTCCTGATCCCAGAAACTGCCCCAAGGATCCAGTCTTGAGATAGTAATGTGATGATCAGACTATCTAGACTGAGTACATGACTGAACCCAGTTCAGGCCTCTATATAAACTTTTAAGATACTGGTGGGCTGGTGCCGAGATCTACTTGTCTTGCAGCCGCCCAAGACAAGCTTTTTAAATAAGTTCCCTTGCTTATTAAACCTGCCAGCTACCAATCTGGAGTGGGCTGCCTCTTTCTTTGGTCTTTCCCTGCCCTCTGCGTACAGGGGCGGGGGGATGCGGATGGCAGTTTCAGATTTCACCCGGGAAGCTCCTGAGGTTTTGAATTCAGTAAGAAATCTTTTCCTTATTTAAAAGAGAAATGAGGTTAGACGTATGAAGTTGTTCACTCAATGTTTCAGAGTAAACTAGTGCTACAGAGCTTCCCTGGTGGCGCAGTGGTTGGAGTCTGCCTGCCGGTGCAGGGGACACGGGTTCGTGCCCCGGTCCGGGAAGATCCCACATGCCGCGGAGCGGCTGGGCCCGTGAGCCATGGCCGCTGAGCCTGCGCATCCGGAGCCTGTGCTCCGCAACGGGAGAGGCCGCAACAGTGAGAGGCCCGCGTACCGCAAAAAAAAAAAACAAAAAAAACCCAAAGCTAGTGCTACAGCTAGTAAGATCCAGAACTCCTATTTTAGTTTTGGACTATTCTTGTATATTTAAACACTTACTATTGCTAGAATTATTATAAATTATAATAATTACAAAAGGAAGCGTTCAAGCTCTAGGGTTTGATCATATTGAAAGAAATATAAATTTATTCACTTTGCCCAAGGAGTGTATGAGGAATATCCAAATGTTTTATAACATTTTCTTTTAAATATAATGACCTTGCTGGAAAAATAATTATTTTATAGTGCTGGGTCTCAAGGAATAATAATCTCAATCATCTGTGAGTGACTAAATGAAATCTCCCACATGGACATGCCTGGCTCAGGACAGGCACTCTGTGCACATGGTTGGATCTGAATCTAGATCCTGTTCTTTAGGAAAAGTCACATGATCCAGGATTTCCCCTGCTCAGATACCTAGATGCCATGACTGAATCAGGACGTAGTAGTTAGAACGAGACAGCAAATCAATAAACGTCCAAAAGTGTTTAATGTTTCTCACCGCTGCATGTGTCTGACCCAACCCTCAAACAAATATATGCTTTCACTTACTATTTTTAAATTGTGGGTGATAGTTGGTTGCAGTTAGTTTCTGCAATACCTACATTTTATCTGGCTTTGAAGTTCATTAAAAAAAATATAGCTGTTGAGACTGACGTTTTAATTTCAAGATAAGCCGTAAGCTTACATGAATTCATAAATAGTTGGGATCTCAGTTATAATGCTTTAATACTTCAGTTATGGTCAACTGAAGTGGAGTCTTGTCAAAATACTTTTAAGCTAAACAAACACTGAATTTAGCAAATGACATCAAAGAGTTTCTATAATGTATTTAAAATTATTTTCCTATGCTATTCAGGTCTTCCAGGTAATGAGACAGAAAACAGAATGACTCCCTATACGTCTTCAGTGGCACTTGGTATTTGATATTGGTTATCTTTGTACATTTTTTACTTTCATAAGTGTAATGTAAACTTCTTGAAGGTAGTACGTAATGGGCAATTAATATTCATTGAATGAATAAACGGACAGGAATCCAACGAGGCTATAGGAGAGGACAGGTAAGTGACAGATTTGCTTCTATGTGCATGGTGTAAGGTACACATTTGTAAAAAGTAATCCAGCTACGCTTACACAATGACTGGATACACTGAAAAATTCAGTAGTGACAAAAAAGATACCACTTAGGTAACACATGAGCACGGGTGTGTGTGTCTGTGTGTGTGTACAGATTACAAACAAATGCAGAGAAAAGTGCTAATAGAACATATATCAAAGTGATAACAGTGATTACTGCCAAGGAGAGGACCGTGATTCCAGGTGCAGAGAGGGCCTTGCACTATGATGTTTTAACTTTTAAAAAGAGGAATATATCTTTATTATATTACCAGGAACAAATATTGAACTGCTTTTGAGCTCCTTTTTCACATTTATAAAATGTGCAGGTAGGATTAGCTGATCTCTAAGCTCTGTATTTCATGATGTACTGTGAACTATTATAAATCATTGCTTGAAACCACTAGACCAATGGGGTATTAAAATCTAAATACCAGCCAAATTGTTTAGCCTTCAGAATAAGAAACTAGAAAGCTTTATTCTATTCTTGTACCAAAGTATGGTATATCTGCACAAAGAAAACAACAGGCAATTTCAGGTGTTGCATTCTTGAAGGACAACACAGAGCTGGAATAAGTCTATAAAGGGGATATTAGGAGAATCCAGATGAAAAATGGGCCTCTGAATAAGGAAGAAAAAAAAATCAGTACTAATGTGTTTGGAAAAAAGAAGGTAACTGAAAAAGTACATGACATTCTAAAGTATTCATTTTGATTCAAAAGACATTGTGAAGATGCCTAAAATGTTGTGCTTTTTGATTTAACCAAGTATTCCAAGTATGTGTGCAACAGATACTCATCCTCACTTCTCTAAGGTGTACTTTATCTTTTAAATTCAGAGGTGGAGAGAAGGATGAGATGATCAAGGATAGGGAATATGAAGGCCAGGACATTTGTTGAATACTTGTTCATTAAAAAAAAAATGTGTTTTTAAGCAGCTGTTTCAAAGAGGCATGATCCCATTTAAAACAGCTACAGGAAAATGTCCTGTTTTAAGGGAGCACCGGGGTGAAGTAATGGTCATAGCAGTGTGGAGGCAATTGTGGCATAGTAGATAAGTATAGAGTGTGTGTGTGTGTGTGTGTGTGTATGTGTGTGTCTTGGATGAGTCTTGGAAATTAATCTAGTCCTCACAATTTACTTTTGCACTATTTCTTGAATCCATCCTCTCTCCTCTCTATTAATGAAGCCCTCACTTCCAGTCTCCTATTATGTTGCGATAGTAGTTTATCTACATTCCTCCTGTTCTCAACCTATGTCAAGACAACTGTTTTTACCAGTTGTGCACAGTAATAAAGTCAAACATATGTTTAAAAAGTCAAATCTGTATCTGTCTGTAATTATAATAATATCCTTTTTTGTATTCTCATATGCTTGAATGGGATGGAAATGACTGCAGAAAAAGCTAGGGCCTAGGAATTGTACATATCCTTGTATACATGTACATCTATCATTTATGTGACAAAAGAAAAATGGCTGAGAATAACAGCTTTCAGGGAAAAAGTCCAAAGTCTTTAACGTCATTAGATGCCTCTCCCAGACTGGCCTCAATATAGCTTTGTGGCCTCTATTCCTTTTCACCGTCACCCCTGCAAAATGGACTCATTCACAGTGGGCTAGTCACCATCCCCCAAACATGCCACACGCTTTCATGCCTCTAAGTCTTCCCCACCACCAACTATGAACATTCTTATTTTAAGATGCACTCAAATATTCCCTATTCCATAAAGCTCCCAGACTTCTGCAGGCACAGCCAACACCTCCATCAAACTCCTTGATCATATTGTAGAATTCTTTGTCCACTCTTCCCTCCCATCACTCATGAACTCCAAAACTTTAAGGGAAGCCTTGTACCTTCTTCAACCAGCTTCCTAACTTAGCACTTCTCCTTGCCTGGATGATAGTTTTCCATCAGTGGTAGTTTGAATGGAGATAAAAGAAAAAAAGAGCAACAAAACATCTGGTTCTAAAGGACGTTAAGGGACTCCCCTGTTATTTACAAGATAAGACATTCATTTATGCTACTCTATGAATATTTCCTATTTTAAAAGGACTTCAAGGAGGGAAATCTAATTTTTATCAGGAACACTTCTGTATCAGTCTCTCACACAGGAAATTCTTACAAAATCCTATAAAAAGATACCTAAACTGTCAAAATACAAATTTCACACTATTAAGGGTCCTCTAAAAAGCATAATCAAATTGAGAAAACGTATGTTTTGCATGTGTCTATCTTAAAAGTGAGTTAATGATTAGATAAGTGTATTCTTTCCTTTTTTTTTTAATTCAAAGAATTTGTTCATATATTTTTCCTTTACCTATTTGCTCCTGATATCATATTATGGCTATGGTCTTTAATATCAATTAAATATCTAACTGAAATCTACAAAAGTCTTTGAGGGCCTTAAAAGCCCCTAAATCTCCAAGGAATCCCCAAATTTCCCTTTCTCCTAATATGAAAGGTGGCAAAGTTCACTGGATTCCTATAAATATGCATCATTCTTTGTAACTGAGAGTCTCCAAAACATCCTTCCTTCAGTGGTCTGAGGATCTATTACTACCTGCACGAAGTCCCTTCATTTTGATATATGTGTACTTAACACTTTTTAGTACATCCAGAAAATCCTCAAGAACCCCAAGGAGCCTCTGGTAGATGAGGCAGGAAATCTGTGGGAAAACACTGGTAGAAGATCTATAATACGAAGCAACAGTAAATGGATCAAGGGATTCCATGAATTCTGGGAAATTATATGGACTCCAAAAAGAAATGGGAACATTGACAAATTGTCTTCTTGGGAGGTACGAGTGAAGAGTGAAGAGTGAAGAAGGAGGATATGAAAAAAGTTTTAGATTCCCAGAGGAATGTTCGGGTGAAATGAAATGAAGGTACCAGCGAATTCTCTGATTTCTGTACCTAGCAATTTTGAAGTGCTTCATGGTTTATTAACAGATCTAGTATGTGGTTAGGTCTACATCTCTTCAACAGAGATTAAAATAGCTGGTCACCATCCTAAATATAAAACTACAAAATAAACCATTTAAAAAAATTCTAACTCTTCTAAGTACGGAGAGGAAAAAAATAACACACAATAAAATACATAAGTTATTTTATAATAATTAATTTTAGCAAATTAGAAGCTTAATTAGGCTTGCCTTTAAAAACAAACTTTCAAGTTACTAGATGTATATTAACTTATTCAATAATATATACTAAGCATTATATTGGTTATATGCAATATGGGATTACAAAGAATAAGTAGGGGTCCTTGCCCTGAAAGAACTCACACTCTAGTGAAAGATTAGGCACCTTTTGTTTTAGACATATGTATTCACTTTTTAGCAATGTTTAGACCAGCACTTTCCGATATTTCCCATGGAACTATCCTAACAGAAGGCCACGTACATTTGGAAAATGGGATATACATAGAGGATAACATAGGAGGATACAGAAGGCCCTAAGAAGTCTTACAGAAAAAAATTTACCTTAACTTGGCATTTCACAAAATTACGTAACTGCATCATTTTTCACCTAGCACCTATAAACAGATCATGGCACTTTAGAAAATGTTGATTTGGGCACACAGTTTAAAAAATGTATTCCTATATATTTCCTAAGGCACTGAAAACACAAACTTTTAACACTTTTCACATTTTCAGAAAATACATGAAAGAGTAAGTTTACAAATTCTTGGGAATTATAAAAATAATTTGAGGGATGGGGTTAAGAGGTAGGAGGGAGAATAAAAAACAGAATAGCTTTCCCAGACCATGGAAAACTATCTGTAACTGTAAACTATGGTCTATAAAGACTAAAAATATCCATACAATTTAAAAAACAGGTGATTTAAATACATAATCATTTTACCAAAATCTATGTTCAGTGAATACACTGTTTAGACTGTTTCAAACAAACATAATTTAAACTGCAATAAACTTTACTTATATTCTTAATTACATGTACAGGCAAGACATTACATGCTCCATATTCCGTTTGTTAACATTCATTATCTTTCCGCCCTCTTCTGAATTTTAAGTTTGTAACTGATCTTCTCTCTTGATCTAGCTAATGGAATTCCGGTATTTAGGCACTTCTAACTGCTGGTTTAATAGAAGAATCCTAGCAAGATTCAAATGGGAACATATACCCTCTTCCTTATAGCTGGAGAAAAGCAGGTAGAATTCTATTCTATATCATAAAATTGCCTTTGCAAATACTATTTTTAAAAAAATAGTACTGTCAGAACCCGGATTCAGTGTTGCTATATACTTTGAAAATAACGTAACTTTTAATTAAAGTCTGTAATTCTGACTGTCTGATTTAATAATTTGTGGACTTGTTAATAATATTTAAAATAGCATTCTGATTTCTGAAAGTCTCTTTGCAAATTTATTTAAGCTGAGGAAGAAAATCATTGGCACATTCCTTTTCTTGCAAATATATGGTCACATACACATACACACATCTGGTTATGTATGATTTCTTCTTTAAAGGAAGAGTTTTCACTCTCTCATCTTGTTTAAATTAGTAACAGGTGCTGTGACTAAAACAACACTTGCATATAATATTGAAGAGGGAACTGGCAGCTCAGAGAAAAAAAATAAATTGGTCTCTGGATATGCAGTCTCTTTTTAACACCAGGTAGTAAAATTTTGCTTTCTCCATATTTTCCCTAGGTGGCAGAAAGTGTTATCCTCACCTGAGATTGTACTTTTACTTCTCAAAAGTCATGAACTTACTGATTCTGCTCAAGCTTTTGGGTAGTTCTTGTAGGCAACTGCAAAAACAATAAAGGTTTCCTCACTTCTGGAGGGGCTAAGCTATCTAGCAGCCCTTAGAGTCTCTTCAGCTGTGGCTATTACAAAATGTTATTCTCACTAAAGTAAAGCTGTGGTGATTTCTCGTTCAAGGCATCGTTGTTCTTATCTTTATTAACCAACTGGTTTCCTCTGCTAACTCATTCAGATGTTACTCTTTTTCAAGATCAGGCAGCAAACTAAATTTAAAAATAGAATGAATGAATGAATGAATGAATGAATGATAAAATAAATAAATAAATCAAATTCATCCCCCTTGGGAGCCCTCCGCAAATATTCAGGTTAATTTTATATATGTGTTGTTCATAAGAATATGTTTTAGTGATTATGTGTACCTTTGCAGGACAGATAGTAACATACACAGGAGCTGACATGACTGTTTGGCAGTCTTTAACATTATAACCTAGAAATAGCATTTTGATAATAATCAGGGAATACACTTTTTCACATAGATTGTAAAAGGAATTTATACAGTCCTACAGACTTTTCAAAGCCTTTGCTGTCCCTCCATCTAGAAACAATAGAGACAGTGTAACATGTAGATGGGACTCTAAAGAAACCGAAGCAAAGCGGCCAGGCACACACTCCATTTTTCGAAAAAATTTTCGGCAAGCACACTGGATTTTTTTTAATTCACAAAATATTAATGGTCTATGAAATTTCCAGGTATCCACCCCACCTCATATTCTCATCTAAGGTTCATCAGTGGAAGACATAGCCTGAACCTCACTTAAGGGGGCCTTTTCAAGTCTCCCTGACTACTTGCCAGGCACAAAGTTCTTCTGTGTTGGATCTATGCTTTATGTTTAAGAAGATGACTATCTCACCCATCAAACAATTTATTGTTAATTTTTGGTTTCTTGTGGACACAACGTTCCAGAAGAAAAGTTACTTGGGCATTTCCCACTTGAATCACCAGACTAGTAGTGGCAATTTACAATGAGCTCCTGGCAGTGCTGGGTCTACCTGACAGCTGGCGGACCCTCTGTCCTAACCCTGGCCTGCTAGTGGGGAAAATCCAACCTCATGTTTCAGATATGTCCAAAAACCATTCCAGACCTAGTCTAAGAGAATCCGTGAGGAAACAACTAAAAGCTCCAGAAGACAGCACTTAACTTTCCTGTCAATAGGGGGGTCTTGCCTCTGACTTCATCTGATGGTTCTTAACTGGATTATAATTTGTCTCCTTTAAGTACAGCCCAACTTTTGCTTTCATGCTTTGAGGTTTGGTCCTGGCCACTTCTGAACTGGGTCCAAAGACTAAAAAACTTCTAAGGCAGGTTTTCTGCTCTGAAAATCTTTCTGCAAGGAACCTATTTAATCACTTTTCTTGGAAAATAAATCTTTACTTGAGACCTGTCCGTCAACACAAGAGAAACCAGGACTGCTCATTTCTCTTTCACCGAAGAAGACTGGCAAATGACCACTAGAATGACAGGTGCATGACATTGAGCAAGCACGGTGAGGGTTACTACTTGCTACACTACCCTTCCTGAACTTTCTGGTTTGATTATTGTCTCAATTATAAATTGAGGAACATCTATTACCAGACTAAGTGAAACTAACTTTACAAAAAACAATAGACCTGTACCTAGGTATTGCTCTTATATTCTTGGCTTTGGAAACTCAAAAAATACAATAATAATACATTCCTTAAATGCTGTTTGTTCTCAATTACCACAAAACACTAAGGGAGAAACTCCTTTGATACCAGTGTCTTTTACCTGAATAATATGTGCCATGTTTGGACAACTAGAGGTAAAAATCTCCTTTAATGTTCAGAGTATAGCACTGGTTTATCACAATAAAATTTGTGGGAAAATATGCAGGTCCTTGCCTTATATTTAGCAACTGATGTCCCTTAGTTTTTGTACTATGTTGATGGGAAATGAGCTGCTTATCCTAGGCTAATAAAAAAATGCTATCTGGCTCTCTGATTCTGTGTAAACCTCCAGCTTTAATCTGTGAGTTTAAGAAAAGGAGTATGATAACTTGCAAAGATACTGATTTCATTTGTCAAGCTTACTCACACTCACGGTCAACACATATTTGCCCTGGCTTTGTATCTTCCAATATTTCCCAGGGGAAAACAGTCACAACATCTGTGAAGCACAGTGGTTTAGAGAAATATTATTCCCAAGTGAGGTTATATACAATCTCAGAAAGATAAAAAATTATTAAAATAAGGTAACAATAAGACTACTTCTCTAACTCTGCTCACTGAGTGATGGCCATTGCACTAAGGTCATATACAACAGAATCCAATGGCTCAGATCTCACCTTAGCCAGCAAAGAAAGGATGTGTACTCTCACTGGCAAGGAACGATGCCCCTATGTTCCTGGCAATTCAAGCTATGTCAAAAAGATGCCAAGCTGCACCAGACTGAGAGCTAGGCTCTATCTACACGGTGTAGATGAAAAATGTCCTGTCAGTAAACAAAGGATGTTGCAGCCATCAAGCCATTAGGCACTGCAGCCACCCCCGACTGTGTACCTTGAAAGGATTGGAGAAAAACAGAATACTAGCCCTAGATAGTTAAGGTGTATATCAAAGGAATGATTTCAGTGAGCCCAGACTCTCGCATCTTCCCATACATAGAAAAGTACTAAATTCATTAACTTGAGATGTCTGGTTTTTCTTTAATTAACAGTAATCTTTTGATGTTCCGACTACCTGCTTTTTGTTGCAAAAACTCCTATATATTCTGGCTTCTCCATTTCCTCTTTGGAACAGTCCCTCAGAAGCTGAGAAGCTGTCTCTTGGGCTTAAGTCCTCAGCAAGTCCACCAAATAAAACATAATTTTCAACTTTTATGTTGTGCATTTTTTTTTCCAGTTGACAATGGGCTGATAGCCTTTTATAGGGCATTTAGCAGTTATAAAATTGTACAAGGTATTATAGTGAGGCTAAAAATATTAGTCTGTATATAGCAGCAATATTTATAAATATGTTATATAAGTTGTAGCTTTAAAAGACTCATTACAAATGTTCTTACCTGGTTACTAAACAAGTAGTGTTCATTGGCAAAGAAAGTCTAAGTGATAAGGGGAGTTCCTGTAGATTCTAATTTAAGATAAAGTATTGCCTAAAAAGTCCCAGACCTTATGTTTGAACTCACTTTTCCTAATAATTCCCTAAAGAAAGGCCTTTTAGCTTATTCTACCATAATTCCATTTTGATTTTGCTTATTTTCTGTCACTTTCACTGATCAATGACTTCTGTTTAAACTTTTATACACTACTCTTTAAATAATAAGTGATTCGGATAAATTTATGGTTTTATGCATATTTGCTTAGCAATTATGATTCTGTAAATTGGATTTTATTAGCAAGACAGAAAGAATGTTTAGTAGAAAAAGCACTGATTTGTGAGCCAGGAGACTTACTGTAAGACGTTTACCTTTTAAGAATGAGCTCAATGTATGACATAAATCAGCTGCATCGGCCTAATTACTGAAGCCTGAGTAAAGCACATGTTTTCTTTCAAATATGCTCTTTCTCTCTGATTCAGCAGGGAGTGGGCCAAAGTCTTAACGTATACATATATGTAAAACATGGGGTGGGGCGATAACCTTCCCCCTCTCTCAAAGACAATGCACGGAATTGTGGACTTTGAATAAGTATGCATACAATGATCTACATACCAAAAACAGGCAAAGAAATAATTAACATATTATAATATCCATTGAGCAATTTGGAGTATGGCTGAAGTAGTTTAGCCTTTTTAAAAAAGGTTACGCTGAACTGCAATCTGCGGTTAGTAGTCTTAAATTCCAATTATCATACATTGGGCCCTCAGACAAGCTAAAAGAACCTGCTGTGGGACAAAGTAGCCCCGATGAAAGATCCTTATAAAAGCAAGGTCTGGGCCAACTCCTAGGTTCATTCCTCAGAAACTGCAGCAAAGAGCAACACAGCAAGTAAGCACAAAGGAAAACAGGAAGATGGCAGTGTGACCTGGCTATATCATTGGAAAGATTCTGATCAATGTCACCCATGACCACTAAGCACATACTACCATGCTCACAATGGTAATAAATTCATATATATCCACAGGTATTCTCAATTAGTTAGTTGAAGAATTATAGTAGGGGCCTATTTTGAATAAATTTAGTCCCTTATCCATACATTTTCAATAGAGGACAAACTGAAAAATGATTAAAAGCATTTAAACTTTCTTTAAAAATCTACTGTAGTTCTTCCTTAGAAATAGTAGATTTTTGCTTGCTTGCTGTAATTCTTACAATTTGATGAACTAAAATATTCCTTAACTAAACTTGCAAAATGCCGTTCTCTAGATGCCAACACACACAAAATAAAAACCAGCCCCTGCTGAGGTGATCCTCTAAACTTACTACCTGTCTTTAGAAAATAGAGCTTTAATTTTTCGAATATCACAGGTCCCTTTAAGATGCCCATGCCTGCTGAGACCTTCTCCCTAAAAAAATGCAATAAACACATCTTGCTTCACGGGGATTGTGGACTCCTTGAACACTATCAATAGCCCACAAGTTAACTCTCTTATCTAACTGGGAATATACTATTATTTCAAGACTCTTTAGAAATTGACACTGAGAACAAAGATAGGGTAGGAAGGAGAGTATCAGCTGTGAGCACAAACCCACCCAGGGCAGTGTATTCCTGATAGTACTACTCCTATTTTTGGTGGCCCCCTGCATCAGAAAAAATAACTGAGGTAAGCAAATGACAGTGTAAAGGATGGATTTAGTTCAGTGGGAAGAGCGCAGATTCCTCCATACCCTAAAGAGGGAAGCTTCTTTTCTGTTTCCAGAGGAACAGGAAGACCACCATTTAGCTGCTGATTAACCCTGAGGAAATCTGTCTTTAAATGCGGTTAAAATGAATAGATATAGGAACAGGACCTAATTTCCTATTTATTTAGTAATCACTAATGGCTGTTATTAACATTAATATTGTTAATAAGAGGGAAATTTGGTTTTAAAAATGTAGCACAATACTCTTAAAATTTTCATCTTTGTTTTAAACATCTGGAAGCATTGCAGCTAACTGCAAAATATTGTCAGTTATTCTGTACCCCTGAAGAACGGTTTATAAGTATTTCTCATGTACATTATCACACAATGATAATGAGGATTCTTTTGAGTTCTACATACTACAAATTATGTCAAAGAACCATGGCACTTTAAAAAAATTGTTGCCACTGAACTATTGGTTAGAATTTCCCTTGATGTTTAGTAATAAGCCTCAACAATTTACCCTGGTCCTGGTGGTTTTCAGTTTTGATGCTGTACATGAATAGTTTGTGATATGTTTTCAGAGAAAAACCAAAGCTAAATAAATTAAATGATTAAGTTAATACTACTCTGACTCCTATAGTTATGAAGGAAAAACTGTATATACTTTAATGAAAACTAATATTACATAGTTTTGCATTTCAGCTTAATTCCTATTTTATTGTTTCGCCAACAAGACTGCCAACTCCTTAAGCTTTACAGCTAGTCAAGAATTAAATCTGCATTAAATACAGAATTAATGTGTCTTTGGGGTTTAATTTTTTTTAATTAATAGCAAAGTCCAATGTCAGAAGAGTCAATGTACCAAAAAATTGAAACAGAAAATCAAAACTCATTAAAACAATTCCTGTTTGCTCAGCAGTGTATTTTTTACATTCACTGAACATCCCCTCGCCTTTCCCATAATTAAATTTGACTATTGGAATCATGTTTTTTGTGGATCTGAATTTTCAAAGAATGTGATTTAAACGCTGCTAACAGTTTTACCACTTTGAGTAATACTAATCCTAACATCGATGCTAACAAATGTAATGCTGTTTTGTACACAATTATATTCAACTGTTTATATTCTAAACAGAATTTTGAACGTAAGTCAGTGCTAAACATCCTGCTTAAGTATTATAAATAAAGAACCCTATGGTCTGAATATTTCAATATAATCTTTTAAAGGTACAGTTAAGGAAAACCTACTACTGGAGGTTTCCTTGAGGGCCAAGTCAATTTCTCTTCCCTCACCTTTTGCCCAAGGTAGGCATTCAACAAATATTTACTCAATGATTTAGTAATCTGCATTGATAAAAATAAACAAATATTTCTTTGGTTTAGTATTTATGCTCTTCTAGTTTTCAGAAGTTACTAAATACCATAAACGAATGCTAAACTACTAAAAACGGTGATGATACTATAATAAGCACAGTTATTTTGGGGTCTACTTTTCCTTTCAGTGATCACAATAGATGAAATAAATGAGAATACACAAGTGAACACCTTAACAATTTTAAAAATTCAAGATTAGATAATTGACCTAAATAACCAATGAGACCAACTCCCTCAAAAAGCACATTTGGGACTGCCTCTCCAAAGAATATTATAATTGGCTAAAATTTAATTTTCTAGCTATTATGTCTTATTAAAAAGTCTTTTTTAGTTGAAAATTATCACTTTCTTTTTTTTAAGTAAATTGCACTGAATTTACGTACAAAGCATAACCTCTAATATATATTGAAAAGAAACAACTACAAAAAATCCTCTGAAGCACCAGACCCTACATGGATACATCATTCAGTAATCTGTCAATAGCAGATTCATATCTACATTCAATATCTACATTACAATTACCCTAATCTGCAGCAGAATAAACTATTACCTCATCTTTTAAAAGCTTATTACCAGTACTCCTTTAGTCATTTGAAGGAAAGTCCACATCTACTATCTGGTATTGTAATCAAATGTTCAAATAAGACAAGTTAGTCCACATAAAAAAGTACAGCAGTAGACACAGCCTTAGAGCAGCAAGTGGTGAAAGCGTTCTCACATCTTACCAACAGTTCCTTTCCTAAGATTATCTTTAATGAAATATAAACTTAAGTTCAATAGGCTTCTTCAACCAATTCTTTTAAACCTGGGAGTAACCTAAAATCCAAAATTAATCCAATGAATCAACATACCAATTTCTCAATTAAGTTATTTCAGCTGTTGTAATCATACCTGACATGCTTGATTTGAAATCTGGTATAGTATTTTAAAGCTACTTAAATGAGGGAATTTTAAACCTCACAATTTCTAAATAATACTAAAACTGATAATACTAAAACTGATAGGGATCACAGATTTCGAATAAAATAACAGAAACCTCTAATTATGGTGTTCAGGGTTTGCAGTTACTATTAAAAACAACTTTGCATTTTTTCACATCAAAAGGGCTTTGTCAACATTTCTCATCAGAACAGTAAACTACACTGAGTTTCGACATTTCCACTATTATCGGTAATTTTTATAGGACTATTTCCATTAATGCTTGAAAACTATGAACTACATTTTATTTGTATCTTATCCGATTAGAGAATATCTATTGTAAAACTGTCACAGACCTCTAGCAACTTCTTTTTCAGGATCCAACCTGCTCTATGCTGCCCACTATAGGAAATGCAATATGGTGCAGAGAAATGTAATACTAGGCACTAGGGTTACCATTAGTGCGATCCTATTAAAAAAAATTTTCTCTGGGTACTTGGGTACTAAGATAGGGTATTCTTGCAACAGATACAGACTGAGTAGTGGTATCCAAATTTATTAACTTTAAAGAACATCAGTAGGAAGAGACAGCACCAGAAACTATATCTTGGTAATGCATGCTCCAGGAGTAGCAAGCTGGTGCAGCAGGCGATGGGGCATGGAACTTACTGAGGCACAGTCTGCAGAAAGATGCAGTTCTGTACTAGAGAGGGAATATGAGGGTCCAAATCAACATAAAACACCTCAAAAAATGTCATGCAAAATACAAATGACTGCAGTAACTTGAAAAAAAAATTTGGAATAAACTATTCGTGTAATGCATACTTAAGTTTCATAAAACGAATCTCCTCTTTCCTTAAAACTTTACATTCCTCTTACAAGCAAATACCATTAATAGCTTACTTTGGCCTTACATTTTTCTAGTCTTGGGGAAATCGAACCATGTTGTAACCTGATAAACATCAAGTTTTATATTGTTGTTTTCTCTGACTAGAGCATATCCAAAGTGTTCTGATTTTAAATTCTATCCATCAAATATCCTTTAGGACTCCATTTTGAAGACGACAGCTTCTCCTTTTTTCTCAGAGTCGACTGCCCCGTTACACATCACATTTTAAATGTTAATAAAAAAGGCATTAAAACGTTAGAATCACACTCCAGGTCTTTAGCCTTTTCTATCTGTACTGCAAAGCAAAACACATTATTGTATACACGTGTGTATACACACGAACACACATAGACAGCAAGCAGTCAGTGGCTCAAAAGTGGCAATCTCCCCTTGACAAACAAAAATGTAAAATGTCACCCCTCCATTCTGCCCTTCGAATGAGAAATAAGGCAACCAGGTTTGCCCACTGCAGAGCTGGATACTGAAAAGGCATTCTAACGTTTAACCTGAGACATGGTTAAAACATACAACCCTAGGTCCCGACTCGGACGACTTAAATTTCAGTGTACGTGCCTTCGTTCCCACTCCTGCCCCAGTAGCACCATCCAGGGCCCGGGTCCCGACGGCGACCACCCGGCGCGCCGGGGCTGCGGGCAACCGCGAGGACCGCCCGCTCCGGACAACCGGGCACCCGGCTCCGGCCGACCGCGAGGCCCCGGAGCAGGGGCGTCCGGGGCTCCCGATGCCCACGACTCAGGCGAGGGGTCCCGGCGGGGCTGTGGACTCTGGCATTTAAAAACTACCGAAAAGTCTCGCTGCACAAGTGACGCGGCAGAAACCACCGCCGCCGCTTCGCGTCGCCCGGTCCCCTTCCCCTCGGAGCGGGCCGGGCGGCCCAGGCGACCCTCGGGGAGATAGCTGTCAGCTGCCGGGAACGTGGAAGAGCAACCAAAGCCACCAAGGCGCCGCGGCAAGTCCCCGAAGCAGTCAGCCGCAGTTTTCCCTTCTCTCCTTAGTTACAAGTCCCCCGGCAGTTTCGGGCGCTTTCTTCAGGAAAATGAAAAAGGAAAAAAGCGTGGAGGTGCTATAAGTCGCTGACATTTTCCGTCGAAGGGGATCCCCTCGGCTCCATCCGTTAAGCAGGATTTCCAAACTCGGATGCATCCTCAGCGGAGGCATTCCATGTTGACAGATCTCTCGCCTCCCACAAAATGGGGCGGAGGAGGTGGCCGCTGTCTCCTGTATGGGCGCCGCCATTTTGTGAGGCGGTGGCGGCGGCGGCTGCGGCGCGGAGGCAGGAGCTCGGGGTGTGTGTAATGGTTGAATAGAATGACCCCCTCTAGGGAATCCCCGGCGCTGACAGTTACGTAAGGGGCTGTGCGCAAGTGCGGCGTTTAGGGAATCCGCACAGCTCGGGCCTCGCGGCTCTGCGGCCCACATCTCCACCACCCCTAGGAGGACCGGTGGGGGAAGGGAGAGATGAACTGGTCTCCCTCCTGCCCCGCCCCGCCTCGCCTCAGGCCCCGGCCTCGCTTCTCCACTCCCCCGGCTGGGTCTCCGCCCCTCACAGGCTTCCGAGACACTTAGTGGCCCTTGGGTGTCAGGAACTTCCTAGCCACAGCCTTATTCCGACCGCATTTAAGAGACAAACTTTACTTGGGAAAGAAATCCGTTTCCTAGAGTGAGCACCGGAAGCATGCAGGACTGTATTACATAATTCTTTTCACCACCAAATAAATGGAATCACTACCTGAAATAAACCAGCCAGACCTTTACTAGCCTGTGACCTTGGTGACTTTGCCCGTAGTGGCCATCGCGGAAATGGGAATAATGATACGTTTCATATCTCGTGAAGCTTAATTAACATTTGTAGCAAAGGGCTGACTGCAACACCCCTTGTAGATGCAAACTTGTGGTAGTATTGAGATGTTGCGTCTCCCATTTAAACAGCCTTTTTTAAGATTCAAAAATATCGCATTTAAGACACGAGAGAAAGCAAAAACATAAGGTTTTATTCAATATTTGTTTTAAGCGCACTATCTTTAAGATACCTTAATATAAAAATATAAACGTTAATTATTATCGTCAAAGTTCAAAAGATTGCTTCCCAACCTGTTTAATTACTGTTTGCATAACTCAACACAATAATCTTGTCTGAGAAGTGAAACCAACCAAAGTCAAGATGAATTAAGAGCATGACTCTATTTCCACAGAACTAGGACAGGCAGTTCACATTGTATTTAATTTATAGTTTGCTAAAGTTAGTTCGTGGATAATTCATGGAAAATGTGCTAACCAGGCCCCCAAATACTAGCACAAGGCTCAGAAAAGCCGATTCTTTTAGACCTTAAAAAAAAAAAAAAAGGTGACAGATTGACTTTATTCCGATTAGTGAATGATGCGTAGCGTGAGGAGCTGCCCCTCTGGGATTCCTTTCCCTCCCGAGCGCCACACCGGTTCTGTCGGGCGGGCGGGGATTCCGAGGCGGCCCTTCCAACAGCCGGGCCAGGGACGCGAACATCGCCTCCACCCCTAACCCTGGAACAACCGGTAGTGGCCGTTTCCCCGCGCCTCCCCCCTTTCCGCCGGCTTTGTGTGCGTGTGAAATGTGCGGCACATTGCAGATGAACCCTAAGCCCGGCGAGCCGAGTCTATTGTTCCCCGCGAGGAGCTGCCGGGGCGGTGTGGAGCCAGGCGCAGTGCCGCGGCCGGCCCTCGGGGGTCGCTGTGCGGCGCTGGCTGCCCGGCCGTGGCGGCGGCGCCGGAGACGGCAGAGAGGGAGGCTGGCGGGGAGGGAAGCAGGCAGGCGGCTGCAGCCGCCGGTGCCTTCTGCCCGGGGACGCCCCGGCCGCGAGGCCGCGCGTGAATGTGTGCAAGGGCCCCGCGGAGCTGCGGCCGGAATACACGCTGTCACCCCGCTTTCCACAAACCACCACACAGACCTCCCCCTCCCCACCCCCAGCCCCGCCTGCCCCAGCCCCGCCGCCGCCGCCGCCGCCGCCGCCGCCGAAACTCCCGGGCCTCCGGCCGCCCCGGCCCCTCACCGTCGGCTCGCCTTTCCCCTCGCCCGCTAGCGCGCCCCCGGCAGCAGCACCATGTTGAATCGCGTCCCCGGGCCGAGCCGCCTGGGCCGGCGGCGTTGAGAGGCGGGCGAGAGCCGGGCCGCGGGAGGGAGGGAAGGAAGGGGTGGGGGCCGCGCTCGCCCCGCGGCTTCGCGCGGATCCGGCAGTCGCCTGCCCCTCTAGTTTCGCTCCGATTTCTTTAAACTTTTTTAGAAATTCCCCTCCCTCCTTCCCTCCTCTCCCCTTGGCCTCCTGCTCCCTCCTTCCCCTCCTCCTCCTCCTCCTCCCCCTCCCTCCCTCCCTCCCTGCGCCGCCGCCGCCGCCGCCGCCGCCGCCGCCGCCGCCGCCGCCACCGCCGGCCCATGACTGAGCCCCGCCGCCGCCGGCCGAGGAATGGGCTCCGGGCTCTGGTAGGAAGCGCAGGGAGCGGGGGGCGCTTTTAAAACACCGATCTGGGTTTTTTTAAAACCTCCTTCGAAAAAATAATGGCAAACTCGACGGGGAAGGCGCCTCCGGACGAGCGGAGAAAGGGACTCGCTTTCCTGGACGAGCTGCGGCAGTTCCACCACAGCAGAGGGTGAGAGCAGAACCGGGGGGGCAGCGCCGGGGCGAGCCGGGGCGAACGGGGCTCTCCCGCCCGGGCCGCCGCGGGGTCCCGGCTGACAAGTGCGGGGCTTTCTCTCTCCCGCAGGTCGCCTTTTAAAAAAATCCCTGCGGTGGGTGGGAAGGAGCTGGATCTTCACGGTCTCTACACCAGAGTCACTACTTTAGGCGGATTCGCGAAGGTGAGTGGAAGTTTTAATTTGTATTTCCCTCTCACTCGTCTCCTCCAAAAAGTCTCCTTTGACCCCGGAGTGGGCGCTCGGGGCCGGGGGGGTGGCCCGCGGGGGCCAGAGGCGTTCTTTTCGCTCCCAGCCGGTGGCACGGAGGCGGACGGCGGCGGGGCTGTTTTTGGCCTGGTGGCTCGCGTGCGCGCGGCGGGCGCGGGGCTCGGCGGGCGGGCGGCCCGGCGCCGGCTCGCGCCCTGCCCGGTGCCCGGCCGGCCCGGCGGGGTCTGAGCGCCGCGGCGGGGAGTGCGGGCGTGCGGGGCGCCCGCCCGAGCCCCGCGCCCGCCCCGCGCCCGCGCCCGCCCGCTCGCTCGCGAGTCAGCTCTGCCGCCGCTGCCGCTCTAGCACAGGCGGAGACACAGAGACACACAGACTCTGAGAGCAGTTTTCGTGCAACTCAAAATTAGCGCGGGCAGGTTTAACATCGATAATCGGCTGCGAAATGATCCCGGCAGCCGGGGGCACAGCCTCGGCCCCTTCGCTCTCGGTTTATACAGCTAACAAAAGAAACCAGGACCTGTCTCCAAATAGCCATCTTAGGCTTCAAGGCTAGGCAGAAGCTGTAGGCCTCAAAGAAGGGCCTATGGAGATGGATAGATCTGGGAGAGGGATCGGAATCGGCCCCGGCCCCGGCCCCCCCAGAACCTGCGGACGTCGCTCTCCGGAACAGTATTGATCCTTTTGAACTTTTTTTTTTTTTTTTTTTTAGTGTAAACGGACCGCGTTGAGATTTAAAAGGGGGCGACAGAGGGACTTGCGATTGGTTATTGTCCGGGCTTCAAAAACAAAACAAACCCACCAACCCCCCCCCGCCCCCCAAACAAAACAAGTGCTCTTAAATACTGGGCTCTCGGGTGAAAACACGGTGATTCAAGCAGCCCTTGCTTAGTTACTCTTACGGATCGAGCCGAATCACCCACTGATGCCTGAGGTATCTGCAGATCTCTGTAGAATGGGTATTTATTTCAGAGTTAGGTTAGAGTTTTCTTGAATTGTGCACGTTCAGTCAAGTGTGACTGTGTTTTTAACAGGTTTCTGAGAAGAATCAGTGGGGAGAAATTGTTGAAGAGTTCAACTTTCCCAGAAGTTGTTCTAACGCTGCCTTTGCTTTAAAACAGTATTACTTGCGGTGAGTAGTAGTGACTCTTCCAACAGTGTTTGGGAATAAGGGGCTTATGGGGAGATTTGTTTTAGCAAAAAGAAAAAAAAAAAAATCCCCAAACAAGAAACAAACCTTGCACACCAAACAGTCTAAACTTCTGTTAATTTCAGTCTGAGAAACATTATCCGTAAAGTGAGATTATAATAAGGTGAAAGTTTTCCTCACCTATTTTAGGATTGTTTACATTTTTCATACAGAATCATTACAGGTGACACCCCACCCCCATCTTGGTAAACATTCTTTGGTGACATTGTTATTGATTGTTTGATATCCACAGAGGGGCAGAAGGGTGATGCTTAGTAAGAGTTAAGATAGTTAATGAAACTTTGTATCCCTTGGGAAATTTTTTTCTTTGTTTTGGAAACTCCTTTGCCTTTTAAAATTCTGACTTTAAGATTTTTTTAAAAAATGAAACCTCTGCGTGGAACCGTGTCACTGAGTAGTTTTTCAGTAGAATATTTCTGCATAGCATAGCATGTTGGTGCCTTAAGTGACGAGGATTGTTTTTAAAATATATATATATATATATATATAATATATATATTTTTTTTGGGGGGGAATTTTTGAATGACTTAAAAACCTTTAAAAGGATTATTATCTATTTAGGAAAATTAGGGATACTACAAAATGGAATACTTTGATTTGGATTTTCTTTAATTCTTCCCCTTCTTTTTTGACTATTTATTTGACAAAGTAAATTTCTTATTTAGTTGGCATGTGATACAGTTTAGATAATATATTTTGTGATTCAGCCTTAATTTTTTCTCAGTTTTTCTCCTAGGAATATTTTTATATTGTAATTTCTTATGAGGTCATCTTTTATTTTTAATAATTATTTTACTTACCCATAAAGTCTCTTTAGTTAGTGTTTGTTATTTAAAACTAAAATAATGCTCTTCATATTTATTGCTTTTTAATAATGATGTTATAGGATGGCCTTTTAGGTAATGTGGCTTCTGCATAATTTGAGTTTGGCATTTATCATTGCTCCAAATGCAATATCCAGATGTACATATTCTGTGTTATGTTCAGCATTCTGGAATAGGAAATGCAGTAATTGCACAGGTGTACTTTCTGTTGGCTATCTTAGATTGACTTCAGGCTTGAAGCTGAAGAGTTTGCAGAACTTTGTGAGTAGTTACTGAGTTACACAGAAGTCTAGAAAATATTAAATATGGTTAGTTGTTATCTTTTGTGAGGGTGTGATGGCATGTGTCAGAGTGCATTTTAAAATAAAAGACTGAAACAAAAAACAAAGTAAAACAAAATTAACCTTCAAAATTGTTGATTTAGTAATGTGGTGAGAAGTAGAAAATTTATTATTTATGGTGATACTTATTTGCTCATTTTCATTTATAATATTGAGAGGAGTACTGTTAATACATGTCCTGGTTTTCTGGTAACCAGTTTGAACCATTTGGATTTTAGACCGTTTAAAATACATGCTAAGTTATGCCTGATATTTATTGGATGATTGATTGATTGATTTTAATATCCAGAAGGTACTGTATGATATATATGTTTCATGGGATGTGTGTTTTTCTGAAGAGTTTACATTCATACTAACAGAGCTTTAGCATAATCAAATGGCTAGACTCCCAGTTTATTATAAGTTACATAAATATTGTTTTTCCAGTTGTGATTTCTATCTTTGGATCTATCATCCATTGATGATACTGTTTTTAACTATGTAGTTTCAAGATTGTTCACAACTCTGTATTGTTCTTGGGTCAGTTTGAGTTTTATGCTCTTATTAGAAGCTACATTTTGAACTATGTCCTTAGCTAAACTTGTTTTTCCTCCATATGTCACTCTCCAGGTTTGTTTTTGTAGGGTTGTAGCTAGGCTACTAGGAAAAAAGTTGAAGTATTTGTTTTGGAAAATAAAACCATGTGAAGATTTGCATGGCTTGTAAAGAAATACAAAAGAAATATGCTGGTTAAAAATTGGGTACTACCAACCTTGGAAGATTTTTTTCCATAGTGGTGTAATATTGCACAGTAAGAGGACATGTATTATGATGGGTTTTACACCTTCCTCTGAAAAATCTTAGCTGGCAGACAGGATGCCAAGCTTTCACAGTAATTCTGTTACTTAACCATAAGAGTGCCTCTTCATAGTAACCAACAGTAATCAAGTGACTTTGTAAGTTCCTTCTTTGATATGTCAAATTGAGTATCATGGTTTCTGCTGAGTAGATAATGCAGTGTGTTTTATAAATCACAGGTGGACTAATTTTTTTTTTTTAATATGAACTGCTGTTTCATTTGACTTACTGTAAGACTGTCATTACATGTGTTGTTGTTTAGAAGTTTAAAATTTGCTGACATTCCTCTGTAGTTAGATGGGTAGTTGTTAGCCTGCTATTTTATGATATATTTTCATGATATTGCAGACATTTAAATAAAGAAGAGCAAACTAATATGCTGGCCACTCTAACAGATATAGACATCAAATATAGAGACTTGAGTTTAGTGGTCTGCCAAAAGTTAGCTTGATTGTGTCAAACATACACTTATTCAGTTGTAGATTGTCTACAAAAATTTCTCAAAGTCTAAAATTGAAAATGCAATTGATTATTTGTTTTAACATTGGCAGTTAATTTTTAAAAATAAAAGTGCCTACTGATAACGTGTAAAAGTACTATATTTAAAGCTTGGATATTACTCATCTATTATGTCTATGTATTTTGTTTTCACTTAGTTCCGTTCTTGGCATGTACATCACAATATATTCCACAGATGTTCATTATTAGAATATCTTTATAAGTATAAAAGGATAAGTTAATAATTTCCCACATTTTGTAGATGAAGAAATTAAAGTGCAAACGTATCTAAATGGCTTTAGGGGCATTTGTTAATTGGACAAAAAAGTTGTATTCTTGATATGTGTTCAGTAATATTTAATCAGTCTATTATGAATTCACTTTGTTAGTCAAAGTGATTTTAAGAAATTAAAATATAATTGGAAGTTACTTATGGTTAAATTTATGCCTGAGTGTATTTATACCCAGTGTGTTCCATATTTACTCAGTTAATTTTATATTTTCATTTTGTTTTGGTGCTAAGATTGGGGGACAATTTACTGCTCTTACTTTTTGTTAAGAATTTGAAGCCTTGGTATGAAGATTTAGGTAAATATTTCAAATACTTAGTTGAAGAATTTTGTTTTAGCTTACTGATGCCAGTAGTACAGCTATAGTCAAGGTTAAGTTGATATTTCCATTATAAAACTTGATTTTTTGAAAAAGAGGTGAAATACCTTGGACTTAAAAAAATTTGTTGTATAACACTGTATGTTACTGATTTTCTTATAAAATGATTTTTTTACATGTACCTCCCTTTGGAATAGTCAGAAACTTAATTGTAGAATTGTACCCGCTATAGTGAATTTTCACTTTCATTGTGAATTTATTTATTTTTTCCCCCCTTGGTGGATGAAGCCCTGCCCTAAATTATACCAATTAAAGTTTATGTTTATCAGGTAAATAGAATGAATACACTTGTGTGCTGGGTGGTTAGTGTCTACCATGTAGATCACTTTTTTTAATAGAAAGCCTTTTATGAATCACTTGAGGTTAAATGAAAGAATGCTTCAAAATTGTAATAAATAAGAAAATAAAGTAATACATTGAGTTTGTGTATCAACAGAATTGATAAATGGAGATTGCTCTCCTTATTTAAGGAAGGAAAATAAAAGTAATACATAGACTGGAAGAAAAATTGTATCTAAATAAATTATTCATACATGCATTTAAAAATTAATTTTGTGAACTGTAACCTTTCATTTTGAACAAACCTGATTTTGATATCTTCTCATATTCTGTTACAGTTTAGAGGGTGTACAAACTTGTTGAAAGGAGGAGTGGAAAGTAGAAAAAGTTGAAAGACTTATGAGACCTCAGCTAGGTTAGTGTTGTGTCTTAGAAACCATGTTTTAAATAGCTTAAATTTGCCCTCAAGTAGAAATAAATCTAACTCTTTCCAGGGTGGATAGTTTTCACTGAGGACACAAACTAAGAACTTAACTGTAACTCCCAGAAATGTTTTTATGCTTTTTTGCATTTAAATTTTCTGCCTTAGCTGTCAACTAAAATTGTCTGCATCTAAAGAGGAGCACTCTTATAATCCTACCTCTTCTCTGTTGTTGATTTAGTGTTTTCAGTTGTTTGTGTGTGAAATCCACTATGACTGATAGAGAAGTATATCACGTCTGTGAATGTTTTATAATCTGAAATGAAATGATATTGGAAGTTGGAAAAGGAAGGAAAAACTAACATTTTAATTCACTGGAATTTAGGTGCATTAGTCAGTGAGTAAGTACTCAATACTGCATGTTTTTAGGTAAAGTATTTAGAGTTTTTTTCATTATTATTTGGGGGAAGGCTGCTTATTGGGCATTTTCCAGAGTTGTACAGTCCCTCCTCAAGTTTGCTAGTAAATGTAGGGTTTGTTTGAATTAGGAAGTAGAGGACATATGGGGGGTGGATCTCTTTCTACTGCTTTCATCTGGCACCACCATTGTCACCACACTCTTGGGTATTCAGGATCAGAGTGGAGATTCCCAATTTGTGCTGTATGAAGCACTTGTTTTCCTGAAATGTCAATATGTTTCCCTGAAAAAAGGCTAAATGAATTTGAGTAATAACGATAAATTTGTGTTACTTCATTGAAGGACTTCGTAGAGACTGTATTTTGTTAATGTGAGTTGTGGATCTCAAGACAATTTGGAGAAACACTATTTATTACCTCCCTCCCTCCACCTATGGTAAATGATGGTTCCCAAACACTACCATACATCGCAGGGGAATGTTTGCGGAACATCTACTAAGTTCTGTGGAGCACAGTTAGGGAAACCCTGAGCTAGAAGAAATGAGGGTAAAGGAAGAAAAATTTTAAATATGGAAAATGAGAAATGAGAGGTAATTATGTATATTTATATAGATATATATACAGATTTAAATGATTTTTATGGTGCTGTTATTTGCTTATCTTTATCAATTGAAGTGCAGAATTATATTGGTAATACTTAAATAGTTGTTCAAATAGGGGACATTAAAATTATCTTGTGTTCATTGCCAGGAAGAGAAAGGTAGCCAAATCATTGGTCACATTGTTTTGCAGAATAGTAATTACTTTTGTGGAAATATGATAGTCATGCTAAAATCTGTATTTGCTTCAGTTCTACCATTTTAAAAACATAGGTCATAATCATGAATTTTGATTTTAGGGAAAGCTGTTTAGAAGTAGATCTTGTTTTAAGGACCAAACTTACTGGAGATAAAAATAGAGATGTTAGAATTAGAGATTGTCATCAAATATTTTATGTTTTGAAATTGTAAGCATAATTGTTACGAAAAGCAAAAGTATTGGCTTTTGAATTTAAAATAAATGTAAATAATATGGTTAGTTCAGTTATCCATAGTAGAGCTCAGGAAATAGGCAGGTTGATTCTTTTTATTCAGAAGTACACAAAAATGTATATATGGTGATTGATACTAGTATTGGTTACCTATCATAAAGGTTATTAATGGATTCACTTAGGATATAAAACTTTTGGGGGACCTGGAATAAAGAGATGGTTTAGAGCAAATTGTCACTCTCAGCAGCATTCAGATTTTCTATGAATTGTATTGCGCTTTCCAAGAATTGTGTTATTAAAATAGAGTCTAACATATAATTTTTTGTTTCAAACATTAAAAAATATCACTTGTGCTTGGATACTTTTTGAGTATTCATTATGCTGTGAATTTAAAGTTAAATTCGTTTCTACAAGATATGTACCCTTGTGACTAAGTATATTGCAGTGATCTATGGCTGGAACTGGAATCTCTTGGTGATATGTAGGAATAGATACTGCATTATGAATTATTGTCCCCAAATGATTCATATTTCCATTAATATCTAAATTAGTGTTTGCAGGTCCACCCCATCTTACTGCAAGAGAATTTTATGGTGGGGCTGAATCTCGTTTTGGCTCTTTTATCCCATTAGGCTCTTAACAGCTCCCTTTTCCTATCATGCCACTGATTTATTGAAGTAGTGGGGTCAGTTGTCCTTTAGAATGCCCTAAATTCTAGATTTGGTTGACTGCTTCCTTCTAGTGTCAGTTAACTTGTTCCTCTATCCCCTGAATCTATTTCCTAAAAACTATTAGATTTAAAGATTGAAAAAGTTCAAGTTTAGTATTTTAGGTGTACTTTAATAGGTAGTGCTGTGCTTTTCATCAGATTATGAGGCATATAATGTTTAGTTGTCCTGTTTTAGTGGTGCTAAGATTGATCAGTGGTTTTATGACTTAATGGTCTAAAACACTATTTTCTTAAAGTGTGCCCCAGGTGATTCTTAAGTACACTGAAGTTTGAGAACAGCTGATCTAAGTGTTGGAATTAAACCAATTGAGTTGCTGAGATAACTGGTTTAACTTGGCACCAACATGTTGGCCAGGGCTGTATCCAGAGCAAAACCTCTAGGTGACATCTGGTCTAGGGGCACCTGCTCCAGCTGCACCTGTCATCTCTAAGCAGAGCCTGGACACACCCTACTTTGTTTCTGGGCTCTAGAGAAGATAACAAGGGCTCCACTTAAATTAAGGGAAAAAAAAGGGGTAAATGAACTACCAGTTTGAGCTTATCCTAACTGTATTTGTATAGTAATTTGGATTTTAAAAAAATCAATTAAAAATAAAATTTCTTAATATCTAGGTTTTGTTTTTAAATAAGACTTTATAATATTTTCCCCAAATGGAATGCCATTTATTTTATTGAATTTACTGACCGCTTTTTCTCTTTGTGAGGATTTTGTTGGTCTGTCTCAGTACTGCTTAGGGGAGTTAATTTATATTGTATAAATTCCTTTAAAAATAACAATACTAACAATAGCTTGTTTTGTTTAATGCGCTTTATCTTCATGTTTCAAACTTTTCATATGTGAGATTTTATTTTTATCATTTCAGATTTCAGAAGTAATTGATGTTATTTAATCTCAGAAAAAATAACACTTAAAAAAGAATTTCTTTACACCACTCAGACACTTTTCTTCTGGAGCATACGGGCTACTGAAAAAAAACAAAAAAGGCCGTAGGTTATTATCCAACTTTCAATCTTAAGTGTCAGCCATAATTGCCACTTGGTAAGGTTTATTTTATATATTTTCAAACCACACTTTCTCCCTTTTGCCTTTCCATTCTTTTCCCTGGTGATAGACCTGCTTTACATTTCACACAGCTTTGTTTTATACATAACCCTCCATTATCCACAGTTGTTACATATCTTCAGGTATATTCCATGCCCTAGTATGTTTATCTTTTGCTTCTTTCAGTAAATGAGTTTTTTCATTACTGTGTAATGGGACCAAGCCAAAGCGTTGCTTTTTATGAAGTAGGATTTGAATAAAGTTGTACAAGAATGTATTATTTGAATATACATCTTAATGGGATACATGGCAAGTATCTTTAATTCTTTCTTTCTGAGTTCTTAACTATTGTACTTGGTAAATTCTTACTTATAGTGTTCAGTGGTCAGCTGCTCTGTGCACAGAGATGATGTTTATTATATAATTATAATATACACATCTTTCATGGTGACGTGTTTTCAAATGAAATTTGTTTTTGCTCCTCTCCTAGCCCACTGGTTATTTTAAATAAATAAAATGTTAATATAAACATATATGAGGTCAGTAGGAACATTCTTCCATTAAAATAAGACAAAGTAGAGACCATAGTTAGGGCCCTAACCTGTTGTACTTTAGAGGTGGGGTTGAATTTAAATGTGTCAGTAATAATGCCCAAGTTGATCACACTTTCCATAATGGTTCATAGGTTAAGTGAATTTTCAATGTACTTGAGCACAGATCAGACCACTTAGTACTTCATAAACAGTATTTAGTACCTAAGCAGGCTGTACCTCCAAGTGCACTCACAAGTAATAGGTCAAGAGTGCTTAAGTGGTTTGGTATAATCTTTTTAGTTTACGCCATTAAAAAGTCAAATTCTGAATTTTTGAGTAGTTTTTTCCAGGTAGCCCCACATTGCGATGTATTAATTTAGTAGTAAAAAATCTGGTTGAGAGAGAAATGGTAAACCTATCATTTTTTTTCCTTCCTATGTTTTCTTTTTTCAGAATTGTTAAATCCTTTTAAAATTTTATTTATTGATTGATTGATTTTTGGCTGCATTGGGTCTTCATTGCTTTGCATGGGCTTTCTCTAGTTGCAGTGAGCGGGGGCTATTCCTTGTTGCAGTGCGCGGGCTTCTCATTGTTGTGGCTTCTCTTGTTGCAGAGCACGGGCTCTAGGCACGTGGGCTTCAGTAGTTGCGGCACGTGGGCTCAGTAGTTGTGGCTCGCAGGCTCTAGAGCACAGGCTCAGTAGTTGTGGGGCTCGGGCTTAGTTGCTCCGAGGCATGTGGGATCTTTCCGGGCCAGGGCTTGAACCCGTGTCCCCTGCATTGGCAGGTGTATTCTTAACCACTGTGCCACCAGGGAAGTCCAGAATTGTTAAATCTTTTTTTCGCTTTCTGTATGTGAATTCTTGTTTACACTTCATTTATATGGACCAGTTGTTATTTTACCACATTTGCTTTGTGTTTTCCTTTTTATATGTGATGGTGTGTATACATATATACCATATATACCCATTATTATAATTGTTATTATTACTGTTGTTTAATCATTTGCTGTCATTACAGTTATAAGGCCCTTTCCTCCTAAATGTAAGTGTATATTACTTAAGAATAAAAACATTCTCTTATGTAACAATAGTAAAATAATCAAATTCAGAAAACTTAACATGAATATAATCATATTATCTGTATTATATACAGATCTTATTCAAATTTTACCAGTTGCCCCAAAGATGTCTTATAGCTGTCATACCCAACCATCCCTAATCTGTGATCTTGTATCCCATTTAGTTATCTGTAGTTCTTCAGTCTTTTGTGATACTACCATTTTAGAAGAGTATGGGTCAACTGTGCTATAAAATTTGAATTTTTCTGAGGTTTTTTTCAGGATTAGATTTAGGTTAAGCATTTTTGGCAGGAGGTATGTGATGTCACTTTGTCCCATTATTGCTGACATTAACTTTGGTTAAGGTGATGTCCACCTGGTTTCTCCACTGTAAAGTTTCCATTTTCTGTTTTGTAATTAGCAAGTGACCCGTGGAGACGTACTTTGAGACTGTAAATATCTTGTTCACCATCAAACTTTTACCCAGTGGTTTTAATATCCATTGATGATTCTTGCTTCAGTCAGTTATTATGATGGCTGTATGATGTTTATTTTCTAATTTTATCATTTCTTCTACATCTTATTAATTGGCAATCTATGATATGGAAAATATTTTTATTTTTTATTTATTAGATTTTTATATTATACAATGGATTAAAATCTATTACAGCTATGCATTTTGCTGCTTCAGTTTGGCCAGGAGGAGCCCTTTCAAGCTGCCTTCTGTGTATTTTTATCAAGTTACTATTATTTTTGAGCTCTTTCTTGCCTTCTGACAAAATAAGATCTTCTAGAGTCAACTTGTGTTTTGCTTTCCCTGCTGTAGCAGCAGCTATTTCTGCAAGAAGTCCTGGTTCCTTTTAGTGTGTAATGGTATATAGAAACCAAATCTGGGTGGTAGATGTACCCATTGTTATTGGGTTATCTTTTCTTCTGGGCCCTTTCAGAGGACAGAGCTAGGAAGTTTACTTATTTTAAATATGAATATACACATTTTGCAAATCATAAGGTAATACTGATATCTCTAATTACAATCCACACACGTTTTTTCTTGCCTTCTTCCATTCCATGTATCTCCCTTTAACTGCATTGAGAACCCTAATTCCTAACACCAGTGTATTTACTTATCTTGTTAGTTTTGTAACACATAGAGAATAGTTTCAGAATTGTTATACCCATACCACTACAAACAACAAACCCGCCAAGTAGAGTTACAAATTTGTTTGCATTTCTTTTTGTGTTCAGACTGACTTTATATCTGTAAATAATTGTGTTAAAAAAGGTTCACAGTGACTGGATTCTATTTTTCTGGGTATTGGTATTCACTTAAAACAGTGAATTTCACATTTTCTCCATTTGTATTCAATTTTGTGTTTTCCCCTTTTTTTGTTCCTTTAATTTTATTTATGAATATATAAAACCCTTAAGATTCTAAAATCAAAATTTAAGCAAAGATACGCTTGGAGTTTACCCTCTACCCTCTTTTCTTCCCTGTCACTTCTGCCCCATTCCTACCCATGCTCTTTTGGTAACCAATAGTTGCTGGTTATCCTTTCTGTTTTTTTGTTTTTGTTTTGTTTTGTAAAAATAAGGAGATACATACATGCATTTTTAGGTCCCCATCTTAACATTGAGAATGCACACTATTTTTTTTATTTTGCTTTCTTTCATTTAATATATTGGGTTGGCCAAAATATTTGTGCGGGTTTTTATACGATGTTACGGAAAAACCTGAACGAACTTTTTGGCCAGCCCAATATCTTGCCTATCACTCTAAATAAGTTCATAAAATTCCTTTTTTTTTAAACAGCTGCATAGTATTCCATAGTGGGGATATATCCTACTTTATTTATCCAGTCTCCTACATAATGACTTAGGTTTTTTCCAGTATTTTACAATAACAAATAATGTCACATGAATAATCTGCAAATCTAGTAGGCTCATGCAAACCTATTTTCAAATTTTTGGAGATGTATCTTCAGAGTAAATTACTAAAGTGGGGGTTGATGCAATAATCAAAGAATAAAGGCATATGTATGTGATTAAATTCTGCCCAATTCCCACCGGATTCTCTCCAAGTAGGAGAGAACTATTTTGCATTCCCATCAGCAGTATATGAAGGTACCTGTTTCCCATAGCCTTACCATGTGTTTGTCAAGCTTTTGAACTTTTATCGATCTGAGGGGTTAAGAAATGGTATGTCACTATATTGTAATTATTGTGGCTTTATATAGCATGTTTTAATATTCGGTAGTGCCATTCCCATCTCATAGTTCTTTTTTTACAAGGTTTTCTTGGGTATTTGTTTATGGTTTTTTTTCCATATGAACTTTAGCATTAATTTGTCCTAGTTTCAGAAAAAAGCTTTTTCTTTCTTTTTTTTTTTAAAAATGGGGATTGCATTAAATTAAAAACAATTACCTTAGGAGAATGGACATGATGATACTGAGTTTACCTAGCCAAGAAAAATAAAAGTCTTCTATTCAATCTTTTTGTGTCATTCAAGAGTCTAAAGTTTTCCTTTTACAGGTTTTTGCCATTTCTTAAATTTACTCTTAAGTGTATTATCATTTTTCTTGCTATTGTAAATTTGGTTTTCTCTTCCATTATATCTTCTAATTAGTTATCACTTATATGAAAGTTACTGATTTTTTATATTGTAATCTGGCGCCTTAATTATTTTGCCACTTGTATTTTATCATTGATTAAAAATTTTTTTTAGACGTACTAGTATGTCATCTGCAAATGGGGATAACTTTACTTCTTTTCTAAATTTTATGCCTTTAATCATTTTCTTTTGTCTGATTGTATTGGCCACTCTGAAATAGTTGGGGAGACGAGGGCATCTTTTCCTTGCCTTGATGCTGACCTTAGTTGGATGTTTCTGTCATTTCCTCATTGAGTAGGACACTGCCTGCTGTGTGCTCTTGATGCAGTCTTAGCTCTGTATGTTCTATTAACATAGTATTCTATATCTGTCTATGGAATGAATAATACTGTTAGACTTAAGTCAGATTTAGTGATATCCTTCATGTTTATCTACTAGTGTTTGACTTTAATTTTTTAAAATCTGTGATTATTATCAGTGTTCAAGAGAGGAACTAATACTGATTATTAAAAATTTTAAATCTTATTTTGCAGCTTATGCTTGAATGTGAATATTTCTCATCTTCTAGGAATTTAGTATATAAATAAAAATCAGCTAAAATGCTAAATGATAACTTTGGAGGAAAATTACCTTTGTCTATCTATCCATTAAGAACTCTTCAGTTTCATTCTTTGCTGGCCATTGCATCACTGGTTATACAAAAACAAGGCAATAATTTTGTTTTTGTTTTTAATTCATTGCTTGATTTTTATGTTATTAAGACTAGGATAAACTACGATTTGATAGTTGTTTGATTTTTATCTTCTCAAGGTGAGAAGTAATTGTCTTTATTTAAAAGTCATCTTTATAGGTTATTTACCCTGTGGAGATGAAAAGCAAATTCATGCTTTAGTTACAACCAGAAATCTTAAATGTTTGGGTCTATCCATTCAAATCCATTATCAATAAATCAAATGTGTTTTGTTTTTACATTGTATATTTGATCCTCAGAATTAGATATAATTTGGATATTCAAGTATTGCTAATTCTGAGAGTTGCTTAGAACATTCCTCCTTCTTTATCCCCCTGTTTATAAACTCTGGGGGTTAGTTTAAGTGGATGCGTGTGTACGTGTGCACACATGCAGCACTATTTATTAGCTTTAAGCAAATTGCTTGGTAATTTCTTGGTCATACCAAATCTTATAGATATTTACCTTACACATTTAAGTCTTACACATTTCAGGAGCTAAGTTGCGGTAGACATTAAATATTATATGCAAATTTGATGTTTTATAGAGGCCTAGTAATATAGCTTATGGAGCCTGAAAATTTAGATTCCTAAAGATAGGAGCAGGAAGTATGTACTTAGCAACAGTTGGATATGACTACTGAACCTATCAATTCATAGCATCATCATTCTTAACTAGAAGGGCTTTTAAGAAGGTGGTCTAGCCCCAGGCTTTTTGGTAGGCTAGAAATAAGGATATTTTTTCTGGTGGGCCTGTATAAGGATAATTGACTTGCCTTAGGTCACTATTACTGAATGATAGGAGGGGGAATGTAGAAGCCAATTCAGAGCTGTCTTTATTACTCTAGCTACTCTGTTGTGATTTAAAAGGAATAAATGTAGAAAATTGTTGAGATTTCTTTGCTACTACAAAACATGACCTTTACTTTTACTTTAAGATGACTTTACTGACTTATACCATTTCTGAGGCATAGGTATTAAATTGTTGGCCAGAAGCGGTGATAAATAAGCACATGATTTATCATTTGTATCCAACAGTCTTATCTCTTTCCCTTTCCTGTCCAGAGGATTATGTTTATAAGAGAGGTGAGTATTATTGGAGAACCCACAGCAAAATATAACAATCACTGGGAAAAGTCACTTTTTCTTCAGATAGTCCTTACTTTTAAATGTTTTTCTTGGAAAAAGTTAAATTTGCATATTTGATAAAGCTGGCCCCTATTTTTTTTTTTAATAACAGGAATACTAATTTAAAGTTTTCAGTCTGATACATTATTTTTTAGATGGAGACCTCTACTGGAAGTATGAAGCAATAGATGGATTCTATTATACATTGTAAAATATCTAGACAAAGGAATGGTAGGGAGATTTATTTTTAAAATAGTCAGTGTAAAGTATCCTAGAGATCTTTAAAAGAATCTTTCTATGATACTTTAGATAATAATGTACTTTTGGTTTATGACGTCATCTTAAGTTTTTAAAAAGCAGAATTTTGTTTTTTCTTAGCTGTTTATTAAATTTGCCATGTGCCAAGCACTGTACCAAATGATTATAATAACTCATTTCTTCTTCATACCTCCCAATCACATAGGTACTGTTACTATTATCCTGATGTTAAAGAAGAGAAAACAGGACAAAGGAGTTAAGAATCTTGTCCAAGGTCACACAGTTAGTAATTTTAGGAGCTAGTATTCGAACCTGGGCTATCTGGCTCTAAAAAAGGCGTGCTGTATTGTTTTCCTCAAACTCCACATGGTTTCATCTTTATTAAAAAAGTGTGTGAAGAGAAGCACCTGAAGGGAATATTAGCAAAATATGAAAATGGTTGGGGTAGTTGTGGGATTGTGGCTTTTTATTTAAAAATCTTTTAATAAATCTTTTTACAAAAGACTTGTTTGCTGCAGTACAGTTTCTATAGTATAGCTCATTTTTACAAATATTCATCTCACTGGAGTTTTACAGCTTTACAAAATAGGTATCATCCTATCTTATAGATGAGGAAAAAAGCCTTTAAGTATCATTGCTGATAAGTAATGGGGTCAGAATTAGAGTTTAGTTCTGTGAATTATAATTTGCTGCTCTTATTTTACCACCAAAGTCTTGGGGGCCAAGTACTTTAAAAATTTTTTTTTATTTACCTCTTAAAGCTCCTAATTCAACATTGATACATTGTAGTTGTACTGAATCAGATCCCCTGCTATGGGGAGGTTCTTATGAACTCTGGTGGGTATGATGGGCCTCTCAGCAAATGGGGAATCTAATTTGGGGAATTCTGAATGAATTGAAAAATTCTAAACAGAATTAGTAGTATAGTATCCCATTGATGTGGCCCTAAGCTTAACCTTTTCTTGTGCGGTTCTATGAAACAAGCACCAAGAGTCAGTTCTAGTAGAATGTATATTAGCATTGTGATAAATATGGCATTTTGTGCAATTTTATGTAGCACTTAAAAATTTTTTTTAGGTGAAATAGACACCCATCTCTTTTTATAAGCTAAAACAGAAGAGAATCTTGTGTAAGGTAAGAGTTGATCCAGAGTAATACTGGTTTTGTTCAAACTAGCATGTGAAGATGCAAGGATTTTGCAAACAATTATTGTTTTTGAAGAACTGGATACTGGAAATGATGTGATAACTCAGTGGAGGCATTTTGGGCGTCAGGAATGTTCATTATCATCATCATAATAGCTAACATATATTGAACATTCACTGTTTTCTAGGCATTTTGCTCAACCTGCATTATTCTAATCCTCAAAACCATCCTGCAAGATTGATATCAACATCATCATTTTATAGATAAGGAAACTAAGATTTAGAGAAGTTAACCTGCACAAGGTCACACAACTACAAAGTGGTGGAGCTGGAATTTGATCCAGGTCTTTTGGCCACCAGAGACCAAACGTTTAACCACATGCAGACTACTGCCCTTTATTCATTCAGTGAATAATGGCTGATCATTTATCGTTTTTCAGACACTATTCTATGCACTGGACATACATCAGTAATGAAAACAGAAAAAACTTTCCCTGTTGGAACTAGGGAAAGGAGACATAGTAAACAAATAAGTAAAACCAGGTATGTTAGAAAACAAATAAGTAAAACCAGGTATATTAGATAATAAGTGCGAGGAAAAAAAAGCAGATAAAGGAGATAGTTTTTGGATGGGGAGAGTGTTACATCTTTAGATAGAGTGGACTGGAAAGTCTAAGAGGATGGCATTTGAATAAAGACCCAAGGAGGATGAAGGAGCAAACCAGGTGGTTATCTGGGCTAAGAGTCTACAAACAGCAGTGGTGGGGCATGCTTGGTGTGTTCAAGAAACAGCAAGGTTCATGGCTTTTGAGGTGGTGTAAGTAGCCATATTTTGGATATTTGAAGTTTTCAAATCTAAAACTTTTCAGGCTTTAATTAGCAGATACCTACTCAGACATTTACTGGGAACCTATCAGCTGTCAAGTTTCATACTTTTCCAATTATAAACTTTATTTTCTTTAATTATCATAGTATAGTAACACAAGCTCATTATGTAAAATGTAGAAAATAGAAGGGGAAAATAGTGAGTACTATTAATACAATTTTCTCTTAGTTTTCTCTTAGTCTTTTATCACAAGGATTGAACCTAAAAATCTATCTACAGTAAACTGACTCTTTTCTTAGTAAAATGTTAGCTCCATTAGAGCAGGAGCCATGCTCTTTATTTCTCTATCTTGGGTACCTAACACAGTGTCTGCTTTATAAGTGCTCAGTACTGCTTCTTTTGTTTGAATTAACTGTGCTAATCAGTTGGGTACCATATCCTTGCACATTCTTTGAGGAGATACTATGTTTTTTTTTTCATTTGTTTTGAGGTTTGGTGAATGGACAGTCAGTAAGTGTTGGTAGACTTAATGTACTCTGAACTCCAGCCGTACTTTTCTATTTATAGTTCTCTAAACATGCCAAGTTTTTCTCCTTTCTTTGCTTTTGTATGTGCTGTTTTCTCTGCCTGGAACTCCTTTCCCTACTTCTGTGCCTGACATACTCCTACCCATCTTTGAAATTTAACGTAAATGTCACCTTCTCTAAAAAGCCTTTTCTTATCTTTTCAAACGGCTTGAAGTGATCCTTCTTTATGGTCCCACTTTCCCGCCATTTATACCTCTATTATAAACACTGCTGTAATGACTTTTTCATGTCTGTCTTTAGAGCACTGTGAGCCCAAGGATTAGGGACTTAGTTTTATGTATCTTTGTGGCCCCATCATCATAATACAATGCTTATTAGTGCGTAAGAGTTACTGTGTGGCTAATGGAATCAATGAATGAGTGCTGGAAAGGGTCATCGGAAGTCAGAAAAGAAGGAAATCAGTTTGGTTTGAGGGTAGAGAGGAGCTTACTTTAGAGGCCTCGAGCTTTGCATAAAAAGGCTAGTTGGATTCAGATAGAAAAAAAAGGGGAACAGAAGATGGAGGACTTTTTAGATATGAGGAAAGTGGGAAATGAAGGTATACACAAGTGTGTTTTAGTTTTGTAAATGAACCTTGCTGCATCAGAGAGTTTGTGCATGTGATTGATGGAAGGTAAGATGGAGACCAAAGACTGGTACCAGATCATGGAAGATTTTCAAATCAGGGCAAGGTGTTTGACCTTTATTATTCTATATATAGTGAGGATGTGAGATTTCTGTTGTTTGTTGTTACTGTTTTAGCAGAACAAATTCTTGATGAAAATGATGTTTGGGGAACATTAATCTTACATTGGTGTAGATGTGAGTTAGGGGAAAGTAGTGGCAGGAATGGCGAACACACCTGCCTAATTTGATCAGAAAATGGGATATTATTTTTATCGAGTATTCAGACAAAATAGTATCTGAATTATTCTATTTTTTTCATTTTTAAAATTGAAGTATAATTGATATTAACTATATATTAGTTTTGGGTGTACAATGTAAATGGTTCGATATTTGTATGTATTGTAAAATGATCACCACAATAAGTCCAGTTAACATCTGTCACCATACATCGTTGATTTTTAAATTTTCTTTATTTTTTTATTGAAGTATAGTTGATTTACAAGTTGTGTTAGTTTCAGGTGTACAACAAAGTGATTCAGTTATATCTATCTCTCCATCTATCTGTCCTTTTTCAGACTCTTTTCCATTATAGGTTATTACAAGGTATTGAATATAGTTCCCTGTGCTATGCAGTAGGTCCTTGTTGTTTATCTGTTTTATATATAGTAGGGTGTATCTGTTAATCCCAAACTCCTAATTTATCTCTCTCATATATAGTTGACTTTTTTTCCCTTCTGATGAGAACTTTCAAGATCTACTCTCCTAGCTTCTTTCAAATATGAAATACAGTATTATTAACTATAGTAACTATGCTGTATATTACATCCCTATGACTTACTCATTTTATAACTGGAAATTTGTACCTTTTGACCCCCCTTCACCTATTCCCCACCACACCCCCACCCCGAGGCAACCACTAATCTTTTGTCTGTATCAATGAGCTTGCTTTTTTTTTTCTTTTTTGTTTGATTCCACATATAAGTGAGATCATATTGTATTTATCTTTTTCTGTCTGACTTATTTCACTTAGCATAGTGCCCTGGAGGTCTATCCATGTTGTCACACGTGGCAAGATTTTATCCTTTTTTATGGCTGAATAATATTCCATTATATATATAACAGACAGGAAAGTCATATTCAGAAGTGTTTCAGAATCTTGTAAATAATATCTTTAAGGTTATTGTAATAAATACCAGTTTTTATCAGACTGTCAATTTACAGAAGAGCAGGTTAATAGAGAATTCCAGTTGTTTTCAAATTTGATAAACACATTTTTGCTGCACTTTATTTTTTTTAACTTTTTATTGGTGTATAATTGCTTTACAATGTTGTGTTAGTTTCCACTGTACAGCAGAGTGAATCAGCTATATGTATACATGTATTCCCTCTTTTTTGGACTTCCTTCCCATTTAGGTCACCTCAGAGCACTGAGTAGAGTTCCCTGTGCTATACAGTAGGTTCTCATTAGTCATCTGTTTTATACATAGTATCAATAGTGTAGATATGTCAATCCCAATCTCCCAGTTCATCCCACCCACTCCCCCCTTTTCCCCCTCAGTATCCATACATTTCTTCTCTGTTCTCTACGTCTGTGTCTCTATTTCTGCTTTGTAAATAAAATTGTCTATGCCAGTTTTTTCAGATTCCACATATGTGCTAGTTAATATACAATATTTGTTCTTCTCTTTCTGACTTACTTCACTCTGTATGACAGTCTTTAGGTCTATCCGTGTCTCTACAAATGACCCAATTTCATTCCTTTTTATGGCTGAGTAATATTTCATTGTATAAGTGTACCACATTTTCTTGATCCATTCCTCTGTTGATGGACATTTAGGTTGTTTCCATGTCCTGGCTATTATAAATAGTGCTGCAATGAACATTGGGGTGCATGTGCCTTTTTGAATTATGGTGTTCTCTGGGTATATGCCCAGTAGTGGGATTGCTGAGTCACATGGTAGTTCTATTTTTAGTTTTTTAAGGACCCTCCATACTGTTCTCCATAGTGGCTGTATCAGTTTACATTCCCACCAACGGGGTTCCCTTTTCTCCATACCCTCTCCAGCATTTATTGTTTGTAGATTTTGTGATGATTGCCATTCTGACCAGTGTGAAGTGATATCTCATTGTAGTTTTGATTTGCATTTCTCTAATAATTAGTGATGTTGAGCATCTTTTCATGTGTTTGTTGGCCATCTGTATGTCTTCTATGGAGAAACGTTTATTTAGGTCTTCCGCCCATTTTTTGATTGGTTTGTTTGTTTTTTTGATATTGAGCTGCTTGAGCTGTTTGTATATTTTGGAGATTAATCCTTTGTCAGTTGCTTTGTTTGCAATTATTTTCTCCCATTCTGAGGGTTGTCTTTTGGTCTTGTTTATGGTTTCCTTTGCTGTGCAAAAGCTTTTAAGTGTCAGTAGGTCCCATTTGTTTATTTTTGTCTTTATTCTCATTACTCTAGGAGGTGGGTCAAAAAAGATCTTGCAATTTATGTTAAAGAGTGTTCTGCCTATGTTTTCCTCTAAGAGTTTTATGGTGTCTTGCCTTACATTTAGGTCTTTAATCCATTTTGAATTTATTCTTGTGTATGGTGTTAAGGAGTGTTCTGATTTCATTCCTTTACATGTAGCTGTCCAGTTTTCCCAGCACCACTTATTGACGAGGCTGTCTTTGCTCCATTGTAAATTCTGGCCTCCTCGGTCATAGATTAGGTGACCATTGGTGCATGGGTTTAATCTCTGGGCTTTCTATGCTGTTCCATTCTGTTTTTGTGCCAGTACCATAGTGTCTTGATTACTGTAGCTTTGTAGTAGAGTCTGAAGTCAGGGAGCCTGATTCCTCCAGCTCCGTTTTTCTTTCTCAAGATTGCTTTGGCTATTTGGGGTCTTTTGTGTTTCCATACAAATTGTGAAATTTTTTGTTCTAGTTCTGTGAAAAATGCCATTGGTAATTTGATAGGGATTGCATTGAAACTGTAGATTGCTTTGGGTAGTATCATCATTTTCACAATATTGATTCTTCCAATCCAAGAACGTGGTATATCTCTCCATCTGTTTGTGTTGTCTTTGATTTCTTTCATCAGTATCTTACAGTTTTCTGCATACAGGTCTTTTTCCTCCTTAGGTAGATTTATTCTTAGCTATTTTATTCTTTTTTTTTTGCAAGGGTAAATGGGATTGTTTCCTTAATTTCTCTTTCTGATCTTTTGTTGTTAGTGTATAGGAATGCAAGAGAGTATTAATTTAATTTTGTATCCTGTGACTTTACTAAATTCATTGATTAGCTCTAGTAGTTTTCTGGTGGGCTCTTTAGGATTTTCTACGTGTAGTATCTCTACACTTTATTTTTTTGAGTGTAGGTCCACCATCATTAGTTTACAGTCATGTGGAATTTTGGATTTTACGTAGATTATTAATTCAGTTTATCTTCTGTCTATGCTGGAAGGAACTTTTTACAACTTCATTTCTAATTTCACTTTTTTTTTTTTCTTAACAAGTTCTGGAACTCAGCACTTCTGTTTATTAACTCCAGTAACTTAGCAATCTTTATTCCTTTCTGTTTTTCCAAAATCATGTGAAATAGGGTCTAGTGGGGATAAGTATATACACTTAGTATGAAAACAAGCTGAACTGAAGACAGGTGTACATCCATTTAGAGTTCTTTAGAGTATGTTTTCTAATATTGGGTATTCCTGGGCACACATTTGTGTGACTAGTATGTATGGATTATTTTGGAAGGAGTGTTTAGGAGTAAGGAAAATGGTCCAGTGGAATATGCTTAGGGTCATATCTTAATAAAAATCTTCTCCTGAAAGGGCTTTGCTGTTACTTGAAATCTTATTTTGACACTAAACTGATTTGATTTTGTTTGGACATTTCTATATTTTCTCCATTTGTGAGTGATTTCTAAATAGTGATCACAAAAGTTAAGGCTAGTAAAAATTGCCTCTACCCTAGCTCATCTTAATGTGTGAAGAAATATGTAACTGAGCAACATTCTGACTACAAATAGAGGACAGGCATTCCCAAATAATAATAATCCAGCATTTTGAATGGCATTAATTTTTTCCTAAACTTCCATACCTGTAACATCCAAGGCATGGGTTTACCTTTGCCTGTAAGATCAGAGGAGGTTATAACATGGGCAAAATATGGAACTCTGTCTCTGATATTCAGAGAAAATTCAGGAATATTCCCTTTGCTGCCTAACAGGGAGGCTTCAGCCTTCCAAACTGCAGCCTGAATTAAGTAGAAAAGCTCAGTCCATTCCTTTCCCTGCATCATTATTACAAGGAAAAGGAGTTGAAACTCCTAAAGAAATATCTAGTCCTCTTTCATTGCAGAGTTTGGGATGATTGGTTAAGGACTGGTTTCCTTCACAAAGATCCCTAAGTCAGCATTTTCAAATTGTTAATTAGGTAGGCTGTGCAGAAAAGTGTTCTTACTTAAATACAATTTGGAGACTTTGTTAAAGTTTTTGGTGTTAAAAGCTGAAGGTTATGAAGCCTGATAGGTGAATTAGCAAATACTTAGTGTGGAGTGTTGGTAGGATTAGGCTTTATTTAATATTAATACTTCATTGCAAATTCTTCCTACTGTTGTCATCTGAATGCAATTTGAGAAAGCATTTCAATTAGACCTTTAATTTGTGGATTATTTTATATTCTTGAACTTGAATAGCCAATGTTGTTCCTTAACCGTTAGTAAGGACATTCAATGAGAAACGTATTTACTCTGCAATAGTTTTTCTAATATAGTGTCTGTATTTTCATTGACAAAGTGATCTCTTAAGAAACACAAGTTTTGTTTTTCTGGAGTCTAAATAGACAGAAAGCTGACACTGTCTTTTGACACAGTACATAGTCCTTTTTTGAGAAAAACAGAATATAAATAATTGGATGTAAGGAAATGATTAATATGGAAAACAACCATTGAGGACATTTCATTAAATCAGGGTAGGTTTAGTCCAGCTTCTTAGATTTTCTAATAGTCTACAAGAATGTTCTGTGTAAGTTCACAAAGAATATAATTTATGTTTGTTGTAATGCCATATGTTATTAGTCTTTCAAGGTAGCATTTTTCAAATCTTTGCCCTTTTTTTATTGCTTCATAATTTTTCAAAGGCAAGTTAAGAAGCTCCAGTTAGAATTGTCGATCTATTGCTTTTGCACCAAATTTTTCAGTTGTTACTTATGTACATTGAGGTTGTACATACTTATTCACACTCATTTTATCTTTTTAACAGGATATAATATTCGTATTTGTCTCTTATTGTTCCTACTCCCACCCCCTTGATTTTTAGTTGTTTTGATATTAACAGTGGTTTTCTTTTGGTTCATACTTTTCATGTACTTTTTTCGTGTCCCTTTATTTTTCATTTTTCTTGAATCTTGGTTTTACATTTAATCTAAGAACACATCTTCTGGGCTTCCCCTGGTGGCACAATGGTTGAGAGTCCGCCTGCCGATGCAGGGGACACGGGTTCGTGCCCCAGTCCGGGAAGATCCCACATGCCGCGGAGCGGCTGGGCCCATGAACCATGGCCGCTGAGCCTGTGCGTCCGGAGCCTGTGCTCCGCAACGGGAGAGGCCACAACAGTGAGAGGCCCGTGTACCACAAAAAAAAAAAAAAAAAAAAAAAAGAATACATCTTCTGAGTTTAACCCATTTATATTTAATGTGATTATTGTTAGCTTTCCCATTTTATACTGTATGTTTTCAGTGTCTAAATTTAATCTGTATGTTCTTTCTCTTACGTGACCAGTAAATTCCAAGAGCCTTCGCATACTCTCCTTGCCACCCCTGTTTTTTTGTAATAAGGGTGATGTGATGTTTTAATAACGGATTCTTATGGATATACATTTTTTAAGAAGATAAATCTTCTAAGATTTTCCCTTAATTGCCATATTTTATTTTTTTTTCTGGATTCATTTTTCTTCTTGGTAGATTACATTTTTCAAAAGTTCTTTGAAAGAAGGTCTTTTTGTGGTCAACTTTGAGATACTGTATGCCTAGAATATCTTCATTTATCACTCATATTTAAGTGATATTTACCTTCATATAAAAATGAGTATGGGTTTTTTTCCCCTCAATATTTTGAGGATAAGATTTCATTGTTCTTTTGTTGTTCTGGTGTTGCTTTTGAGAACATTTGATCGTTAATCTTGTTCTTTTGTGTGTGATCTCCTCTCACCTTCCTTGTCAGAAGCTTTATTTTTCTCCAGTTTTATTGAGATGTAATTGACATACAGCACTGTGTAAGTTTTTTTTTTTTTTTTTTTTTTTTCTTTTGCGGTATGCGGGCCTCTCACTGTTGTGGCCTCTCCCGTTGCGGAGCACAGGCTCCGGACGCGCAGGCTCAGCGGCCATGGCTCACGGGCCCAGCCGCTCCGTGGCATATGGGATCCTCCCGGACCGGGGCACGAACCTATATCCCCTACATCGGCAGGCGGACTCTCAACCACTGCGCCACCAGGGAGGCCCAGCACTGTGTAAGTTTAATGTGTACAGCACAATGATTTGACTTGCATCATGAAATGGTTATCACAGTAAGTTTAGTGAATATTTCATATAGATATAAAATTAAGACATAGGAAAAAACCTTTTTGTGGTGACAACCTTTGAGATTTACTCTCTTAACGACTTTCATGTATAACATACAGCAGTGTTAATTGTGTTTATCATGTTGTACATTACATCCCTCGTACTTATTTATCTTATAACTGGAAGTTTGTAGTACCTTTTGATTGCCTTCATCCAGTTCCCCCTCCCCCCATCCCCTGCCTCTGGTAAGTGCAAATCTGATCTCTTTTTCTATGAGTTTGTTTGTATGTTTGTTTTTGAAGTATAATTGACCTACAACACTACATTAGTTCCTGTTACACAACATAGTGTTTTTTTCCTATATATTTCTAAATGATTACCACGATAAGTCTAGTTACAATATGTCACCATACAAAGATATTACTTGGTTATTGACTGTATTCCCCACACTGTACATTTTATACCAGAGACTCATTTAATATTTTGCAACTGGAAATTTGTACCCCTTAATCTCCCTCACCTTTTTCTTTCCTCCCACATCCCTGTCCTATCAGGCAACCACCTGTTTGTTCTCTGTCTCTATAACTCTGGTTCTTTTTTGTTATATTTGTTCATTTATTTTGTTTTTTAGATTCCACATATGAGCGAAATCATACAGTGTTTGTCTTTCTCAGTCTGACTTATTTCACTTAGCGTAATACCCTCTAGGTCCAACCATGTTGTCACAAATGGCGAGCCTTCATTCTTTTTTATGGCTGAGTAATATCAGATTATATATATATATATATATATATATATATATATATATATATATATATATATCCCACATCTTCTTTATCCATCCATCTGTTGACGAGCACTTGAGATGCATCATATCTTGGCTATTGTAAATAACGCTGCAATGAACATAGCGGTGCATATATCCTTTCTAATTAGTGCTTTTGTTTTCTTTGGATAAATACCCAGGAGTAGAATTTCTGCATCCTGTGGTAGTTCTATTTTTAATATTTTGAGGAATCTCCATACAGTTTTGCATAATGGCTGCACCAAATTTCATTCCTACCAACAGTGCACCAGGGTTTACTTTTCTCCACATCCTCACCGATACTTGTTATTTGTTGTCTTTTCGATGACAGCCATTCTGAAAGGTGTGAGGTGATATCTCGTTGTGGTTTTGATTTGTATATCCCCAATGATTAGTGATGTTGAGCATCTTTTCATGTGCTCATTGGCCATCTGTATTTCTTCTTTGGAAAAATGTCTATTCAGATCCTCTGCCCATTTTTTGTTGTATGTTTTTTTGATATTGAGTTGAGTTCCTTGTATAGTTTGGATATTAACCACTTATCAGCTATATTGTTGGCAAATATGTTCTCCATTCAGTAGGCAGCCTTTTCATTGCGTTGACAGTTTCCTTTGCTGTGCAAAAGCTTTTCAGTTTGATTGTAGTTCCATTTGATTGTTTTTGCTTGGTTCCCTTGCCTGAGGAGACATATCCAAAAAAATATTACTAAGACTGATATCAAAGGGAGCGTTGCCTATGTTTTCTTCTAGAAGTTTTATGGTTTCAGGTCTCACATTTAAGTAAGTCTTTAATCCAGTTTGAATGTATCTTTTGCATGGTGTGAGAGAGTAGTTCAGTTTGATTCTTTTGCATGTAGCTGTTCAGTTTTCCAAACACCATTTATTGAAAAGGCTATGTTTTCTCCATTGTAGATTCTTGTGTCCTTTGTTTTAGATTAATTGTCCGTATAAGTGTGGGTTCATTTCTGGGCTCTCTGTTCTTTTCCACTGATCTATATTTCTGTTTTTGTGCCAATACCATACTGTTTTGACGACTGTAACTTGTAGTGTAGTTTGAAATCAGGGAGTGTGATACCTCCAGCTTTGTTCTTTCTCAAGATTGTTTTGGCTGTTTGGCTTCTTTTGTGTTTCCATACAAATTTTCGAATTATTTGTCCTAGTTCTGTGAAAGATGCCATAGGTATTTTGATAGGGATTGCATTGAATCTGTAGATTGCTTTGAGTAATATGGTCATTTTAACAACACTAATTCTTTCACCCCAGGCACTCGGTATATCTTTCCATCTGTTTGTGTTGTTTTTAATTTCTTTCATCAGTGTCTTACAGTTTTCTGAGCACGGGTCTTTTACCTCCTTAGTTAGATTTATTTCTAGGTATTTTGTTCTTTTTGATGCAGTTGTGAATGGGATTGCTGTCTTAATTTCTCCTCCTGATACTTTGTTGTTAGTGTATAGAAATGCAACAGATTTCTGCATGTTAATTTTATATCCTGCTACTTTACCAAATTCATTGATGAGTTCCAGTAGTTTTTTGGTGGCATCTTTAGGACTTTCTGTGTATATATAGTATCATGTCATCTGCAAACAGTGACAGTTTTACTTCTTTCTTTTCAATTTGGATTCCTTTTATTGTTTGATTGATGTGGTTAGGGCTTCCATTATTGTGTGGAATAAAAGTGGTGAGAGTGGGCATCCTTGTCTTGTTCCTGATCTTAAAGGAAATGCTTTCAGTTTTTCAGTGTTGAGTATGGTGTTAGCTATGGGCTTACCATATATGGCCTTTTTTATGTTGAGGTATGTTCCCTCTGTACCCACTTTGTTGAGAGTTTTTTTTTTTTTTTATCATAAGTGGATGTTGAATTTTGTCAAAAGCTTTTCTTGCATCTATTGAGATGATTATATGATTTTTATTTTTCAGTTAATGTGGTGTATCATATTGATTGTTTTGCTGCTTGCTTCCCTTGTCTGAGGAGACATATCCAAACATATTGTAACATCCTTGCACCTCTGGATAAATCCCAGTTGATCATGGTGTATGATCCTTTTCATGTACTGTTGAATTCGGTTTGCTGGTATTTTGATGAGAATTTTTGCATGTATGTTTGTCAGTGATGTTGGCTGGTAATCTTTTTTTGTGATATCTTTGTCTATTTTGGTATTAGGGTGATGCTGGTCTTGTAGGATGAGTTCAGAAGCATTTCTTCCTCTGCAGTGTTTTGGAATAGCTTGAGAAAGATAGGTTTAACTGTTCTCTATATGTTTGGCAGAATTCACCTGTGAAGCCATCTGGTCCTGGACTTTTTTCTGTTGGGAATTTAAAATTAATGATTCAGCTTCAGTTCTAGTAATTGATCTGTTTCTCCTGGTTCAGTTTTGGGAGACTGTACAATTCTGGGAATTTGTCCACTTTTTCTTGGTTGTCCATTTTATTGGAGTGTAATTGTTCACAGTAATCTTTTATGATCTTTTGTGTTTCTGTGGTGTTGGTCGTAATTTCTTTTTCATTTCTGATTTTCTTTTGTACGTGATCTCCCCCTTCCCTCCTTGTCAGAAGCTTTTGAATATATACATATGTGTGTGTATGTGTATATACACCCACATATATATATATATATTTTGTCTTTGAAAGCCTTAAATTTCACTCTAGTATGTTTAGGTATAGGCTTTTTTCTTATGTTCTTAGCACTCTAAGCCATTTCAATCTGTGATCATATATTGAATCTTGTGAAATTCTTAGCCATTAGTTTTTCAAATTTTTCCCTTTCATTTATCCTTTTCTTTGCTTATGGAATTCCTGTTAGGTAGATATTTACACTTATACTACTTTCCCTATATTGCTTTAACTTTTTTCCCTGTATCGCCTTTTCTTTTTTTAGTATTCCTGTTTTCATTGCTTTCTGATGCTCTTTGGGACATTTCCTGGACTCAGCCTTAATGATTACTAAATTGTTTTTCACTTCTGTCCATTCTGTTATTCAAACCATTTAAACATTCATTATTTCAGTGATTATGTGTATTTTTATAGCCAGTATCTTCTTAATTGGGTATTCCTGCTTCATGCTTCTAATATTTTTCCATGTTTCTCTAAGGCTATTTATTATGATTGTTCAGAATTATTTTGGGGTGATTTTCCTGGTGGTTCAGTGATTAACATCCTGTGCTTCTGCTGCAGTGGGTGCAGGTTCGATCCCTGGTCGGGGAACTAAGATCCCACATGCCGCGTGGTGTGGCCAAACATTAAAAAAAATCTTTATTTTAATTGTTTTTGGGATTTGCTCTGCTCCTTCTTTGAGTAAGTTATTTCTCATGCATTTGGGTGTAGGTGTTTGTCCACACTCCCTGTATTAGTGATGCTCTGGTGTTTCTTTATTTTCCACTCTATTTGTCACTCTTTTATACTCCTCAGATGCTAGTTAATTCAGAGAGTGAGAAATGGACATAGACCGAGTTCATCCACTCTTGGCAGTTTACCCACGTGTTGCTTCTGTTTCTTAGGGACACTTCTCTGTAGGCATTGCTCACAGTGGTAGGGTGCGTCCCTCTCTTCTGTTTTAGTCCTGATGTCTGGCTGTTTCTGCTGGTTTCCTGCACTAAAGTAATGGTAGCATGGGCAGTAATCTTCCTAAGAAAATCCAGCCTAATAAAAGGGCACACAACTAGAATTCCTAACCCCAGTTTATTCTCTTAATCAGTGGTTGCTGGTTTTCATATGCTCTGTGACTCCCTGACTATGCCTTACCATTATCGGTGTCTTCAAGTGTTGTTGAACTGGATTCTGAGATTCAGCAATGTTTATATATTATCTTAGCGTCACCTCCAGAGTAGGATTCATAAGAAGGAGCCAATAACCAGCAGATGGTGCTGGTCTTTTACCTTTTTCAAGGGCCAAAACCCGTATTTTACTTTTACAGGTAATGGCTCTAAGTGATTATTAAATTTCTTTAAAGTTCTCAGAACATCTTGGAGTATTAGAGTAGTTTTATGAACAGATGAGAAGAAGATAAATGTATCTAACAATTTATGTCTCTTTCTTCATGTATAAAATTGTGCTGTTCTGGTTACAGTTCATTTTGAAAACCTTTTATGATAGCAGTATAATTGACTTGTAAAGTATTGTGATCTATAACAGCTACTATTTATTGAGTGCTCACTGTATCCTGGGTACTGCAGTAAGTGTTTTATGTATATAATGTTGGAGAAAGACCAGGATGATTTCTCCAATGAGAAGTTTTAATAGGTTTATAGGAATTGTGGATAACTATTGACTCTTGAGGACAAAAATTATACTGAGATATTTTAGCAACAATAAATTTCATTAAGGTCATAGAATATTTTGCCTGAAGAAGAGGAAAATTATTGAAGAAGGAAATTTAGAGATTGCTCTTGAGAGAACCGAGATGTGGAGAGTTTGTCACTTTTATATATAGTTCATGAGCTTTCTCTATTTTTTGGTTTGGGGGTATATTTGGGTTGACATACAGAAGTATTTCATTGTTGGAGTATTTAATATTTATAGATTATTGCAAATAGAAAAGATCACTTAAAAGCTATTTACTACGTGCTTGTGTGTTTTGTACTCAGATGTGAATATAGAAAATAAACCGGATATCATTCCAGCTTCCTAAAGCAGTTTAAGTGATCATTATGTTTTATCTAGTTTTTCATCTAAAAGACTATTTTACTTAACTATTTAAGTTTATTTTTAGAATATATCTTTAGATGTAGCCTTTACCTTTATTAAAGCCTCATTTTCTACTCTTATCTTATGCTTCCTGATTATACTTGCTACTGGAACCCAAAACAATGATAGTATAAAATATGAAATGAAGAAGAGAAGACGTAGATCAGGAGGAAATTTCTAGCTTTATGTAGCTAGAGTTTTTTTGCTTGACATTATTTAAGCAGTGAAATTGTTTTCCCCATTTTTTAAAATTAAATACAATTTATACACAGTAAAATTTACCCTTTTTAGTGTACTGCTCTGCCTCTTTTGACAAATGGAAACAGTTGTATAAGCACCACAGAAAAAGAAGATACAGAATATTTCCATCACTCCCCAAATTGTTCTGTCGGTAATGCAACATTTCATTTTCTGACCCTGGCAACCAGTAATATGTTTTATGCCACAAATTTTGCCTTTTTAAGAATATCATATTAATGGAATCATACCATATATAGTCTTTTCAGTCTGGCTTCTTTTACTTAGCACAATGCATATGAGATTTATACATATTGCCTGTATTAATAGTTCACTCCTTTTCATTGCTAAGTAGAATCCATACTGAAGATTCTTTGTCATTTCCTAATTTAGGGAGATTTAGGTTGTTTCCAGTTTTTGGTGATTAAAATTACTATATTCCCATATAAGTTTTTGTGTCAACAGAAATTTTCACTTTATTTGGGTAAATATCAAGAAGTAAAATTACTGGGTCATTAAAAGAAAAAGGAAATTACTGGGTTATACTGAAAATATGTATTTAATTATATAAGAAAATGTGAAACTTTTTCAGAATGGCTGAAGCATTTTCGCAATCCCATCAGCAGTTTATGAGAGGGTTCCAATTGCCCCTCCTCCTTGCTAAGGCTTGGTGTTGTTCGTTTTTGAATTTTAACCATTCTAAAAGATATGTAATAGTATCTAATTATTCTTTTAACTAAATGACTAAGAAGGAGCCAACAACCAGCAAATGGTGCTGAATTTTTACCTTTTCAGGGACCAAAGCCCATATCTGAGCATTTTTTATTTGCTGTCTGTGTATCTTCTTTAGTGAAGTAGCTATTCAGATCTTCTACACATTTGTTTTTTGGGTTTCTTCTTATTGAATTTTGTGAGTTCTTTAAACATCCTGGATATAAATTCTTTATCAGATATATGATTCACAAATACTTTCACAAACTGTTCGTGTCTTTTTATTCTCCAGTATGTTTATAAAAACACCTTTTTGAGGAATAACTAATATACAATAAACTGAACATGTATAAAGTATCCAATTTGGGAGTTTTGCCATGTGTATACACCTGTGAAATCATCACCACGAAGTAATGAACACATTCGTCACCCTCAAAAGTTTTCTTCTGCCCCTTGGTAATCTTTCCTCCCACTTATTCCTAGGTAAACATTAATTTTTTAAAAAATTCCAAGTTAGTTTGCATTTTCTAGAATTTTCATATAATATGTCCCTGGTTTTCTTTTCTTTTTTCTTATTGGTCTGTTGTCTTTCACTCAGGAAAATTATTTGGAGATCCATCTATGTTGTCGCATGTATCAAAGTTCATTCTTGTTTAATTGCCAAATGGTGTTCTATTGTATGGATATACCACAACTGGGTTATTTCTGATATTTGGCTATTACCATAAAAGCCACTATGAACATTCTTATGTAAATCTTTTAGTGGGTTTACCCTTTCGTTTCTCTAGGAGTGAAATGGCTGGGTAATATGGTAAGTGTATGTTTAACTTTTTAAGAAGCTGCCAAACTGATTTCCAGTATGATCGTAGTGTTTTACATTTTGTAAAATAGCATTTGTTATGAGTTCTAGTTGATCCACATTTTCACCAACACTTGATGGTCAGTCTTTAATTTTAGCTATCCTAGTAGGTGTGTAGTAATACCTTATTATACTAAAATTTGCTTTTTCCTAATGCTGGTGATTTTGAGTACTTATCATGTACTTATATGGAATTCATGTATCTTTTTTTTTGATGAGATGTCCATTCATATTCTTTGTGCACTTTTTTATTGGGTTGTTTTTCTTATATTTAATTTTTGAGAGTTCTTTATATATTCAGAATACTGTCACATATGTGATTTGCAAATATTTTCTTCCAGTCTGTAGTTCGTCCTTTCATATTTTTTTTGAGAAGGGGAGGAGTTTTTAATTTTGCTTAAGTTAAATTTGTAAATATTTATTCTTTTAAGTATCATGCCTTTGATTTTGTATCTAAGAAATTTTTGCCTAGTCCAAGGTCACAAATATTTTCTCCTGTTGTCTTCTTCTAGGTGTTTTATAGGTTTAGGTTTTTAAAAAAGCTTTATTGAGGAATAATTGACAAATATAATTGTTTATATTTAAAGTATAACACATGATGATTTGATGTACATATATATTTTAGAATGATATATAGTTTTAGATTTTACATTTAAACGTACGGTCTGTCTTGACATAAATTTTGCATATGGTGTCACATATGGACAAAAAATACTATCTCTTTCCCTGTAAGTAATGCTTTAATGATGTCCTACAAATTTTGATTTGTTGTATTTATATTTTCATTCCATTCAACATACTTTTTCGTTTCCCCTTTGAGTTCTTCTTTGACCCATGGGTTATTTAGAAGTATTAGTTTCTGAATATTTGGGGATTTTCCAGATATCTTTTAGTTATTGATTTCTAATTTCACTCCGTTGTGGTTAGAGGGTGCACTCTTACACCTTGAATTCCTTTAAATTTTTTGAGATTGGATTTGTGGCCTTGAATGTGGTCTGTCTTGGTAAATATTCTGTGTGTACTTGAGAAGAAAGTGTATTTATTCTGCTGTTGTTGGTTGAAGTAGTCTATAAATGTCAGTCAGGTCAAGTATGTTGATAGTATTGTTCAAGTTTAATGTATCTTTCCCAATTTTCTGTCTACTTGTTCTGTGATTGAGAGAGGAGTATTAATCTCTGACTATAATTATGAATTTGTCTATTTCACCTTGCAGTTTATCACTTTTTGCTTGATGTATTTTTGAAGCTCTTTTAATTTTGTACATAAATATTCAGGATTTTATGTCTTCTTGGTAAAATTACCCCTTTTTTTTTTTTTTTCTTTTTTTTTTTTTTCTTTTTGCGGTATGCGGGCCTCTCACTGCTGTGGCCTCCCCCGTTGCGGAGCACAGGCTCCGGACGCGCAGGCCCAGCGGCCATGGCTCACGGGCCCAGCCGCTCCGCGGCACATGGGATCCTCCCAGACCGGGGCACGAACCCGCATCCCCTGCATCGGCAGGCGGACTCCCAACCACCGCGCCACCAGGGAGGCCCAAATTACCCCTTTTTGATCAAGAAGTGACTTTCTATATCCTTGGTAATATTATTTGATTTGAAATTACTTTGTCTCTTAATATAGCCACTCTAATACTACTGTCAGCATGGTATATATATTTTCTCCATTCTCTTTTAACCTATTTGTGTCTTATATTTAAAGTGTATTTCTTGTAGGCACAACATAATTGGGTTGTCCTTACCCCGCCTCCCCCAGTCTGACAGCCTCTGCCTTTTAACTGTGGGTGTTTAAACCATTTACGTTTAGTGTGACTAATGATCTGGTTAGGTTTAAATCCACCATCTTGCTGGTTCTTTTCTGTTTGTCTCATCTGTTAATTGTTCTCTTTTTCCTCTTCTGCCTTCTTTTGGATTGGGTATTTTTATGGTTCATTTTTATCTCCTTTGTTTTTGTATTGGTTATAACTTTTTTTTTTTTAGTGCTTGCTTTAACTTACTGTAGTCTACCATCTGATGATATTACACATATAGTGTAAGTACCTTATAGTAGTGCACTTCCATTTCTCCCCTCTTGGTTTTTGTGCTGTTACTTTTCTTATATTTTAATTCTACATATGTTGTAAACTAAGCACTACATGGTAGTTAATTTTTAAAAACAGTTATCTTTTTTTTTTTTTTTTTTTTTTTTTTTTTTTTTTTTTTTTTGCTGTACGCGGGCCTCTCACTGTTGTGGCCTCTCCCGTTGCGGAGCACAGGCTCCGGACGCACAGGCTCAGCGGCCATGGCTCACGGGCCCAGCCGCTCCGCGGCATATGGGATCCTCCCAGACCAGGGCACGAACCCGTATCCCCTGCATCGGCAGGTGGACTCTCAACCACTGCACCACCAGGGAGGCCCAAAAACAGTTATCTTTTAAAGAGACTTAAATATTAAGAAAAAAAGCCTTATGTGTTTTTTTCACATTGTTACCATTTCCATTTCTCTCAGCGTTTTGTTGTAGATCCACATTTCCATAAAATCTGATCAGTATATTCTATCTTAGCTGAAAGTAGAAGTCCCAGTTTTTCCTTTTAACTTCTGTATCTGCACTTTTTGCTTTGGGGATTTATGATTTACAAACTAATTAATGGGTTCCAGTAGGCAGACTTTTATGTGCCTTAGTTCCATGCTTTTTAGGTTTTTGTTTTTTTTCAGGAAATCTTATATCTCACATTTAAAAGATAGTTTTCGTTCTCCAAAGAGGGTATAAACAAGTGGGATTTATTCCTTTATGTATATATTTATCTGCTGCTTACCCAAATATTTCAATATTAGATGTATGTAGTATATTATAGGCAATCCTGTAGCTCAGCTAATGCTAATATTCTAACATAAGACTAATATTTCACTTCAGTCTCAAAATAACATGCTTGTTATTTTGCTTCCTCTCTCCCCTCACCATATTCGGAAAAAATAATCCTGTTGAATATATTTTTATTGGTCATTTAGGTCCTCTTGATAAATGGAAATTCCCAGTAAAAATGAAAACTAGTTTATTATACAAAATGCAGCTTTTATATGTTTAGGACCTTCTTCAGTAGCTAAATTTAAATAATTGTATCTTAAATAGCTTAAAGCCACTCTTTAAGTCTGGTTTCTATAAGTGGATGTTTTCTTCTTTGCAGAAATTAAGTAGGTGAAAATCTGTATTTACAAAAGAGGACTATTTAGGGGAATATAACTGGCATTTTTTGTTTAAATGGTTTCTTAGAGAGTTAATTTAAAATAAGTGTTTGTTCCATGCTTTGAATAATCCAGTAAATGAGGAAATTTCTAACGACTGGTCAGGAATAGCAAGGCAAAAAACACCAACAAACTGAGTTCTGGGAAGTGTGGTGGTGGTGATGGTATGTGATATGGGTTATATCTGTGGAGATATAGTTCGTACATCTTTCTCATTGGGGGTAAGAGGGAAAAACTTTTGTTGCTGCTGGTAGTCATCTCTTGTTGGGGGAGGGGGATGATGAGGAAGATGCATTAAGAATATATTAAGAGGGCCTCCCTGGTGGCGCAGTGGTTGAGAGTCCGCCTGCCGATGCAGGGGATACGGGTTCGTGCCCCGGTCTGGGAGGATCCCATATGCCGCGGAGCGGCTGGGCCCGTGAGCCATGGCCGCTGGGCCTGCGCATCCGGAGCCTGTGCTCCGCAACGGGAGAGGCCACAACAGTGAGAGGCCCGCATACCGCAAAAAGAAAAAAAAAAAAAAAAAAAAAAAAAAGAATATATTAAGAGACAGTTGAGTTAAAGATTTTGTATGGACAGCCCACTTCTGGCAGGACAGCAGGAGGTTCTCGGTGGATGTGCTTCCCAGTGAACGGTGAAAATAGTTTTTTTTTTTTTTTTTTTTTAAAGCAGTCATTTAAGGTCTCTGGAAATGGTCCTATAGGCATACAGAAAATAAATAGTAAAATCTGCTAAAACATGGTAAGAATAACCAAAGTCTGTGGTGTTTGAATCAAGACTTACTTCCTCTTTCCCCTTTCCTAGTTTAGTAAGATGGAAACTCCACTCCAGATTGGTGCAGCCAAGAACACACCCCCTAGTCTAGCATATCTTCCTGAGAGGAGCAGTATGTCAGCTTTTCTCCTCTGGTTCCTAGCTGCTGGGGCTAAGTTCTGGGCAGGTGGGGCTGAGAGGCAGGGGCTCACTTCTACCCAGTTCCCACTTATGCCACAGAGGCTCTCCTTGTGCCACTGAGAATACTGGTACCCCAGTCACCCATGCTTCAGCTCTTAAGGCAGCAGTTGCATACTGGGAGAAGGAAGTTGAGCAGACCTGAGGCTACTGACCCCCAACTCTACCTAGTGTTCAGGTCCCAAAGTTGAGTTGTTAGTCAAAAGTGTGCCACTTTCACTACCTCCAGCTTCAGCACCATGGCTCAGAGAGTTTGCCTAGGGGGAGAACCAGGCTGTAAAATAGAGAGCTCTGCATCTCTTTCCAAAGGAACTAACTTAATTTGCAACACTATGCAGAGAAGTTCAAGCTTAAGGGTGCTTTGAAAAACAGTGGAGGTTGTGAAAGGCAATTAGGAGGAGATTGGTAGATGCATTGGAAATAAACTATAGGCTGCCTAGTTTGCTGGAGAGAACCACAAGGAATTAAGAGCTGAAAGGAGACCTCCTTGGGGTCAGAATAAATCTCCGACACTGCCCTTGGGAACTATCCTTTCAAAGGAGCCCAGATTTGTTTGGATCAGTCATCTGTGGAGCAGGCTTTGCTTCAGGGCATTGTTGAAAACAGTAGAGCAATCAGCTGGCAATTAGTGGTGCTTAACAGCTGAGTTTGGCCAGGGAAAAAGATAGGGAACCCTGCCAAAACTGCTGTCACCTCATGGTAACTTTGGGAACCCAAAGCTGTGCCTCCTGAAGAGGAACATCAGGGGCTTCACACTGAGGGAATATGGACGAAGAGACTTCACTGAACTGGTCCAGTCAGTGACTAAATAAATAAACAAGTGAATAACAATAACAAACCCCAGAGGGAGGCAACCAGTATCCAGAGTTGCTGCAATATTGTATCTACAGTGTCCAGTTTCCAACAAAATATTATGAAACATGCAAAGGAACAGGAAAGTATGACCCATACACTAGAACAAAAGATGGGCAACAGAAACTGAGAATGAGAATGACCAAATGTTGATTTAACAAAGATTTCAAAGTAGCCATTATAAATATGTTCAGAGAACTCACTCTGAGAGAATTTATTCAGAGTGAGTGAACTCAAAGAATTTACTCTTTCAGTGAGTAAAAGAAGGAAACCATAATTAAAGAAGTAAAGTATGATGATAATATGTATCAAACAGAGAATATCAGTAAAGAGATAGAAATTATAAAAAAGAACTAAATGGAAATTCTGGCTTTGAAAAGTACTAAATGAAAGTAAAAATTCACTAGAGGCTTAATGATAGATTTGACTGGCAGAAGAAAGCCTTAGACAACTTGAAGATCGATTGATAGAGATTATTCAGTCTGAAGAACAGAGAAAAAAGAATGAAGATTAACGAACAGAGTCTCAATAATATGGAACACCATTGAGTGTATCAACATACAACATACTAGTAGAGGAAGGGGCGGGGGAAGGAGCAGAAATAAAATATTTGAAGAAACAATGGCTGAAAACTTCTCAAATTTATTGAAAAACATAAATCTATGTATTTTGGAACCTCAACAAACTCCAAGAAGAATAAACTCTTAAGAGATTGAAAAAGACACATTATAGTAAAAATGCAGAAAGTCTAAGAGAAAATCTTGAAAGCACCAAGAGAAAAACAACTTGTCATTTACAAGGGAACCCCAATAAAGTTAAGTTGACTTATTATACAGAGGTCAGAAATGCAGTGAGACAACATATTCAAAGTACTTAATGGAAAAAACTGTCAACCAAGAATCCTCTGTCCAGGAAAACTGTCTTTCAGAAATGATGATGAAATAAATACATTCCCAGATAAAACTGAATTTGTTGCTAGCAGACCCACCTTCTAAGAAGTTCTTCAGGCTGAAATTCGAATGACTTAACATAGTAATTTGATGATACACACACACACACACACACACACACACACACACACACACGCACCAGTAAAGGTAATCATAAGTTAACATATAATATATAAAAATAATAAAAAACAGTATAAATGCATATTTGTTCTCTGAACTGATATAAAAAGCATTTGTGTAAAACAATATGTATATAATGTATTTTGGCCTTATAACACAGAAATTCAGTATCTGTGCCAATAACAGCATGAAGAAGATTTATGGGAACAAAGCTGTGTTGAACTAAAGAAATAACTTGATTGTAATTTAAATCTGCAGAAACAAATCAAGAGAACCAGAATTGATAAATTTGAGGTTAATATAACAAAAGCTATAAATATATACTTGCTCCTTTCATCTCTCAGCTTCTTTAAATGTCATACATTATGTAAAGTAATAATCATAACAATTGCTATAACAATTGTAACATTTATAGATTGAGTATTAACATTTTGTTGATTTTATAACATTTATTAGAATTATATATATATATATATATATATATATGCACAATAATAGCACAGAAAGGGGTAAAAGGGAATAGAGCTATATAGGAATAACATTTCTGAATCTCACTTGTTTTAGTATAAATCTGGAGCTGAATTTGATAAGGTATGTATGGGAAGCCCTAGAACAAACATGAAGGAAGGAAATAACTAAATATATATACATATATATGTAATCATTAAAGAAATTTAAAAGCTACATTAGAAGGTATTCATTTAATGCAAGAAAAGCAGTAAAGGAGGAAAAGAGGAATAAAAAAGACAGAAAACAAAAAGTAAAATGGCAGACATAAATACACCTATATCAATAATGATATTAAATGTAAATGGGTTAAACAATCCACTAAAGTTAGAGGTTGTCAGATTGGATAAAAAACACATATAGGATCTAATCATATGCTGTCTATAGGAGACACACATCAGAAGCAAATATACAAATAGATCAAAAGTAGGGCTTCCCTGGTGGTGCAGTGGTTGAGAGTCCGCCTGCCGATGCAGGGGACACGGGTTCGTGCCCCGGTACGGGAGGATCCCACATGGCCACGGAGCGGCTCGGCCCGTGAGCCATGGCCGCTGAGCCTGCACATCCGGAGCCTGTGCTCCACAACGGGAGAGGCCGCAACAGTGCGAGGCCCGCGTACTGCAAAAGAAAAAAAAAAAAAGTAAAAGGTTGGCAGAGGATATATCATGTAAACAGCAACCATAAGAAAGCTGCAGTGACTGTACTAATGTAAAACAAAATTGACTTTTAATAAATGATTTTTAAAATGTTCTTGGAGATAAAGAGGCATACTTTATATTGATGAGTGTCAATCCAAAAGGAAGATACAACAATTATACATATATGATTCTAACAACAGAGCACCAAAATACATGAGGCAAAAACTGACAGAAATAAAGGGTGTATTAGACAGTTGAACAGCAGTATTTGCAGACTTCAGTACCCCACTTACGATATTGGATAGAACAACTAAACTAGGCAGAAGATTAACAAGGAAGTATAAGTCTTGATCAGCACTCTAAACCAAATATACCCAACATACATCTATAGGACACTCTATCCAGCAATAGCAGAATAGTACTTGTCTGAAATGCACATGGAACATTTTCCAGGGAGTACTGTGTGCTAGGCTGTAGAACAAGTTTCAAACAACAAAAGAATGGCATTAGTAATTAAAGAAGATTGGGAAACTCACAAATGTGTAGAAGTTAAGCAGCATACTCCTAAATAACCAGTGGGTCAAAGAAGACATCAGAAGTGAATTCAGGAAATACTATGAGATGGAAAAAATGAAGACACAATATACCAAAACATGACTGCACCTAATGCAGTGCTTAGAGGGAAAGTTATAGCTATAAATGTATATTTGAAACAAAGAAAGATCTCAAGCCAATAACCTAATCTTCTACCTTAAGACGGTGGAGAAGAAGAGCAAACTAATCCTAAAGCAAGCAGAAGAAGTAAATAATATAGAGCAGAAATTATGTGACATAAAAAATAGCAAAACAATAGAGAAAATTAATAAAAGCAAAAGCTTGTTCTTTGAAAAATCAATAAAATTGACAAAACTTTTAGCTAGAAAGTTTTTTTTGCATTGACCAAGAAAAAAAGAGAAGATTCAAATTACTAGAATCAAAAATGAAAGATAGGACATTACTATCATTCTTACAGAAATAAAAAAGATTGTAAAAGAATAATAACAATTATATACCAATAAGTTAGATAATTTAGATGACATGGAGAAATTCCTAGAAATATAAACTATCAAAATTGGCTCAAGATAATCTAAAACAAGTAAAAACATTGAGTTAGTAATATAAAAAAACTATCCACAAAGAAAAGCCCAGGCTAGATGATTTCACTAGTGAGTTCTATCAAAAATTAAAGAAAAATTACTACCAGTTCTTCACAAACTCTTGCCAAAATAGACTTAGTTGGGGGCATGTGTATCCACCTGGTGGAGTGGAGAGGGTGACAGTTGCATCAGGGGAAAGGCAGTATGGTGTTTATCTTTCCTGTGACTGGAAAATTAAGTATCCCCGGTTTGATTGGAAACTTCTTTCCATATAGTGACTTCCTGAATTCATTATCCTTATCTATTTTATAAGACTTTAGTTTATACATGTTCTTGAAGAATATTGTATTGACTGAGTGGCTTTGTTTAGTGACTGCCTTTGAAGGCAGACCTGTTGATGATTGAATCCGAATTTATTTCAGAATTGTGAGGTTTTGAGTTTACGAGAGAATACCAAATACTAGTTGCATTTGTTGGTTCTAATACGATAATATTGTCAGTCTGAAGGCATTACTAAATTCTCCATTTTCAGGTTTTTAATGATTTAATTTTAGTGTTTTGATCTTTTATAAGAATAAAATATGTGTACGTGTTCCTTGGGTCACTTTGGGTAAGGTTAGAGTGTGAAGTAGGGCGGAATTTATTGATATTTTTCACTTATAGTTTCTATTTTTCATTTATATTTTCTTTACATTTTAGCTTAGTTTTTCCAGGGGACTTTATTTACTTTTGTATAGCATATTTGTCAAAGATCATTTGGATATATCTCTTTTCAGTCTCACAAATTTTTGAGCTGGTAGGTCAACTATTGTTATCTTTTTCACCTTCGTGTGTGTGTGGATTTGTGAATTATGGCATCCTTTTTTTACCATTTGGGATATAAACAATGACTTCCCATTAGTGTCCCAATATACAGCACCAGTGGAACTCAGATTAAACTCTCTGCCTTCCAAGTTCCAAAGCCTTTTTGTTGACTATCACAGGAAGCTGGTTGTTCAGATTGCTGTTATTGCCAGTACACACAACCATGTATTAATACAAAATGATAATGGTAACAGATATCATTTAATGAGTGAGTACTTAAGTTATCAGGCAGTATGGCCAGAGAATTGTTGTAGCTAAAATCTAGATTATTTGAAGACATTCTGAATTTACTGCTGTTCTTGATCTTAAGCTAGGACAGTGGTTCTCAATAGGGGGCAGTTTTGGCCCCCAGGGAACTTTTGGCAATGTCTGGAACATTTTTGATTTCTATAACTGGTGAGTGCTATTGGCATCTAGTGAGTAGAAGTTAGGGATGCTGCTAAACATTTTACAATGCGCAGGATGGCCTCCCACAAATTATCTGGCCCAACATGTTACTAGTGCTGAGATTGAGACTCCAGGATTTAGGTGATTTTGCCCTCATGCAGTGAGAAGTGAGGAAGGTTTGAGGGGAAATGGTGCTTTCTTCTAGTGTTTGATTCAACTATGATATTTCCATGCCAGTATTTCTAAACTAGCCACCAGAATGTCTAGCCCTGGAAACCTTTAGGTGTCTGCCATCTCAGGGAAAACCTAGAACAACTATCTTAGATCACTGCTCTGCATGCCTGACCCAGTCTACAAAATGTCTATTTCTCATCCAAATGAGAAAAGAATTTTAAGTTTTCAACTCCTTCTCTCTCAGAAACTTCTGACTCCTTATGAAAATTTATTCACTCCTATTTTTATAACTTGATGCTCTGAACATCAGTAGTTTCATGGAAGGAAGGCAGACATTATAAAGCTCTGCCATATTGGAACTCTCTACATACAAGGCAGGAGAGAGATACTAGGTCATATTAGCTCAGCCAGTGTCACCTGAGCTACATGGTTTGGTAAAGCCAGATTCAACCTTACATATGTCTGACATAAAGCCATACTGTGTTTGTTCCACTACCAGAGAGATGTAAATAGAGCTTAGTTTAAATATATTAAGGAACTAGTCTTTTCATTTTATAAGTTATTCAGGGCTTTTTTCTCTGATCTGCTTGAAGTACTTCATTGCTGACATTTATCTCAGTAATTTCTAGCAGATAAACTGTTTACCTTTTGAAGAATGCTATTAACCTCTGTTATTATAGGAGTCATTGGTGATAATCCAAATGGTACTATTTCTCTCTGAAAGATTTTTTTTTTTTTTTTTTTTTTTTTTTTTTTTTTTTTTTTTGCGGTATGCGGGCCTCTCACTGTTGTGGCCTCCCCCGTTGCGGAGCACAGGCTCCGGACGCGCAGGCCCAGCGGCCACGGCTCACGGGCCCAGCCGCTCCGCGGCATATGGGATCCTCCCAGACCGGGGCACGAACCCGTATCCCCTGCATCGGCAGGCGGACTCTCAACCACTGCGCCACCAGGGAGGCCCTCTCTGAAAGATTTTACTTCCAATAACTAATTAATACACTGCTAGACAAGAGAATATTTGCTTGCAGATATTTAGATCTGTATTTTATTTCTAATTAGAGAACTTTTGACGTAAGTTAAAATTTTTATTTCAGACAGTATAGTTCATGAGACTCTACAGCAGTGGTTCTCTAAGTGAGGCCCCTAGACCAGCATCATCAGCATCATCTAGGGGCTTGTTAGACTGCAGATTTTCAGACTGAGTCCATCTCAGATCTACAGAATAAAAACTCTGGGGTTAGGGCTGAGCAGTCTGTTTTTTTAACAAGTCCTCCAGGTGATTCTGATGCTTGATAAACTTTGGGAACTGTTCAACAGAGAGTGTCTTGCTGAATTGAGTTTATTTTAATGCAGTGCACTTGTATTATTGTTCTTTCCACATTTTAAAGCTGTATTATTTATGGGAAGATGAACTGTCCAAATTATAGATTGAATTCAGGTAGCACATATAAAGTACTTAAAGACTTCTTAGGCAGATTTGAGAAATACTTTTTCAAGGGATCACCTTGAAATAAAGCCCTCGAGATTTTTTTTTTTTTTTTTTTTTTTTTTTTTTTGTGGTACGCGGGCCTCTCACTGCTGTGGCCTCTCCCGTTGAGGAGCACAGGCTCCGGACGCGCAGGCTCAGCGGCCATGGCCCACGGGCCCAGCCGCTCCGCAGCACGTGGGATCCTCCCGGACCGGGGCACGAACCCATGTCCCCTGCATCGGCAGGCGGACTCCCAACCACTGCGCCACCAGGGAAGCCCGAGCCCTCGAGATTTATTAATTCAGACTCCTGCATTGTGGAAATATAATTGTCTGGTACTTAGGGGCTGCTGAGTTAAACAGACTTCTGAGGCATGAAATCAAGGAATATATAAACACACACACGTGTGCACCTGCACACTTCCATAGTAACTTCTAAAATGGAAATTAGGGTGATGATAATAGATATTTGAGAAGGAGTGTGCTGGAAACTATAACTGTTTAAAGAGACAAATACCTTAAACTGTACTCTAAAAGGTCATGGTGTAGTAAACGTATATAGTGCAGAGACATTATTTTAAATAATGGTAGAAAAAAAGATTTCCAGAGTTGGGTACCAAAAATAGCTTATTTGAAGATGGTTATTTTCTAAAATTGTAGTTTAATTAGTATTAATGCTCTAATTAATGTATACATATGACTGAATTACCATTGAAATGAGTCTGTTACCTATAATATTAGGAGATATGATAACGTTCAATTTACAAAGCTGTGCTATCTATAGCTTTCAAATCTCTGGGCCTTGCTTCTTATTGTACAGACGGTGCATGACTATTGAGGTATTCCAACCAATGACATTATTTTTCTTTTTATAAGTTTTATTTTTTCATGTGCAGGCCATACTACTATACTCAGGTTGAGCCTGACCTGTAAGTCCCTTTCAGTACAGGTGCTGTACGTATATGTCTTATATTTATTTTTGTTGATGGACTAATTTATATGTTAAATGTTAGTTTAGTTCATACATTAGCCTTTCTTAGTGTTATCTTAGATTGTTGGGTCCTAGGTTCAGGGACTCCTATGTCTAAAGTTAATAACATACTGAACAGGGCTTCCCTGGTGGCGCAGTGGTTGAGAGTCCGCCTGCCGATGCAGGGGACACGGGTTCGTGCCCCGGTCCGGGAAGATCCCACGTGCCGCGGAGCGGCTGGGCCCGTGGGCCATGGCCGCTGAGCCTGCGCGTCCGGAGCCTGTGCTTCGCAACAGGAGAGGCCACAGCAGTGAGAGGCCCGCGTACTGCAAAAAAAAAAAAAAAAAAAAACTCACTTGTTCAGTATATATATATTTTTTTATTATTATTTTTTTTTGCGGTACGCGGGCCTCTCACTGCTGTGGCCTCTCCCGTTGCGGAGCACAGGCTCCGGACGCGCAGGCTCAGCGGCCATGGCCCACGGGCCCAGCCGCTCCGCGGCACGTGGGATCTTCCCGGACCGGGGCACGAACCCGTGTCCCCTGCATCGGCAGGCGGACTCTCAACTACTGCGCCACCAGGGAAGCCCCAAGTGAGATATTTTAATAAACTAGACTATTCAGTAATTTTTCTAATAAGAATGATTAAAATTCCAGATAATGCCTGTTTTATCAGAGAACACCTTATTAAAGATTTAGGATATAGATGGCAGACTGGAGTAACCTTGTATGTTATTAATTTGCTTTTTTTGTTTTACTTCCAACTTTGGGGCATCTAACCCCCATAACTCTGGATAGAGCCAAGGATATTTGTACTTGGATGTCTGTTAGTGCTGTTTCTGAGACTAGTAGGCATATAGGCAAATAGAGAAGGCAGAGAGAGGTAGAGAGATGGGGAGGAAGTAGAGGGGAAGGAGAGAGAGATAGTAATAAAAAGACTACAGAGAGAGAGAGAAATAGTGATAAAAAAACACAAAAACTACAGGGTCTGGATTGATCTCTATTTGCTCTGAAGTTATATACAGTAATTGTAGCTTACTGCATAGTATATTTAATATTTAGCTCAGTAAGAAAATGAATCTTTTCAGGATTTCTATTTAATACATTTTAATTTAAATTAATGAAAAAATAAATGACTGTTCATTTACAAAATAATAATGTTACATTTCAGAATTAAAACTCAGACTCTTTTATTTAACTGTCCAAATTCAGTGCTTTGGAAAATAATGTGCTCTTTTTTTATCCTGAAGTTAACACTTGTTAGTTATAGAAAACATGGAAAATTCTGAAAAAATATTTGAAGAAACTAAAAATCGCATATGATTCTACCATTCAGAAATAATCACTTTTAATGTGTTGATATATTTTCTCCCAGTCTTTAAAAAAATAAATTTTTAAAATTGAGAGCCCTCATATCCTTCATTTTTTTTTAAAGTCTGGTATATAATTTCAAGGACATTTCCATATCTGTAACTAGTCTTTAAGATAATTTTAATAATTTCCTATTTGTATGTCATCATTTTATTTAACTCTTCTATATTGTCAAACATTTGAGTTGCCATTTTTCTTTCCTATATTAAATTATGTGGTGAACCTTCCTGTTCATAAATCATTATCTTGTAAATCTGTAAATATTTATCTGTCTTTTACTTTCCTTCTAGATTCCTAAATGGGGAATTACTGAGTCAGAGTATATAAATGTTTTCAAGATTCTTAATGTGCATTGCCAAATTGCCATCCAAAAACACTGATCTAATTTAACTTCTACCAGCTGTATGTAAGATGCCTATCGAGGAATACACTTGTCAGAACTAGGTATCATTATCGCATTTAAAAATTATCATTAGTTTCCTTAATGAAAAATTGTATCTTATTTTATCAAACATTGTTAAATTGAGCTTGTGTGCCACAACTACTGAAGCTTGCGTGCCGCAACTACTGAAGCCCACATGCTCTAGGGCCTGCACACCGCAACTGCTGAGCCCGCGTGCTGGAACTACTGAAGCCTGCACATCTATAGCCCATGCTCTGCAATAAGAGAAGCCACTGCAATGAGAAGCCCACACACTGCAATGGAGAGTAGCCCCTGCTTGCTGCAACTAGAGAAAGCCCGTGCGCAGCAGTGAAGACCCAACACAGCCAAAAATAAATAAAATTAAAAAAAAAAAAGAAAATGATAGAAGAAAAATCCAGAGTTATTATAAAGGAGAAAGAGAATAAGGAGCAAAATGACTTCTTAAAGACAGTGACTGGAAGTTGGGAAGACATGCCCCAAAAAATAGATGAGTACTATAATCTGTTTCAAAACAAGCTGAAATAAATGTAGAAAATGATGTAATATATGAAAGAAAAACATAAATTGGAATTAGAAAAGGGTCAAATTAGGTGATAGAACTCAAGAAAAAGTAGAAAAAATATAAAATTTCAGAAATGATCCCTAATCTAGAAGAAATTCAAGAGTAAATAAACATTACAGGTAATGTGTAAAGAGATACAATAGGTGAAAACAGAAATTTTTAATCAAAGAAATGAGAGAATAAATAAAAAATTCAAGAGGAAGCAACAAATATTGAAAGCTAATCAATGTTATAGATAATGCAAGTCCCTGTAGAAGAAAACCAAAGCGAGGAAACAGAACAAATACTAAAAAGTGTAATTCAAAAAAAGTTCCTAAAATTAAAAAAGAAAAAAAAAGATTTGAAACTGTTTAGTGAAAAGATACACTGTACAGTATATCCAAAAATATTGACCCAGAACAATGACAGCTGATAGAAATGCTAGTAAAATTAATGAACTTTAAAGAAAAAAATCCTTTGAACACCAGGCAAAAAGACTAAATGATTTTTAAAGGAAAGAAAATAAGATTGTCATCAGACTTTTTAACAGCAATGCTTAATGCTAGAAGAAATGGAATAACATTTAAGATACTCAAGGAAAGAAAATGTGAACCAAGGGGTAATGTGTGGATTTATATCTAGCAAAATGACTTTCAAGTGCGAAAGCCCTGAAAAATCTTTATTGATGTGTAAAAAACCTCAGAGAATGTAAAGAATAAGCTTCATACAAAATAACTAGCAAGGTATGGGCATAAGAATTGGTGGCTAACTTTAGGTATTTTCTCCCTCTTGAAGATTCCTAACTCACAGGCACCTTCATTGGCTCAACTTATTTCAAGTGTTATGCTATAAATGTTCATAATTTGGCTACATTCTTTAATATGGCAGCCTCGAATAGGAAGGGAATAGGTCTTTTTATTTAGAGTATTTTTTGTATAATGGTGTGAACATGGCTCCTTTAGAATGGACACACTGTTACTACATAGAGCAGAGTTTCTCAATCTTGGTACTCTTGCACTCTTGACATTTTTGCTGGATAATTCTTTGTTTTGGGGGCTGTCTTGTGCATTGTAGGTTGTGTAGCAGATCCCTGTTCTCTACCATCTAGATGCCAGTAGCATCCCATCTCTATTGTGACAACCAAAAATGTCTCTACATTGCCAGATATACCTTAGAGGGTAAAATTGGCCCTAGTAGAGAACCACTGCTATGGAATGTTGAGTATTGCTACAGAGAACTTGTTAGTACATCACTGTACTTGATCAACCATGAAGACCCACCTTCAAATTGTAATAGAAAGAAGACCTAATAAAGGAAGTCAGTTAGCCAGGATAATGCCATTATAGATTGGGTTATATATTTCATAAGCTTTACTTTTGAAATGGGAGATTGAGTGTGTGTGCGGGTGCACACGTGTGCACACACACACAATCTATAAGTAATTATGCACTTATCAAGTTAAGTGCAATATGATAGTTTCAGAAAGATAAAATATCAGTGTAAGATATAACAAAAATTTGATTAATAGAATTTCAAAATTGTACATTTTTGTCCCATATTTTCATATTTAATCTTTAATTTTTAATTTACTGAGTTATTTTCAATATTTTACATGTTAACCTTATGTATATTTTCAACATATCAAAACTTTCTGAAAGATGTCTTCTTGATTGTAACTTGTACTACTTCTATGGAAGGATTTACTTATTGGTGTATAGGAAAGGCACCTTTTTTAAGCACATATACTTGTAAGTATAGGAGAAAAGCACTCACTTATAAGTGCCTACTTATCTAAAGGTATATTGAAAAGGTACTGTTCTAGGCATAACACTGAAATAAGGGATACAGAATTTAGGGGTAAGTATTGTTTAACCCCTAAGTGACTGCATGACATTTCCTGGAGCTTTTAAGCTTGTATACAAAAATCACAAATTATGCCACCCCTAGATGTGAATGTTTCATTTGAGGCTTCTTTGATTTCATAATGAGCAAACATTAAGTAATAAAATTCACGTAGTTGAAGTTTGCCTTACCTTGGATTTTCTCTGGAATTTAAAAATTTTTTCCAGTTAAGAATAACTCTCAGTTCTCAAATTTTATCAGAATTGAATAGTTTGCTCAATAAAATAACATTTAGAGCATAAAATGTTCATTATATTTTGGAAAAAGTTCAGGTTATCAGCAGTCATTATTTGCTAACCTTGCATTTAAGTACCAAGTATCACAAGATTAATGGATATATTTTCAGACAACATAAGGTACTGCCACTTCAGCTGTTATAAGCTAATTTTTCTTACAAGTGCTTCATACCTTGGATTGGTTTGAAGAGCCTTACCGTAATTCTGGTTTTCAGGCTTTTAAAAATGGAGGTGATCTCTGCTGATTTAATATGATTCATCTCCTTCAGGCCTTGCATTTCCCAGGGTAGCATTTCACAAACTGCCCCGTTAGATGTGAATAGGTTTGGAGGTGGGGATTTCCAGCAGGATCTGTGAATCTTGAGAAAAACTGCTTGTTGTATCCTACTTAGAGATTGACTACACACAGTAACATATTAAGTGGTTTTAGCTAAAGAAAACTGTTTAACCTGTATTTCTCAAAGTTAATTGACCATGGAATCCTTTTTGTTTGAGTTTAAGAGCTTGAAGAGCAAATATTTTGTGGACCAGTTTTGGAAGCAGTATTGTAGTACAAGATGAAACCTGCTGCTTCCTCAGCAACTGTTAAAATGACCAGTGGAGGGAACGTGTTAAAAGTATTAACACAGAAGTTGTAGAGAATTAAAGGAAAAATCTGAAGGATAAAGAAGGGATGCTTTGAAAAGGGAGAGAGAGTAGGTTTAAGAGGATAACTAGCTATAAATTGAAATTCTGGAATTAAAGGAGTTTGGCATATGCTACATTAGCTCTTTTATAAAGAACATAGCTTGTCATGTGATATAGAAAGAGGGCTAGCAGAATTAGAAATTATATTGATGAAAGAGTTTAAATAATGAATTGATGGGTATACCTTTATATTACTTTTGTATATATTTGTGTTTGATGGTTTTGTTTGTGTTTGTAATATCCTTGATTCATTTGGAAGCAGACAGTCTGCATAGGAAGGAGAAGTTATTCAAACCCTTAACTTTCTTTAGACAGCTAGCTTACGCACAGACCTTACTTAATCCCCCCCATAGCCTGTGTTTTCAGTAATTTCACTCCTTCTTTGGATGGGGAAGCTGGCTGAAAAAGATTGTGACTTGGGCCTCCCTGGTGGCGCAGTGGTTGAGAGTCCGCCTGCCGATGCAGGGGATACGGGTTCGTGCCCCGGTCTGGGAGGATCCCATATACCGCGGAGCGGCTGGGCCCGTGAGCCATGGCCGCTGGGCCTGCGCATCCGGAGCCTGTGCTCCGCAACGGGCGAGGCCACAACAGTGAGAGGCCCGCATACCGCAAAAAAAAAAAAAAAAAAAAAAAAAGATTGTGACTTGCCTAATATCATACAACTAGTTATTTAAGAAACTGGTAGTTGGAGCCTAGATCTTTATATTATAATAAATTATCTAATTATGAGTAAGCAGCTGAAACTTGTAATGGACATTAAGAAAGGAAAATCTTGTTCTAACCAGAGAATTTCCTGTAAGTCCTTCAGGCTATTAAGAATCGTGCCTTCTGGTTTTCTTGATTCTTTCTGTCAAAATGGAGGTGATGGAAGAAGAGATGAAGGCAGTAAACTGTAGGGATAAGAGCACTAGAGTGCTCTAAAGTTAAACAAGTTTAAGCTCTGATTCTATCACTTAACTAGTTTTGACCTTGGGCAAATTATTTAACTTCTTTAGTCCTCAGTTTTCTAACTTATTAAATGGATTTAATAATACCTGTCTCATAGTAAGTGTTTCATAATTGGTAACTGATGTCATCATCATAATCATTAGTTACATTAAGTGAAAGGATTCAGTTAGAATTGAGTTTCCTTGTCAGAGGCACAGGAATGTTGGCCTCTTTCCCTGGCAGGAGGGAGAATGATCTTACCTGCTAATTTACTTTATAACATAAGACAATGATCTATGATTCAGAAGGCCTAAGTGCCAGGGCCTTAGGTTACTGGAAAAGAACCTTAGATAGATTGCTGGTACTTAGGGCTTATATTTTGTTATTGTTAAAATAGAAATATCATCCTAACATGAAAATCCAATGAGATACTGAATGTTAATGTACTATGTGTAATATAGAGAGGGCCATGAAAATAAAAGTTTCAAAGAAAACATTTATTGAATGCTTAACTCTGTGGAGAAACACTGTCAAGCTCTGAGTCACCATAAAGGGTGTACAATTATAATTCTTTATAAGTATATACTATTGCATAACTTATATTCATAAATAGAATTTAAACTGTACACTTTTTTTTTTTTTTTTTTTTTTTGCGTTACGCGGGCCTCTCACTGTTGTGGCCTCTCCCGTTGCGGAGCACAGGCTCCGGACGCGCAGGCTCAGCGGCCATGGCTCACGGGCCCAGCCGCTCTGCAGCATATGGGATCTTCCCGGACCGGGGCATGAACCCGTGTCCCCTGCATCGGCAGGCGGACTCTCAACCACTGCGCCACCAGGGAGGCCCTAAACTGTACACTTTTTTTTCTCTACAAAATACAACTTTGCTATTTCTAGTTCATCACCAATGAAAAATAAAGGTAATAAACAAGTTCATTTGATCCTTTTGGTTACTTAAAGTAAGAAGAACCTAGCCTGAAGGTAGAGGATCCTTGAGAAAGCTGCATAGAAGGGAAAGGGTGTGGATTAATCCATGTAAGTGTGGTGACCATACTCTTTCACCCAAATCTTGGAATACATATTCTGATATAGTATGACACTAATATTTAATATTTGAAATTGGTGTTGCCTTATAAAATACGGAGGATCATCACTGTAAGTATAGGTGATACTAGCATAGATAGTACTTCTCAGATCTTACATTCCACGGGACATGTACAAGTTTGGAGAAAGAGAGTCGTCGTGTTAAGGGAAAGACTTCTTCCGTAAGGGAGCAGAGGGTAAGGACGTGTAGTGGGCAGCAGTCTTTCTGAAAGAAGATAGTAGATGTCTTTAATTTGTATAGCACTTAAGAGTTTAGCAAATGATTTTTTTCCTATATTGTCTGATTTAATCCTTACAGCACTGTGAAGTACTCCTAGCACTATTCCTTGTTCAGCAGTTTAAACTTAAATTTTAAAAAGATGTACAAAGTTTGTTTATAAGCCTATAATTAAAGAAAAGAGTCACTTTTGTGTAGATTCTATTCCTGATCCACATAGTATTCACGTAATGTAATTATAATATCATTTCTCTAATGCTTTGTCAATCTTTAGTTTAAAAAAATTTTCAAGCTATCTAAAGTTCACTTTTCTCTCCTTAAACTAAAAATTTTAAATGGACAGGCGTAGTATAAAGCTAGGCTTTTAGTACATATTACCCTAATTAAGCTTCAGAATAATCAGTAATGAATAATGAAGGTATGGATTATTATCCTGATTTTACCTATGCACCCCCAGTCACAGGACAAAGCTAGAAGTGGAAACAAGATTTAACTGATTCCGAAGTTTTTATTCTTGTTTTTCTACCCTGCCTATTTGAATTTATTTTCATACACCTTGCTTTTCTAATCTGATCAAGCATTTATAGTGTACACTCAGTATTTAAATTTGACACTTTAGAGAGAGCGTATAGTTTTGATTCTGTAACATTACTTTATTAGATATCACTGAGAATGTTAACATAATATTAGCAGCTACTACGTATTATATGCATGACATATAATGTACTTAGCTCTATTCACCGTCTCCTTTACAACAAACAATACTGTTAGGTAGATGTTGTATCCATTTTACGTATAGGGAAACTGGGGATGAGATAAGTTAAATCATGTACATCAAGTTCATATATCTAATAAATGGTAGCTTTGGGATTCACATGTAGTTTTGATTCTATAGCCCATCTTTATATTGTATTTAAGTATATTCTTATGGCTCCAATATGTCTGTATTTTAATAGAGAAACTTATGAAATCTTTCAGAAGATAAGATATGTGAAAAATTGACCTTTTTCTCTCAGCAGTGTCTTCCTGGGTAGTATTTGAAAAGTAGTCCTCCAAATAATTGTGAATGATTACATTTTAAAATTGAAATATAACTGTCCTACAACATTATTCAGGTACAACATAATGATTTGATATTTGAATATATTGCAGAATGGTCACCACAGTAAGTCTAGTCAACATCTATCACCATACATAGTTACAGAATTGTTTTTCTTGTGATGAAAACTTTTAAGATCTAGTCTCTCAGCAACTTTCAAATATGCAGTACAGTATTAACTGTACGTGCCATGCTGTATATCACACCCTTATGATGTATTTGTTTCGTAGCTGGAAGTTTATATCTTTTGACTCCCTTCACCCATTTGGCCCACCCCCTGCCCTCACCTCTGGCAACCACCAATCTGTTCCCTGTATCTATGAGCTTTGTGTGGTATGGATTTTTCCCTTGTGTTTTTGTTTTTTGATTCCACATATAAATGAAATAATATGGTATTTCTCTTTCTCTGTCTGATTTATTTCACTTAACATAACACCCTTAGGTCCATGATGTTGTTGCACGTAGCAAGATTTCATTCTTTTTATGGCTAAAGAATATTCCATTATGTATGTGTACCACATTTTCTTTATTCATGTATTCATTGATTGACACTTAGCTTGTTTCCATATCTTGGCTATTGTAAGTAATGCTGCAGTATACATGGGGATGCATATATCTTTTCTTTTTTTTTTTTAAAACACTGAAGCCTACACTTTATTATTATTATTTTTTGAATTAATTAATTTATTTGTTTTTATTTTTGGCTGTGTTGGGTCTTTGTTGCTGTGCATGAGCTTTCTCTAGTTGCAGCGAGTGGAGGCTTCTCTGTTGAGGTGCACGGGCTTCTCATTGCAGTGGCTTCTCTTGTTGTGGAGCACAGGCTCCAGGTGTGTAGACTTCAGTAGTTGCGGCATGCAGGCTCAGTAGTTGTGGCTTGTGGGCTCTAGAGCGCAGGCTCAGTAGTTGTGGCACATGGGCTTAGTTGCTCCGCAGCATGTGGGATCTTCCCGGACCAGGGATCGAACCTGTGTCCCCTGCATTGGCAGGCGGATTCTTAACCATTGTGCCACCAGGGAAGTCCATGGAAAGTATAAATTTTGATGTATTATATGAAACCTATATTTACTCTCTAAAATGGTATCATTAATAGCACTTCATGAAGATCAAGCATTGACTACAGATGAATCTCGAATGAGTGTCTTAATGCCTGGAAGTAATACCTGGAAAGAAGTAGATTTCTTATAGAAATTTCCTTCTATCACAATACTGCTATTGGACAAATACCCAAGGTTCATGATTTTATGTAGTTCTTTTCCCTCTCTTTTAAAGAGGTCTCCTACGTTATTGGGAACATTCAACTAACTTTAGTGCCTTTCTGAAAACTTTGAAGGAAAGACACATAGAAACAAATTTTCATTAATATTTTTTATTGGAAACTTCTCTGTTTTTTCTTTTCCTCCCTTTGAGTGTGGGTGTTTATAATACATAGTGAAAAGTTTCAAGGAAATTCTTTTTCTTTTGTGTTCCCCAAACTGAAGGTTTCCCAGCATCTATTTAATTAATTAATTAATTAATTAATTTATTTATTTATTTATTTATTTATTTATTTATTTATTTATTTTCAGCTGCATTGGGTCATTGTTGCTATGCGCAGGCTTTCTCTAGTTGTGGCGAGTGCAGGCTGCTCTTCGTTGCGGTGTGTGGGCTTCTCACTGTGGTGGCTTCTCTTGCTGTGGAGCACAGTCTGTAGGAGCTCGGGCTTCAGTAGTTGTGGCTCTTGGCCTCTAGAGCGCAGGCTCATTAGTTGTACACGGGCTCAGTTGCTCCGCAGCATGTGGGATCTTCCCGAACGAGGGCTCAAACCCATGTCCCCTGCATTGGCAGGCGGATTCTTAACCTCTGTGCCACCAGGGAAGTCCTCCCAACATCTTTTTAAATTTTTAAATTTTTTAGCAGTGAGGGAAGGAATTCTGGAAAAAAAAGAATATTACTTAAGCGTATCGTGTTGTTTGATAACTTTTTGTGGAAAATAAGTGTAGACTTACAGGTAATCTTTTATGAGAGTCTAGATGATAGTCACCTGTCTTAAAGCAGTTCCCTTTAAGAAAGGACTATGTATGTATTATCAAAGGACTACAAACTTAGAGTAACACACATCAAAAATGTAACTGTTCTGTTCATTTGCTCTCAATTCTGCTGATCTGATACTCAAGCAAGCTCTATAACCTATATTCACTCATTCAACATTTATTAAAGTCCCACTACAAAGTTCAAAATAGTGAATAAGTTTATGGGTTCAATAAATAGACAAACTGGGCTCAAATCCTTGCTCTAAAACCCACTACTCTAAGTTTCAATTTACTCATCTATAAAATATTAGTTGACAACATGTAACTGTCCTATAAGCCAAATAGAACACATCCTCCTCAGCTGCCTGCCCTGGGAGTGGTGGTGCAAGGTTATTTTTTTGTTTGCCTTTTGGAAGACCGGGTGCATTTTAGATTATATTTAAGTTAGGTCATGGGATCTCAGGCTGGTTCCTCTGGTTTAAAGCCCTTCCGCTGGGCCAATAATTCTTTCTCTATCTTTTGTTACTGAGTTCTTGCATATATTTGCATTGTGGTAAAAGGATGTGGTCTATGTGATTCTGGCCTAGTAGGTGGTCAATTTTTATAGTATTCCCCATGTGCTTGAGAAGAATATGTATTCTCTAATTTAAATGTTTGTTAGATTAAGCTTGATAATCATTTTACCTTTCTATATCTTTATTAAGCTTTTTGTCTGTCTCGACTATCAATAAATAAAAGAGATACTTTGAAATCTCCCTCCATAGTGGTGGATTTATAAATTTCTGTGTTTGTAAATTCTAACAACTTTTGCTTTAAATATTTTGAGGTCATATTATTAGTGCATACCAGTTTAGAACTATCATGTCTTTCTGGTAAATTGAACTTTTGTCATTAAATAGTGACCCTCCTTAAAGCAAATAATACTGTTTGTTTTAAACCTATTATGTCTCCTATTGATATAGCAGCTCCCATTTATGTGACTAGAATATAACTGGTATAACCTTTGAACCTTTGTGTATATTTAAGAATTAGTAATCTTCCAAAAATAATATATATAAAGTAAATTTTAAAAATTAAAAAAAAAGGGGGGCTTCCCTGGTGGCACAGTGGTTAAGAATCCACCTGCCGATTCAGGGGACACCGGTTTGATCCCTGGTCTGGGAAGATCCCATATGTTGAGGAGCAGCTAAACCCATGCGTCACAACTCCTGAGCCTGTGCTCTAGAGCCTGCAAGCTGCAACTACTGAGCCTGCTTGCCGCAACTACTGAAGCCCGCGTGCCTAGAGCCCATGCTCCGCAGCAAGAGAAGCCACCGCAATGAGAAGCCTGTGCACCGGAATGAAGGGTAGCCCCCACTCACCCCAACTAGAGAAAGCCTGCACGCAGCAACGAAGACCCAGCGCAGCCAAAAATAAAATAAATAGAACAAAAAAAAATTTTTTAAGAAGAATTAGTAATCTTAAAAATAATGTATCTTTTTTATTTTGTTTCTTTATTCAGTCATTATCTGGCTATAAACTCTTGAATTAACTTTCATTTTTATTATTTTTGATTGCTGTTATTTTTAGACTTGTTTTTACTATCTTTGTTTATTTTTCCTGCTTTTTCTATATTTTTAAAAAAATACTTTAACATATGTTTTGGTTTATTTGCTTTTTATTCCATTTATAAACACAGCTGGCTTAGATATTGTACGCTCTATTTCTGTCATTTTTAGAATCTTCCCGGGAAATGTTGCCATATGTATTAACAGAGTCTTAAAAGTTATAACTTCATCTGCTCTTGAACAATGACCTTAGCGCACTTTCACTCTGAATACCTTCAACCAGATCTCTGATTATGGCTTCTGTTTCTGTGGCTCTTAATGCTGGTATTCTTGGACAGTTCAACTTTTTTTTTAAGACATTCTCTTCATTATTTTATATGAACTTCATTATTTTGTGGGAAATATTTATTTGAGCAAACATTTGTCAATAAACATATTACAAACAAAAGTACAAAAAGTATAAGTGTACAACTCAGTGAATCATTATCAATTATAACCATTACCCAGGGGTCCCCATTTATTTTTCATTTGAACATTTGAATATTTTTTACATTTACTTATAGATTTACCAGTTTACTTGTTCACCGTTTATTTGACACTCTAAGACCTTTCTGGTATTGTTTTTCTTCTTCTTGAGGTACATCCTTTAGCATTTCCTTTAGTGTAGATATTTTGGTGATACAGTGTTTTTGATTGTCTGAAATTCTTTTTCCATCCATGTTCTTGAAAGGTAGTTTTGCTGAGGATGTGATTTTCTGTGATAGTTTTTTTTTTCTAATAGAACTTTAAAACTTTGATTATGTTACTCTACTATCTTCTGCCTGAAATTATTGGTGATGAATCAGCATCAGTCCAACTGTCATTTCTTAGTTGGTGACCTGCATATTTTCTTTGGCTGCTTTTAAGATTTTTCTCCTTTTCTTTGGCTTTGTGGGGTTTTATTACCACGCACTTGGTATATGCTGCTTTTTATCTGTTCTGCTGGATTTGTATTTTCTTCTTATATCATTTGGGTCTTCCATCAGCTCTGAAAAATGTAAAGCATTATCTTTTCAAATCTTTTTTGCTGTACTATTTATTCCATCCTTTGAGGACTCTAATGGCATATATAAGTCATGTATTAGACACTATTATTATGTTTTTCTTATTGCTTGCTTGATTTTCTAATTCTACATTTTATTTCTTTAAATATTTTCTCCATGTTTATATTTTATGTCTGATGAATTGGTTATTGTTTGTGCTGTCTAGCACTCATGGTGATTTGTTTCAATGTGTGTTAGGTGGTCTTTGCTTATGACATCATTATTGAAAACCTGGGTACCTGAACTGAGGCATTTTCTTGGAAAAGGATTTATAATGTTCCTACTGACCTGGGACTACTTCAGCTATCTTTCAGAGTCCCTAACTTAATATTGGGACTTCTTAAGAAATCTTAACTTAGTATTAAAAATCATGGTATTTCAGCCATGAAATAATTCTTAGACATTTCAAAATATTAGCTATATCACCCAAGGTATGATACTTGAACAAATAATTTGTAAAACCACAGAAATGATTTTCACAGATATGAATCTCATGAAATTTAAATAATTTTTCACCATTTGAAAACCTTATATATTTCCCCTTGACAGCCAGATTACATTTAAGTGTAGAAAAGCTAAGTCTTTCATTCATTGCCATTTTATTAAAACAGCACTGACATGATGTATACTGAGTGATTGCTATTGAACAAATTTACTATTTTCACTACTTTCTTCAACAGTGATTTGAGATCAAGAAGCATGTTGTTTAGTCATTGTAGAAAAGGTCTGACAGTTCCTAAAATAGTTAAACATATAATTATCCTATAACCCAGTAATCCTACTCCTAGGTAGTACTCATAAGAATTGAAAACAAGTATTTAAACAATTTGTTCATGAATGTTCATAGTGGCACTATTCACAACAGCCAAAACGTGAAAATAACCCAAATGTTCATCAGCTGATGAATGGATAAACAAAATATGATATAATAATATAATTATTTGGAATATTATTTGGCCATAAAAAAGGAATGTACTGATAACATACTACCACATGGATGAACCTCAAAAACATTATGTTGTGTAAAAGAAGCCAGACACAAAATGTCACATGTTGTGTAATTTGATTTATATGAAGTGTCCAGAATAGTCAAATCCGTAGGGACAGAAAGCAGATTCATGGTTGTCAGGGGTGGGAGTAAAGGGGAAATGGGAGTGACTGTTTAATGTGTACATGGAGTCATACAAATATTTTGGAACTAGATAGAGACGAGACGATAGTGCACTGGAGTCATTCCCTATTGACATTAATTATCTTAATCTGTATGATGGGGTTTGGTACTGTTTTCTTCAACATTTTTACACATCAGTGAATAATTTTTCAGATGGCCATTTAATTTTGTGAATTGGAGATACGATGAAACACATTAAGAATAATGAAAAAGTACAAATTTAACTAAGTAAACAGTAATTTTTCAACTCTGTAGTCAAGACGAACTGAATGCTAGTCCTTGTAACTTGTGTTCAACCTTTAAGAACATAGAATATAATAGAATTTCTGTGGAAATAAATATTTTACATTTCAAATTTGTGACAAATATATTCAAAATTTCTTGTATAACTCAAACTGCTAATGGTTAGTGGATCACTTGATAAATTTCAGTGACTGACAGTGATCTACCCTGGGCACTTCAGGGCCTTAGTTTATTGTTTTCCAACTTTAATCATTTGCATAACCATTTTGATAATATTTTTTATATTCCATAATTTGCAGATAGGGTTAGATATGCATGTTGATAGCAGAGATCCCAAACAACAGTGACTTAAATGATACAGAATTGTATTTTGCCATCACTTAAGAGTCTGAAAGTAGGTGAAAAGGGGCTAGTATTGTACTTCTGTCAAACAAAATACTCAGGGATCCAGGTTGTTCTTACCTCGTTACTTTGCCATGCATAGCCTCCATTGCCAAGGTCACCTTATAAACCTGGATGGCTTCTTTAGTTTCAGCCATCATCTATCTGTATTCTAGCCAGCAGGAGGAGAAAGGAATGAAGAAGAGAGCTGAGAGGGTGAATGCCAGCTCTCTTTTAAGGAAGGTTCCTGGAAGCTGCCATAGGTAACTTTGTTTAGATCTAAAATTGTCCAGAATTTAGGCACATGTCCATACCTACATACGAAGAGCTTGTGAAATGCATTCTTTATTCTGTTGGCATGTGCCCAGTGAGATTTTGAGGGTTTTGTTACTGTGGAAGATTTAGTCTCTGCTTTATTCTATCACCTCTACTCTTATTTCCTTAATATTTTTCTTTAACTTATGTTCCTTATTACTTAAATAACTGTATTTAAAACATAAATAATACATTGTCACATTAAATAGTAACACCTGCCAGAAAAAGAAGAGAACTTAAAAAATCCAGTAGAGTGAAAAGGCAACAATGAGCCTATTTCCTAGATATTTACTCTTGTTAAAAAGGGAGATTAGCTTTATTAGAGAGGTGCCAAAGAAATACTAGCATCAAACTGTTTTGATATACCAAGGACTGAAAGTAAGGAGAACCAATTTATCACCATATGATTCAACCTTAGTTTTTTGCCGTAGCCTTCTGCCCTCCCCAAATCATTTCTTATTCTTCTTCCTTACCATTTTGTGAAATGCTGCCCTAGTGCATGTTGTGTACAAGTGTGCATGTGTCTGTCTATATAAAATTTATTAAATTTTAAAATTATTATTAAAATTATTAAAATTTATTAAATTTATTAAATGTTTATTAAAGTTCTTCTAGAATGAAGCAAATAATATATTTATAAAATTGTTTTATAGTTTAGCATTTTGGTAGTTTACAAATTTTTTAGACTTTTAATATTGAAGGAGTTTATATTTTGCTTGATAACTCAATTATCTTGAGAACCTTTGTGAATTTTTACTTGAAAATGAAAATGTTCATATTTTTGTATGCAGTATTTGTATATTTTATTGCTGGTCACTTTTTTTTTTTTTTTTTGCGGTACGCGGGCCTCTCACTGCTGTGGCCTCTCCCGTTGCGGAGCACAGGCTCCAGATGCGCAGGCTCAGCGGCCATGGCTCACGGGCCTAGCCGCTCCGTGGCATGTGGGATCTTCCCGGACCGGGGCCTGAACCCGTGTCCCCTGCATCGACAGGCGGACTCTCAACCACTGCGCCACCAGGGAAGCCCTAAAGGTTTTTTTTTTGATGTGGACCAGTTTTAAACTCTTTATTGAATTTGTTATATTATTGCTTCTGGTTTATGTTTTGGTCTTTTGGCCACAAGGTATGTGGGATCTTAGCTCACCCATGAGGGATCGAACCCACACCCCGTGCATTGGAAGGTGAAATCTTAACCACTGGGCTGCCAGGAAAGTCCCTATTGCTGGTCACTTTTACTAGCCACATTGCTGGGTGATTTTAAGGAAGAGAAAAGAATTATACCTATAACTGGGTTGTATTGATAAAAGAACATTGTCATTGTGTTTCTATAGCTCTGTAATTTTATCATTTTGTATCTTGATTTTAAAAGCATAAAGATAAGGATATCAATAGTATATGCTGAAAAACTCAAAATACTGAGAGAATATGAACTATCATAATAATATATAATCACTAGATTATATAAATGTTTAATTAAATTAGAAATGGCTCATCATTACCTGATCAGCCTCAAAGAAAGTATAAACAAGGAAATTCAGTACTTTTGTTTCTAATTATATATTTTATTCTTAGGAAATGGATTACACGGTCTGACAATATTGTTTATAGAAGTATTTATGGATTTCTATATAGCATTTATATTCAATGGAGATTAAAAATACTAGAATTTCTCAGTACATTTATTATTTGTTTGTGGGTAGGTTAAATTTAGATCCCCCAGGGTTGGGTGCATTGTCTAATTTGCGGAGAAACTAAAACGTTATGAGGATAGTTTGGAATGGATCCAAAGGGGATCAAAGTTCAGATAATAGATCACATGAGGAAAAGCTAGAGAAATGGAGATTTTTAACTCTAGAAAATAAACTTAAACTTGTGTACTTGGCAAACACTTATTGAATACCTACTGTGTGCTCAGAATGTTACTGTTCTCTCCTGTTGTTACCACAGAGTGTTAATAGGATATAAACTTTGGTAGAAAAAATGTTAGACTGGGGAAAGTACTGACTGGAAGAATTCAGTTTAACTGAGTTAACATTATCCCCTACTGTGTGCCAGCTACATACTGTTTTGGAGCAATGAATAAGACAGACATTGCAAAAGAGATGGAATCAAGATAATTGCTTCTGTCTTTTTCCTGTCTTATGGTTCCATAACTTTTTTGATGATTGCATTTACATTTTTTTAATGATATTGTCACTTCCTTTCAGTTAAAAAAGGGTTGAAATTTTGATTTGGATTAAATTTGGGATTTAATCCCCAAATTCTTCTCTTTTTTCCCAGAATTTTCATATAGATGAATATAAGAAAAAACTATTTAATCCATCTCTAATATCCAGAATAATATGACTGGCAAGATTGGTGGAAATTTATAAATAAAATAATTATTAAACCTAAAAAAATAGTTTCTGGTTTTCACATTACATTTTTAGTTTTGAATGATATACTCTGGATGTTGAGCTTTAAATTTGATGTTATTTTCTTAGAGCACAGTGAAACTTTAATCCCATTACCTCTGTTTCCATGGTTTCTCGTGACTACTTAAATATCTTTCTTATCTTGCACCTTTGAAGAAATTGTCACATTTTTCTTCTGGCTGCCTTTAATAATTATTTTTGTCTTTGTTTTTCAATGCTCTTCCATGTGATAAGCAAATACATATGGATTTTTGAAAAAATACTGTTTGTGTTTGATAATTCCAATATCTGGAGCCCCTTTGCCTGTGTTTTTACTTTTATCCTTTTGTTTTTGTTGCTTCTTGCATCTCTTTCCTCCTGAGTTTTCTGGTTGTAACTTGATTTGTATACTGGATTGTACTTGAAAACCATTTATAGACATAATTCGAGACTTGAAATTATATTGTCTTTCTCTAGAGTTTATTTTGGTTAGTTTGCTTGTGACAGGAATTGAGGAGCATTAGCAATCTATGATCACCTTAATCCAATTTTCTGAGCCACTAAATGACTCCAGCTTAGTCTGTAGTCTCTGCAAGAACAAATCTCTTGTTCATCTAACTACTAGTGTGAAATTTTCAGTGTCACAACTAAAAACAGTTGTATTTGTTTATTTCTCCCTAGACTCTCCAGGCTGTCAAACATACTTCTCAGTCTCAACTGTCTTTCCCGTAGTTCTTGCAGGACAAACCCAAAGGCTAAGTTTGACTTCCTGGATTTCTGTCTTCTCTCTTGGTCCAGTAAATCTTCACTACTTTGTCATTCTCTGATTTCTTTGAGAAACTTAAAAAAAATATTAATATTTTCCAGTTTTTCTGGTTATTGGTAGGAGCATAGATCTAAATGACCTCTTCTGCCATGTCTGGAACTAAAAATGCCCATTTCAGATCTCGTGTTTCTTAAAAACAAGCAAAAAAACCTTCACATCTTTTTATTGACATGTCAATTAAACATTTTTTGATTAAATAATCTATAATTTCCAATTTAATATATCTTCATTGTCTTACTTGAAAGAAGTCTCATGTGTAGAAAACAATAATAGTAAAAGGTTGCATATGTGCATTTTAGTTGTTTCTCTTATAAAACCCTATTCTAATTTGAGAAATTATGAATTGATTTGCTAATACTACTGTATGTCAATGTGTACCCAATTTTTTAGGAGAGTACAGTCTTTTCTAATGATGTAACAGTTCCTCAATACATTTTTTCATAGTTTATAACTTCTTGTAAAGAAACATTTGGATAAAAAATTTTTTTTACTACTTCGAATCAAAGTAATCTGTAGTTCATACTGTTCTTTACATATTCAAATTTAGTCTATTTTTAAAGGTTAATGTACATGTTCATTTGAATACGATAAACAGATTTAGAATAGCATGTAGTAAATATATTTGCCCTTCAAACTCAAGAATTATACATATAAAAATCTAATCATCATTGTGAAATCAGAGACACAGTTACTCTTTGCCACTGTAGGTAGCAGTCAACTTACAAATGAATTTTATTTGGTAATTTTACTTAAAATCAGTTGTTTAGAAATGAGTGAAATTTCTGATAGAAATGTCATAATAATCCCTAGGCTGGCCTCCAGTGCTTACTTATTATCTCTTTGTGGTAAAATTTAAGCTTCACATAATATTCTTCCTAAGGAAAAAAGTATTTTAAGTTTCTTCTACAGTTTCGAGCACACACATCTCTTCCTCTTTTCATTCTTTATGGTGTGTTTTGTTTGGGGTTTTCTTTTCAGTGTCTTGTTTGATTTGTTTTGTTTGTTAGATGGATTGGGCAAGAGGTACTTCTGGAAAACAACACCTAGTTAAACTCTATATAAAAGGATGTATAGTCATTTTCTAGATAGTATGATTTGGTTATGCTAAGAGTTTGATTTCCTTTGGAGGCAGGGCCTCTGGACTCTGGGTTTCCATTACTGTTATCTAGAAAGGATATTCGTGAGTCAGATATTATTGGAAATTTCCCAATTTGTTGGAAATTCTTAATTTTTACTTTTAGTTAAATTAGATCAGTGTTTCTCAGTGGACGTGCTGTTGGCTTTGGGATGGCACAAATCTTTGTGCACTGTAGCATGTTTAGCATCCCTGGCTCCTGCCTTCTAATTACTCGTCGTGCGCCCCTAGTCACTGTGACAAACAAAAATGGACCCATGCTTTTCTAGACTATCCTGTCATGGTACTGCCCTTAATTAAGAATCCCTGAATTAGATCAGCAACTTTCTTACAATATCTTTTTACCACTTAATAAAACTTTAATTCTTAGATTTAGAAAAGTTAAGAATATACATGTTTATTGCTTTTCAGCACTGTTTGCCTATTCACCTTTGATTCTAATTTGTTCTCATTCATAATATAATGTTATGTCAAAAATCAACTTAAAATGTTTTATGCTTAAGGAAGTAGTTTTCAGATTGCTCTGTAGAACTGCTAAGTGTTCTGCAAGGGTACCCCAGGCCACAGGGAGTTGGTATTGGGATGGGAGGAGTTGGCAGCATTCTCTGGTAGGTGCAGTTTCCTTTTATCTGTTTACAAACTCTGCTTTCAGGCAAGAAAGAAGCGTTCTGTTGTCCTAAGTTATATCATCTTTCCTCTGTATTAACAGGAATAATGATTTAAAAAAAGATACATGACGTAGTGACAAAAGTATCCAAAGGTTTCCTGACATAATTTCTAGATCACTAGGTAGTATAAAAAGTATTAATTTTAAGTATTTTTAGACAAACAGATTCCCAACAATTTGATTGCCTGCTTGAGCTTCTCAGGTTAAGTTCTTTATGAGAGGAATCTCTTTTTCAGAGGACCAACCACTTCAGAGGAAAATTAAATCACCTAACAGGCCATTTGAACTAAAACAATAATTTGAAGAGAATTCTTGATTTCTTTTATACTTAGATAATTCTTCCTAAACCTATTTGTTCATATTGGTTTCTATTGTAAACTAAATAATTTTATTAATATACTAAGGTTTAATTGTAAAAACCACAGTGTCTTTTGGAATGCTGAAGTCATTTAGATGAAGTTTTACATTTTAATGTCTTGATTCTTTGGAGGTCATACTTTTGTTGCACATTCTGAATAAGTGCCACAAAAATTTACCCCCCCCCCAAATATGTAGGTATTTCCTAAATTCAAAATACTTACTCTCGGAGATTTCAACATTATGACTTAGGGAATTCTGGTTATCCTCCTTATTTAGTTCATGCTAGGTGCTTAGATTTTGGAAGAATTTAATGTGATGAAGTGGGGATTTTTTGGTTTCTTTTTTCTTTAAGTATGTGTAATAAAAGGCATACCATTTAGGCAGTGGTATAATTACTGTTGACTAATTACAGATCAGAAAGGGGGAAAAACAACTAAAGATATACAGATTTTGTAAGAGTAGATAGACCAATAAGATCATCTCAAAGGTGACTTTTTTTCCAGGAAGAATAATTCCTAGAGATATTTAGCTGACCATATAGCCTATGATTAATCTAGTGCTTCTCATCTATCTATCTATTAGAGATAGATAGATACATATGAGGATACTTTTATTCAGATTCATTAGTACCACTGTGCTTTTATTTTTTGGTTATTAATTTTTAAAATTGTTGGGAAATATGAAGAAAATATCTTACATAAATGATGTGAAATAGAACCCTTTGCTCTATCTCTATTATACATTTTCTAATAAAGTTTTAAAGTATATACTTACAGAGGCACAGGTAAGTGTGTAGTTTGCAGAAATAAGACTAATGAGAATTCAGGCAGATAAGTCAGTGTAGGAATGGGTCACAGACAGCCGGGACATTTGCAGCACCAGGGAGAGCTCCAAGTGTGCTCTTTATTCTGATGGTGTTATCCTAATGGTAGAGGGCATTTGTCCAGTGTACTTTAATTGGTTAAACAAGCGCAGCTCCCCTGAGGGTAATAGATTTTTCTTCCTCATTTGGCCAGAGCCTTCTGTTTCACTGTCTGAGGTCAGAAAATAAAGTGCAGCTATTCAATAATGAAACTAATTTATATATGTGATAGAACTGATTCTGAAAAGAAATTCCATGATATTCTGCCTGCTTAGCAATTATTTTTGTTTCAAATAATTTAGCATGATAATATTTATCTCCTCTCAGCTTTCCAGAATACTCTTCACCACAAGTGCCTTTTTTCCCCCCATTATAGCCTGAAACTTACTTTCTTGTAATTTCCCACCCTGTCCTTTTTTCTTGGAATTTTTATATTCTACTAGGTTTAAAACCTGGAAGAGTTCTTAAATTATTTAAGAAATGTAAGTAAATGTTATCGTTTGTAATCATTCAGAAATTATTCTAGACATTTATGAAGGGTGTATTTTAGTATAGAGATATGTTACATCTTGTGCACCCTCTATGTGCCAGTATCAAAGTTCCATCTAGAAGCTTCACTGTATAAAGGGTAATTTCTACCTACTGTACAACCACCTCAAGCCTACTCTTCCATGTAGTTACTCCTTTCCAGCTAACCACAACACTCCACAGCTGTCTCTAGATGACCCATTTCATTTGTAATAAATTCTCTTATCTCCTCAACCTTAGAGCACTCTGCCCTGCCTTCTTTCTTCAGTCTTCTTTTTTTCCTTCCTACTCCTTGAACCCCTCTCTCCTTTTTCAAACTTCCCAATTCATTTCCTCCCTTCTTCTCTGACCTTCTCCCTTCTCGTTCATCTTTACTTTGTTCTCCTCTTCCTTCTTCCTTTTCTTCTTTGCTTCACATCCTTCCTATTCCTCTTCTGTCCCTCCTGTCCACTTCCTGTCTCCCTCAATCTTCTTTTTATTTAAACTAAAATCTCTCTTTCACCAGATAACACTGTTACTACCTCAGTACCATCTCAAGAAATGACCACATTTTCTTTTTCTCTAAGGGCTGCTTTAAAGATTTACCACTTTGCTTAAATTCCCCACTTTCCACTCCTGCCTTCTGTACTCTTTAGATATCCTTCTAATACACTAAGAAAATAGAAACTGGCATGTATGATTTCTTTTTAAACTACTTCTCCTACCACTTCAAAATTATCTATAACTTAACTCATCTTCTCAGTCCAGACTCAGAAGGAATAACTCTCTACCTGTACTCTATTTTTTCCTTGATAAAATAAAAACGAATTTACTATAGAAAATTTAGTAACTATAAATCAATTTAAAATTTTTAAATCACATAATTCTAACACTAATTACTGTCAACGTGTTTTGTATATGCTTTAAGACTTTTCCTGGCATGAATTTACTTATGAAATGTGTATTTTAAATAAATAGAACCATAGTTTATTGCATTTTCTAATTTTTTATTATAATATCTCAAATATTCTTACATGCTGATAAGTATTCTTTTATAACTCCATTTTTATGGGCTGTATAGAATTCTCATGCATAAAACTTAGTCTGCCAGTTTCCTGTTGAATGGTTAGGTTGTTTTTCATCCTTATAAATGATGATGGACAGCAGGTTTTTGTTGTTGTTGTGTTTTTAATCTTTGAATACATCTTTGAATAAAAATGTTTATTTCCTTGGGGTCATTTGCTAGAGGGAAAGATTTTTGAGATAAATGATATTCATATTTTTAATGCTCTTAATGCATATTATCAAATACCCCTCCAGAATGGTGTACCAGTATATATTTCTACTCTATGTATAAGTTTCTGCTTACCTAAATCTTTGGCAAAACTGCATATTATAATTTTTTAAACTCATCTCACATTTAAAATTTGTATTTTTCTTATAAAATATTTGTTTTTAAAAAAACATTATTTGTTCATTAAAAAGCATTGTAATATTGGTCCTTTTCATAATGACTTGAAATAACTTGTATTCTAAATGTGTGTATGTGTGGGTGTGTGTATGTGTATGTGAAATATTTTTCCAGGTTGTTGTTTGTTATTTAGCATTGTGTTACTTTTTGCCTTATAGAAAGTTTAAAAATTTTCATGAGATACATATATTACTCTTCCTTTGTGCATGCTTCCTCTCATGTTGAGAAGGGCCTTCCCTACTCTAATATTATAAATACATTAATTTGTATTTTCTTCTGGTTAATTTTTTTTATTTTAAAATTTACATTTAAATCACTAATTTATCTGGAAATTGATTTGGTCTGTATAGTATGAGGTAAAATTTTATTTTTTATTTTCCAATAATGAATCTTTTATCCCTGTATTAATTATTGAATATACTATGTTTCCCACACTTATACAAATGCTACCTTTTTATATTAGAAAATGGCTTTCTCTGTTTTATCACATTAGTTTATCTCTTTATTCTGTTTTAAATATTGTACCTTTTAATAGATTTGGTATTTATAATTAGCCTTTTTTATTTAAAAAGTAATCAAGAACACAGTATATAAAAAGAAAAGTAAATTCAAATAACATGAAGGGTGAGAATGTCCCCATTACGAAGGTAACCACTATTATAGTTTTTTAAAAATTTCATTCCCCAAATACTTTGTTCATATGCAAGCATATAGCTGATCTCCTTTTTAATACATAGGTAGAAATATACCATATATACCATTGTTCTGCAGTTTTAAAATTACATATTAGCATATATAAATCTAACTCATTTTTCTTACCGTTATGTAGTAATTCAGTTTAAGAATCTAAAACAATAGTTTCCTATCGTTTCAACATGTAGGTTTTTTCCAGTCTTTAGTTGTCATAAACTACTATAATGTTAAACTTAACTTATGCTATTCTTTGCCAACATGCAATATAGGATAAATTTCTAGAACTGGAATTTTTGACAAACATTTAATGCAGGCCTCATTTTTGGCTGCTTAATAACTATATACAACCCTTCTTCTCACACATACACTTGAAGCAAACAACAAAAACCTAAACAATTGGAATGATGCCTCTTATACCTCTAAATGTATTTATTATCCATTCTCCAAGGAGAGACAACCCAATGTTTCACAAGTTATTTTATCTAGCTCTAAGTCCAGGATCTCTTGGTGATATCCTCTAGACATCTGTGTTTCACAAACTCTAATTATATTCCTAAAAATGGAAAACTGGGAACATACTCCCCAATATTTAACTTAATGTAGTGAGACAGAAATACCTAAAAGAAAATTTTTGGTATGATGATAAAAGTGAACTAAATTATATTTTAAATTTTATTTATTAACCATATAAAAAGTTTTTGTGATCTTCTTAAAAAATAAGTTTATTAATTTCATTCTTTATTTCTCTCCCCCATGAGAATGTTAGATGGGGATATTTATCTGCTTTGTTTATTCAGTATTCCAAGTGTCTGGCACATAGTAAATGCTTAATAAGTATTTGTTGAATGAATGACTGAATCCTATTTTAATCAGAGCCATAAGCTTCAATTTTTAAAAAATGTCAGTATGATTGTCATACATTGATTCAAAAGTCTGTTTCTGTATTCAGTTTATTTTGATACTTGCTTTTCCATTATGGAAGAATGGTACATGGATGAAAATGGAACAGATGCATCTTTGTGTACACATAATAAACTAGGATCCTTCTTTTCTTAATTCCTTTTGTTAATTATGCAGTGTTTTTCTGTTGAAATCTAACATTTGTTTCATCTTGCCTGAGATCAGTTTTTCTTGCAAATTTTGGGATACTTTCACATTTTTACATTTTGTATAATAGGATTCGAATCAATTTCTGGGCAAGTAAGGATAATGATAGGTAAGGTAAATCTAAGTCTCTTCATATATCCTCCAAAATCAAAATCAGTAAAGATCAACAAGAAAGAACAAATAAAACTGTATAAAATCCATGCCCTCAACATAACTAGAAGCAGAATGCTATGAACTTTTCTATAAGTAGAAAAGTAAACATCAAATCCCAGCAGAGAGATTTCTCTCTCCTGAAGCAAGCATTTGTGGAGAACAAGGGCAGTTCTGAAAAGATGTGGGGGAAAACTAGGATTGCTCTAAAATCACCATTAGAAAGAGAACCCACACCTTAAGTACAAGAGAGTCCTGGTAGATCAGAGCACTGATTATAGGTCCTAGGCTTAAAAGTGTGTGTGATTTGAGGGTGGTAGCCTTTGAAGGGTATTTTTTTCTGGGGGAGAAGAAAGTTAAAGAGAAGGAAAAGCACCCTTTGGAGATTGGATAGTGATGGAAAAAGAAGCAAAAGGAAGAAATTTAAGATTCTGGAAGATGAAATGGAAACCACTCCCCCCAAATTGGAGGATACACAACCACCCTCTTCACATCACCACCACAAAAAAAAAAAAAAAAAAAAATCATCCATTAAAGAAATCATACTTTGCTATGCTAACAAGAGAGGGGGCTCTTGAAATAGGAATCTTATGAACCACCCCAAAGCCAAAGTCACAATAGATGAAAGCCTCCTAAATTTATGGAAAGCTACCATAAGAAGAAAACATAACATGAGAAACAAAATATCTCAGCAAATGAAAGCCCTTTGCTCAAAAGACAACAACCACATGACAGTAGAAAACTGTAACACAGCTCTCTAAACTGAATGAAATAACCTCAGACAAACATTTGGAGATAGGAAAAACCAACTAAAATCATAAATTTAAAAACAAACAAACAAAAATATCCCTCAAAACCCCACAAAATCACAAGCAAAGAAGCCTAGAAAGAAATGAGTTGATTGAACCCAAGAAAAATATGGAAGAATAAGATAAAAACCATCTTAGAAAAGAATTCAAAATTCCAAGATGCCTAAGAGGGAATGGATTCAACTAAAATTTAATCAAAGGCACTGAAGAAAAGCAGAAAAATAATCAAGAAAATGAAAATGAATTAAAGAAGTAAAACAGGTAAAAGAGAAAGTGGTTGAAATGGAAGTGAGACAAAAAAAGATTCAGCATATATGTATAATTGAATTAGGAAAACTAAATGAGAACAGAGACAATATTTAAAACTATAATTCAAAAAATTTTCCCAAAATAAAAGAAGACCTGCATCTACATATTGAAAGGACTGTAGGCTACCTGGAGAAATTGATGTTAAACAGTCAATTTTGAGTCATAACCTTGTAAAACTGTTAGACTTTAAGATAAAAATTTCTCAGAGCCTTCAGGAAGAAAGAAAAGATCCAAAAGCCTACAGGGCCAGAGAATTAAACTGACACAACTTCTTAATAGAAACATACAAAGCAGGGCTTCCCTGGTTGGCACAGTGGTTAAGAATCTACCTGCCAGTGCAGGGGACACGGGTTTGAGCCCTGGTCCGGGAAGATCCCACATGCCAAGGGATCCTGTGTGCCACAACTACTGAGCCTGCGCTCTAGAGCCTGCAAGCCACACTACTGAGCCTGCATGCCACAACTACTGAAGCCTGTGTGCCTAGAGCCCATGCTCTGCAACAAGAGAAGCCACTGCAATGAGAAGCCTGTGCACCACAACGAAGAGTAGCCCCCGCTCACCGCAACTAGAGAAAGCCTGCACACAGCAACGAAGACCCGATGCAGCCAAAAATAAATAAATTGAATAAATAAATTTAAAAAAAGATACATGCACCCCAATGTTCATAGCAGCACTATTAAAGAAAAAAAAAAGAAGCATACAAAGCAAAGTAATAATGGAGCAGCATTTTCAAGAAACTACAGGAAAAAGAAGTGTGAACCAGGAATTTTATATTAAGCTATTCTTCAAGTATTAAGAATACAAAAACTTTTTTTTTTTTTTTTTTTTTTTGCTCTATGTGGGCTTCTCACTGTTGTGGCCTCTCCCGTTGTGGAGCACAGGCTCTGGACACGCAGGCTCAACGGCCATGGCTCATGAGCCCAGCCGCTCCGTGGCATGTGGGATCTTCCCGGACCGGGGCACGAACCCGTGTCCCCTGCATCGGCAGGCGGACTCTCAACCACTGCGCCACCAGGGAAGCCCACAAAAACACTTTAAACATGCAAAACTCAGAGAATACTATACACCTGAATTCTTCTTGAGGAATCTACTAGAGCATGAGCTTTATCCAACTAAGAGTTGGCTAGAAAACATTTGCATAAGGATCCATGGTGAGTGTTAATTATATTTAGTTGTAGATCTAAGACTAAAGCATAGGTGACAATAAAGGTGAAAGAAAAATATGTAAATCTTATATGTTTTTACAAAGTAGAAATAATGCAACTATAAAGGGAGAAGTAAAGAGGAAAGTAGAAAAAACTTATCAATTGTTGCAAAAGCAGTAGTTGGGAATAAGAAGATACCATTCATTAAAAGTTGACCTGCTAGACAATAAAATAATAAGAAAATGGGATTAAGGCATTGCAGGTGTATAAGTGCAAAGGTAACCAGTAGAACACAAATACAGACCTTCCTACATGTAAAAAGCAATTGAAAAACAAAAGAACAAAGAAAATGCATCACATAAATTACCTATAGTTACTACCTTAGCTGTAACCCACAAATTTCATAACAAATTTTGAATGATAAAACCAACAAGAATGTGGAAGAACAAATCTAAAAGAGAATACAAACAAAAACAAATAAACCTGTGTTTCAAATGATATATCATTGATGTAAAGACAAAAGGAACTATAAAAATTATATTGAATTCTAGAAGGTTTGTTTATTGTATGGGTGATCATATGTATAATTTTATTGAGAACAACAACCAGATTTCTCACTGTCAGAAAAGAGAGTTAAAAATATGAAGAGGGAAAGCTGGCATTGAACTGGCAGTAGAGGTATTAGTATTAGTATGATCTCATCCTTTTATATAGAGACAGAAATAGATTTATATGCCCCTGCATGCATATGTTTGTATTTCTGATGTATATTGAAAGGTCTTAGAAGCAAAGGTACCTCTATAAGCAATGAGCATATCTAGGGTCCAGATACTGGCTTCTAAACATCATTCCTCATGAAAAAGAAGCAGTTTTCCTTGGAGAAAAGGGTGATTCTAGGGCAGGAGCAGGGAAAATACAAGGTGAGCCTGCTGTATCTTATAATTTAACAGTACCACCAATGGGACAAATCGACATGATGTACCTCCTAATATATGCACTAGGATATGCATTTACTTCTGTGGTATTTCTGCCAAAAGGACATTTTCGGTATCTAATTTAATTATAAAGCAACATAAGACAAATTTAAATTGAAGGACTTTCTACAAAATAACTGCCTTCAACTGTTAAAAATGTCAAGCTTAAGAAAAACAAGGAGAAATAACTTAATTTTAAATCAGGAAAATTGTGTGTGTGTGTGTGTGTGTGTGTGTGTAGAGAGAGAGAGAGAGAGAGAGAGGGAGGGGTTGGATGAGAAAAATAAGAATATGATAAAGCAAATGAGCAACATATAAACAGTTGATGTATCTGAATTGAGGACATGTGAGTTCTTTGTTATTTTATCAACATAAAAGTTTTTAAAGGGTCTGAAGCCCATAGAATTTGGGGGAGATTTTTAAATAGTTTGGAAAGTTCTTTTTCCTACTTTAATGTAGATATGAGAATTTTAATGTAAGACACATGCAAAATATTTTCAGCAAAAAAAAAAAAATCACATGATGGAAGGAAAATTCTTTTTAAAAAACACCCCCTCCCCCTTTTTTAGAGCTCTCTCCATAGCATGATTTTCTTTTTAAAAGTAATTACTTTCTTTTCATTGTTAAAATTTCACCTTTATTTTAAAGGGTAGATTAAATGTCTTCCTGTTTTGTTTTGTTTTGTTTTCTAAATTATCTGTTAGGTAAGATATTGCTCATCACCTGATGCTGTCACAGAAGTCAGCAAATTTGAGACTTGAAAAGTAAAGTGTGTAACTCTTCTCAAGACTGGTACCATTTTTAAGTACTCTTCACTAAGATATCCATTCAGCCTCTGTGGTACAAAATATTTTTCTGTCACTTCACATCTCATTATGAAGTACATTTGAAGATTTTGCCTTATTTCAAAGATGTTTTTTATATAATTGACCACACTGAAATCATCTTGTGCCATTTTTGTCACTTCTGACTTCGGCTTCTTTGCTGCATTTACCCTGCCTGTTACATGAGCAGTAAATGATTTTCACATGTCTGATCTTACACTTATAACCTTCCCTCTCTTTCCCTGTTTCCCTTCTATCCTCTTTCTCTTTCATCTTCCATCATCCCCTCCCCCCAACCTCTTCTCCTTCCCAGTTAAAGTATCTGCTTCTTCATTGTGGCCTTAAGTAGAATTAACATGTTTCTCTGAAAACTTTCTTTCTGTAAAAGACATTTGCTTATGAGAGTGTATCTTTGGTACTACTTTCCTTTAAAGACTCACCAAAAAGTATTGATAGTTTTTTGTGAATTTCATTTTTTAAAGAGAACCGAGTAAATACAATAAGCTAAGAAGTTATATATATTAGAGATATATATATATAATATATATATTAGAAACATCTGTAGTTGAATTCAACTCTATAGAAAACCTCCCACACAGTATAATTTGCTCTAATCCTTGTTTCTTCAACTTCTTATTAGTGATTTCTTGTCTTTTTCTAACAGTGTTTCGTTGCCATATTTTTCATGTATTAATTCAGCTATTTTTATCATAAGAAAAAAAAGAAATGTTTTCCCAGTGATATGGCAGTTGGCCTTGGAAAGACTCTTGTAAATATTTATCACTACATGTACTTGAAATAATATTTATTTTTAAGCTTTAATAAGTTTTGATTAAGTTTCAGTGACTTGAAAAATATTGTTGAGAAAAACATAGAGGTTTGTCTTCAAATTCTGGATTCTTAGAACATCTTACAAATAGTCACCAACATAAAAAGTATAACATTGGCCTAGGGCAAGGTCAGGGCATATAAATTCACAGTTCAGATAGGTGGGTTTTGACAATTTAGAAATCTTTTGGCCCTCTTTCATATCTGATTGCTTTGCCATTGTTTTTACTTCACAGTATTGTTGATAATGAGCTCACGTGAGAAGTGTTAGCTCTGCCATTTTCTTGTTTGTTTGCTTGCACTAGTCAAACTGGTTTCTTTGAAACGATCTTTTAATCTTATTTTTGTGAGAGATGGTTTAGTTAAAATTAGATAATATCTCTTACATAAATTTTAAATTAAATGTCCACTTAACCTACACATGCACAGACATAGTACATGGAATCTAATGAATGATGAGGTTTCCACTGGTCAGAAGTTAAGGAATGAATGAGGATTCCACTGTTAGCCCCTCCATGTTGTCTCACATGGGATGAGTAACATATGGACTGCCAGATAAATGGAGTGAAGGAGGGAGGCGGCAGCGTCAACCCATACATTAAGTGTTTCTTCCTATTGGAGTATCTTGTGTGTGTGCCCCACTTTGAAGGGTACTCTTCTACAGAAGCAAGAACTCTGGATCAAGTTAAGGTGCAATGTTCTGAGTAAGCCTGTACTGGTAAAGGAGTAGACTGGGAATTATTTGATATGTATGGCATAACAAAGGGGCCATACGAGAGATCAAAAAGAGGAATATTCTAGAATTCTTCATTAACTAAATTTATTTTCAGTGAAGCATGGATGCATCATTTTATTAAATAACCTTTGGCGGCCTTTGTTTAGATAATTTTTTTCTCTACAGGTGAGTTTAATGTTATAAAATTTTAAATCTTGAAGTATCATTGGATTTCTGCAATAAAATCTTCAGTCTTGAGTATGTGTGTGTATTTAATAAATATTAATATTGTTTTTTCTAGTATTTATATAGGTAGTCCTTTTTTAACTGTAATTTTTATGAAGTTTTGTCAGTTTTGCTAGATTAGTTTTCAGGGAGATGCTAATCTTTTTCTGTAATTGGAAACATTTTACATAGCAGTGGAAATATATATTTTTTTAAGTTTAAAATAACTCACTGCTTTTTTTCCAACGTTCTAAATTTTTTTTTAGTTTTAAACTTTATCATACATACACAAAAAAGCTTAATACCTGCAAGTTTATCCACATCAAAATAAGACAAAATAAAACAAATAAAACTCTACTAATACCTTTGAAGCCCCCTGTGTGTGCATTTCTCTTCTGAGGGATAAATCCTAGCTTATTTTCTATGTGATAATTATCATCTGGCTTTTCTTTGTGGTTTTACCTCATACTTGTCTATTGCTTAAAAAATATCTAATTTTTTACTTATTATCTGCCTATAAATGGAGTCATAATGTATTCTGAAATGATTTAACATTTTGTTGTTGGCTATTTGTATTGATCTATGTTAGTTAATTAATTTTCACTACTATATAGTATTTCATTGTGTGAATATGCCACAGTGTTTTTATTCATACTATCATTTGTGAATATTTGAGTTATTTCCAGTTTTTTCTAGGGTGTATGCCTAAGAGTATAATTGCTACATCACAAGGTATTCTTTCTCTTCTTTTCTCTGCATATTACATACATTAATGTTTTTGTTTCCCTCTAGTGATTTGGAAAGTAATGATCTTGACTTTTTGTTGTTAAACACTTGTAAAAAGCTTAGAAACACTCCCAAGAACATATTTTCCTTAATATGAACTATGAGAATAAACCCATTTTGATCACTCTTCCTGTGTAAGTAACACACAGAGTACAGTTTTAATTCTTCTTACTACTACTTCCTTTTTATTTTTCATTTTTGTGGAAAAGTTCTTGAATTGCATATCAGGAGTATCATTTTCAAATTATTTTAATAGTTTTACATTTTTTTAATTAGTTTTATATTTACATGTTATTTTGTAATTACTAATGTGCATTCTCTTTTGTAATATGATAGTTACAATTGAGACTAATATCTGAGTTTAAATAGTTTCTGTGCACATCATTAGTCATCTGTATTGCTATTTAAACATTCCTTAATTTTGATTCATCATGTAGAGTACTTACTGAGTCTTTACATACCTGAAAATGAATTTATTTTCTTAGTTGAGCAATGTGATTGGGTGGAGATTTCTTGTGAAATAACTTTCTTTCCTCAGAGCTCTGATACTTATTTATTATCTTTGACAATTAATTTTGAAGAGAAGTCAGAGCCTAGCCCAACTGTTCTGTGTAACTTTTCAGGAGTAGGGGTGGTTCTGGGTATTTCTAGGAATTGTCTTTATCTTTGAAGTTTGCATATTTCATCAGGAAATGTCTGAGTGTTTTTCTCTTTTCATTAATTTTTGCCTGGTGATCCTTGCACCCTGACACTCCAGGAACCTTTTTAAAATACCCATTAAGCATTTTAGCTAAAGAAATTCTTCTGTTATCTCAATGATACTGCTTCTGTTCCATTTATTCTGGTCTTTCCTTCAGGGCCACTTCTTTTTTTTTTGCCCCTTTGTTTGACCTCCTGTTTATCATACATGTCTCATTTTTGTCCACCCCATTGTTTTCACTCTTTTCCCCTCTGTGAGGAGCCGTTTCTCAAGCATGCCCTCTGCATTATTGAGGTGATCTTCTACATCGTCAAATCTACTTTTTCATGCCCCTCTTTGCGGGGATAATCCTGGGCAAAGAAATGTCATTACCTTTCTTGTTTGTATGTCACCATATTTGATTTTGTGCTGGGGTGTTTCATCTTGAAATTTCTTGTACACCATGTCTGTAGAGGTCCCATTACCTGATGATGCCAGTCTTTCCATGCTGATGCTTCTGATAGGTGCCCACACCCCTGGGTCTTTGAGTTCATTTTGACAAATAAGCTATAAGGTGAAGCTTAAAGGACTTTGCTTCTTTCAACAACCACTGAGTTCAACCCAACTTTCTACATTTTTTTTTTCTTAAATAATTGTCACCCTCTGGATCCTATTATCAGACACACCCTCACATTTTATTGATCCTTAGTGGCTAAGGGAAATCCAAACTGAATTTGCCTTTTTATGAGTTTTGGCTTAAGATCTGTTTTCCACTAGACCATGTTACTCTCTCAAGAATTGTTTTGCAAGTTAGTCTTGTAAATCCTTGAAGTTGCTTTTAATGAACCAGAATTTCTGAAAGTTTTCTAACTTAGAAATTATGCAGTATCCCTCTATTTTTACTCTTCAAAGTTCATTGCAATTGGATTTAAGGGACGAGATGAATATGCGTTCCTTGAACTGCCATCTTTTCTTAAAACATTTCAAGAAGTTTTTATACATATTTTTAATTTCTAAGAATTCTACCAAAATATTTACAAATAAAGTTATGAGATACTTGGGAATTGCTTTAAAAGTGTTATGAAGATAGTTAATTGTGCTATAGATGAAACAAGATTGACCATGAATTTTGATATCTGCTGATGGGTTGTACTAGTTTCTCTACTTTTACATAAAATTATTTTTAATTTTCCAAGGGTTTAATTTCTTTCTTAGAAAAAAAATGTCTTTGAATTGACTGCAGTTAGGGAATATACCCTATACAATATTTAATCTTAAATTTATTTTGGTTTCCTGTGTGAATTGATATATAATCAATTTTTTAATTTCTATGGAGATTTGAAAAGGAAATCATTGTATGTCTAATAAATCAGTCTTATTGGTGATTATATTTAAATTTTCTGTAAACTAATTTACGTTTTGTGTGCTTAATCTGTCAGATACTGCAAGAGGTTAAATTTTTCCACATTCATAACAAAACTGCCTATATTATTTGATGCTATTTTGAATGGACTCTTTTCCTCTCATTTTATTGGTCACATGTATTAAGCTTTTTAATTGAATAGTGCCATTTAAAATAATTCCAATATTATATGCTAAGTGTTCATATTTGCTTTTGTCTTCTAAATCTGTCACCTATGGCCTAGAATCCACCACAAAATAAATGAGTGCCAAGTTGAAAAAAAAGAAGATATAACTCATGCCACCTGATTCTATACGTAATGTTGAACGAAGGAACCTAGTTTTCTGTGTTGCCTGATGAGGGAGTGACTGCCATCTGGATTCCAGTATTTTACCAGTCTTGAGTTAAATCTGTCGTTTACTAGACAGATTACTGAAAGAGCTCTGTAAATACCTGTTTGATTAATATAGTAACTATTCATAGCAATATAATTGGCTTTGAGAAGAAAGAGAAATGTGTAGTCTAGCATTTGTAATTTAATAAGTGAACACCGTGTATCTGTCAGTGTGTAAGCTCAGGGTTATGATAGAGAATTAAATCTGAAGACCTATACTTTGAAACATAACTTTGTATTTTAGCTCCTTCCTCTTGTCTATTAATACCTTTTAGTTTTTAGAAGTATAGCTCTTTGAAAAACAAACAAAAAAAAGGCTTTGTGCTTATTTATTGAGAGGGACAAGAGATCAGAACTGGGTGCCAGTACCTCAGCTGAACTAAGAAAGGTTGAGTCTCAGTTGGAAATATTTAATCATGAATGAGAACAAGCACTGACCCTCAAGCCAGGGAAATAAAAATTTCAAAAATTGTAACAATTTGCCTAAACCATAAATTTCTGTGGATTGGAATTATGTAAAGAATCTGTTTGGAGGAATAGGGTTAGAATGTGCCATGGGACCAGAAGTCGTATATTTAAAAAATCTTATGAGAATTTGAATTATGAAGGGCTTTATGTATATAATATATACTATTTACCATGAGTATCTGGTACTTGTGGTGTTGTCAGTCACTCCATCTTGCTTATGCTCCATTTTGGGTGTTCCAGGAGGGAAAAGATAATATTTATGGTCTTTCTGGGGGCTTCCCTGGTGGCGCAGTGGTTGAGAGTCCGCCTGCCGATGCAGGGGACATAGGTTCGTGCCCCAGTCTGGGAAGATCCCACATGCCGCGGAGCGGCTGGGCCCGTGAGCTATGGCCGCTGAGCCTGTGCGTCCGGAGCCTGTGCTCCACAATGGGAGAGGCCACAACAGTGAGAGGCCCGCGTACAGCAAAAAAAAAATATATATATATATATATATATATTTATGGTCTTTCTTTACTAGTAGTGTTGTCTTCTCCCCCAGCTGTAATAAAAAACGCAAATTTTAAATCTACTGTACTCAGTTATGCATACCAAATTTATAAAGAGCATCTTAAACATACTATTAGTATAAGGTTTTGATTTTAAAATTCTACATCATTGTTATTTTGATTATATTTAAATAAAAATTATTTAATAAGAATTAATTATCTTTAGCTTGTTTTTAACGGTTCCGCAGTGAGTTCAATTCTGAAAGACCATACTCTCTAAAATAGCTCTATTAGTACTGTTGCCTGAGTTATTTCATGTGATGTAGATAATTCCTCATTTGCAGAGAATGTCACAATTTTTGAGCAGCTATTTATGCCCAAATTTATATATACTCTTCTTTTTATGATATCTGCATTAGAAATTCAAAGAGAATAGGCTTGATTTATTACCCATTTCAGTCCATCATGAGTCTATAATGGAGAGAGACTGTCTCTTTTTAATCATGTTGTTTTGTTTTGTTTTTACGTTTTTAGACTGTAAATTCTATCTGCTGGGTCAGGGTGAAATGTATGCAGCTGCATACTGTCCTTAATGCTCAAGGGTTATATCTGGGCATACGTCTCTGCTTTTGTATCTCCAAGAGTAAAGTGTTGGATTCGTTACCTATCAAGCTGCCAGCTAGGAAAGAGTTCCTTGCTCAAATTAAGCTTATGTGGAGAACTTAGAAGGAATGGAAAGCGACAGTTTAATTCCTTTCTGGTCTCAAAGATGTGAATTATTGTGCCTTGTAAAGCTGGATGGGGAAAATGAGGAATGGTGATGACTTCCCATGTCATTAGTTTTTCTATTTGTAAATGTATAACTTGCATTCATCCCACCTTGAAAGTTAAGGTTTAGTACTAGAAAGAATAGAATACTTCTGAGATCACCATATACGTTCATTGATTGACTCCTCCCTCATGTCAGCTGTCTGTAACTATAAAAGCAAAGGGGTGGGTAGCGGCAGGACTCTTTTTTTTTTAATATCTTTATTGGAGTGTAATTGCTTTACAATGGTGTGTTAGTTTCCGCTCTATAACAAACTGAATCAGCTATATGTGTACATTTATCCCCATATCTCCTCCCTCTTGCGTCTCCCTCCCTCCCTTATTTCACTCTGTATGACAGATTCTAGGTCCATCCACCTCACTACAAATAACTCAATTTCGTTTCTTTTTATGGCTGAGTAATATTCAATTGTATATATGTGCCACACCTTCTTTATCCATTCATCTGTTGATGGGCATTTAGGTTGCTTCCATGTCCTGACTATTCTAAATAGAGCTGCAATGAGCACTGTGGTACATGACTCTTTGAATTATGGCTTTCTCAGGGTATATGCCCAGTAGTGGGATTGCTGGGGCATATGGTAGTTCTACTTTTAGTTTTTTAAGGGACCTTCATACTGTTCTCCATAGTGGCTGTATCAATTTAGATTCCCACCAGGAGTGCAAGAGGGTTCCCTTTTCTCCACACCCTTTCCAGTATTTATTGTTTGTAGATTTTTTTTTTTACATCTTTATTGGAGTATAATTGCTTTACAATGATGTGTTAGTTTCTGCTTTATAACAAAGTGAATCAGTTATACATATACATATGTTCCCATATCTCTTCCCTCTTGCATCTCCCTCCCTCCCACCCTCCCTATCCCACCCCTCTAGGTGGTCACAAAGCACCCAGCTGATCTCCCTGTGCTATGTGGCTGCTTCCCACTAGCTATCTATTTTACGTTTGGTAGTGTATATATGTCCATGCCACTCTCTCGCTTTGTCACAGCTTACCCTTCCCCCTCCCCATATCCTCAAGTCCATTCTCTAGTAGGTCTGTGTCTTTATTCCTGTCTTACCCCTAGGTTCTTCATGATATATTTTTTTCTTAAATTCCATAAATATATGTTAGCATACGGTATTTGTCTTTCTCTTTCTGACTTACTTCACTCTGTATGACAGACTCTAGGTCCATCCACCTTATTACAAATAGCTCAATTTCATTTCTTTTTATGGCTGCGTAATATTCCATTGTATATATGTGCCACATCTTCTTTATCCATTCATCCGATGATGGACACTTAGGTTATTTCCATCTCCGGGCTCTTGTAAATAGAGCTGCAATGAACATTGTGGTGCATGACTCTTTCTGAATTATGGTTTTCTCAGGGTATATGCCCGTGGGATTGCTGGGTCATATGGTACTTCTATTTGTAGTTTTTTAAGGAACCTCCATACTGTTCTCCATAGTGGCTGTACCAATTCATATTCCCACCAGCAGTGGAAGAGTGTTCCCTTTTCTCCACACCCTCTCCAGCATTGATTGTTTCTAGATTTTTGGATGATGGCCATTCTGACTGGTGTGAGATGATATCTCATTGTAGTTTTGATTTGCATTTCTCTAATGATTAATGATGTTGAGCATTCTTTCATGTGTTTGTTGGCAGTCTGTATATCTTCTTTGGAGAAATGTCTATTTAGGTCTTCTGCCCATTTTTGGATTGGGTTGTTTGTTTTTTTGTTATTGAGCTGCATGAGCTGCTTATAAATTCTGGAGATTAGTCCTTTGTCAGTTGCTTCATTTGCAAATATTTTCTCCCATGCTGAGGGTTGTCTTTTGGTCTTGTTTATGGTTTCCTTTGCTGTGTAAAAGCTTTGAAGTTTCATTAGGTTCCATTTGTTTATTTTTGTTTTTATTTCCATTTCTCTAGGAGGTGGGTCCAAAAGGATCTTGCTGTGATTTATGTCATAGAGTGTTCTGCCTATGTTTTCCTCTAAGAGTTTGATAGTTTCTGGCCTTACATTTAGGTCTTTAATCCATTTTGAGCTTATTTTTGTGTATGGTGTTAGGGAGTGATCTAATCTCATACTTCTACATGTACCTGTCCAGTTTTCCCAGCACCACTTATTGAAGAGGCTGTCCTTTCTCCACTGTACATTCCTGCCTCCTTTATCAAAGATAAGGTGACCATATGTGTATGGGTTTATCTCTGGGCTTTCTATCCTGTTCCATTGATCTATATTTCTCTTTTTGTGCCAGTATCATACTGTCTTGATTACTGTAGCTTTGTAGTATAGTCTGAAGTCCAGGAGCCTGATTCCTCCAGCTCCCTTTTTCTTTCTCAAGATTCCTTTGGCTGTTTGGGGTCTGTTGTGTTTCCATACAGATTGTGAACTTTTTTGTTCTAGTTCTGTGAAAAATGCCATTGGTAGTTTGATAGGGATTGCATTGAATCTGTAGATTGTTTTGGGTAGTGTACTCATTTTCACAATATTGATTCTTCTGATCCAGGAACAGGGTATATTTCTCCATCTGTTTGTATCATCTTTAATTTCTGTCATCAGTGTCTTATAGTTTTCTGCATACAGGTCTTTTTTCTCCTTAGGTAGATTTATTCCTAGGTATTTTATTCTTTTTGTTGCAACGGTAAATGAGAGTGTTTACTTAATTTCTCTTTCAGATTTTTCATCATTAGTGTATAGGAATGCAAGAGATTTCTGTGCATTAATTTCTTATTATGCTACTTTTCAAATTCATTGATTAGCTCTAGTAGTTTTCTGGCAGCATCTTTAGGATTCTCTATGTATAGTATCATGTCATGTACAAACAGTGACAGTTTTACTTCTTCTTTTCCAGTTAGGATTCCTTTTGTTTCTTTTTCTGCTCTGATTGCTGTGGCTAACACTTCCAAAACACTATTGATTAATAGTGGTGACACTGGGCAACCTTGTCTTCTCCCTGATCTTAGTGGAAACGGTTTCAGTTTTTCACCATTGAGAATGATGTTGGCTCTGGGTTTGTCATATATGGCCTTTATTATGTTGAGGTAAGTTCCCTCTATGCCTATTTTCTGGAGGGTTTTTATCATAAATGGGTGTTGAATTTTGTCAGAAGCTTTTTCTGCATCTATTGAGATCATCATATGGTTTTTCTCCTTCAATTTGTTATTATGGGTTATCACATTGATTGAGTTGCATATTTTTAAGAATCCTTGCATTCCTGGGTTAAATCCCAGTTGATGATGGTGTATGATCCTTTTAATGTGCTGTTGGATTCTGTTTGCTAGTATTTTGCTGAGGATTTTTGAATCTGTGTTCATCAGTGATATTGGCCTGTAGTTTTCTTTCTTTGTGACATCTTTGTCTGGTTTTGGTATCAGGGTGATGGTGACCTCATAGAATGAGTTTGGGAGTGTTCCTCCCTCTGCTATATTTTGGAAGAGTTTGAGAAGGATAGCTCTTAGCTCTTCTCTAAATGTTTGGTAGAATTCACCTGTGAAGCCATCTGGTCCTGGGCATTTGTTTGTTGGAAGAATTTTAATCACAGTTTCAATTTCAGGGCTTGTGATTGGTCTGTTTATATTTTCTATTTCTTCCTTGTTCAGTCTCGGAAGTTTGTGCTTTTCTAAGAATCTGCCCATTTCTTCCAGCTTGTCCATTTTATTGGCATAGAGTTGCTTGTAGTAATCTCTCATGATCCTTTCTGTTTCTGGAGTGTCAGTTGTTACTTCTCCCTTTTCATTTTTAACTCTATTGACTTGAGTCTTCTCCCTTTTTTTCTACATGAGTCTGGCCCATGGTTTATCAATTTTGTTTATCTTCTCAAAGAACCAGCTTTTAGTTTTATTAATCTTTGCTATTGTTTCGTTCATTTCTTTTTCTGATCTCATCTTTATGATTCTTTCCTTCTGCTAACTTTGGGGTTTTTTTGTTCTTCTTTCTGTATTTGCTTTAGGTGTAAGGTTGTTTGTTTATTTGTTTGTTTGAGATGTTTCTTTTTTCTTGAGGTAGGATTGTATTGTTATAAATTTCCCTCTTAGACCATCTTTTGCTGCATCCCATAGGTTTTGGGTTGTCATGTTTTCATTGTCATTTGTTTCTAGGTATTTTTTGATTTTCTCTTTGAATTCTTCAGTGATCTCTTGGTTATTTAGTAGTGTATTGTTTAGCCACCATGTGTTTGTCTTTTTCACAGATATTTTCCTGTAATTGCTATCTAGTCTCATAGCATTGTGGTCAGAACAGATACTTGATATGATATCAATTTTCTTAATATACCAAGGCTTGATTTGTGATCTGAGATAAGATCTATCCTGGAAAATGTTCCATGAGCACTTGAGAAGAAAGTATATTCTGTTGTTTTTGGATGGAGTGTCCTATTAATATCAGTTAAGTCCATCTTGTTTTATGTTTCATTTAAAGCTTGTGTTTCCTTATTTATTTTCACTTTGGGTGATTTGTCCATTGGTGCAAGTGGGGTGTTAAAGTCCCCTAGTATGATTGTGTTACTGTCGATTTCCCCCTTTATGGCTGTTAGCATTTTCCTTATGTATTGAGGTGCTCCTATGTTGGGTGCATAAATATTTACAATTGTTATATCTTCTTCTTGGATCGATCCCTTGATCATTATGTAGTGTCCTTCTTTGTCTCTTGTAATAGTCTTTGTTTTAAAGTCTGTTTTGTCTGATATGAGAATTGCTTTTCCAGCTTTCTTTTGATTTCCATTTGCATGGAATATGTTTTTCCATCGCCTCACTTTCAGTCTGTATGTGTCCCTAGGTCTTAGGTGGGTCTCTTGTAGACTGCATATATACGGGTCTTGTTTTTGTATCCATTCAGCCAGTCTCTGTCTTTTGGTGGGAGCATTTAATCCATTTACATTTAAGGTAATTATCGATATGTATGTTCCTATTACCATTTTCATAATTGTTTTGGGTTTGTTTTTGTAGGTCTTTTCCTTCTCTTGTGTTTCCTGCCTAGAGAAGTTCGTTTAGCGTTTGTTGTATAGCTGGTTTGGTGGTGCTGAATTCTGTTAGCTTTTCCTTTCTGTAAAGGGTTTAATTTCTATGTTGAATCTGAATGAGATCCTTGCTGGGTAGAGTAATCTTGGTTGTAGGTTTTTCCATTTCATCATTTTAAATATGTCCTGCCACACCCTTCTGGCTTGCAGAGTTTCTGCTGAGAAATCAGCTGTTAACCTTATGGGGATTCCCTTGTATGTTATTTGTTGCTTTTCCCTTGCTGCTTTTAATATTTGTTCTTTGTATTTAATTTTTGATAATTTGATTAACATGTGTCTTGGCATGTTTCTCCTTGGATTTATCCTGTATGGAATCTCTGCCCTTCCTGGACTTGATTGACTATTTCTTTCCCATATTACGGAAGTTTTCAGCTATAATCTCTTCAAATATTTTCTCAGTCCCTTTCTTTTTCTCTTCTTCTGGGACCCCTGTAATTCGAATGTTCGTGCATTTAATGTTATCCCAGAGGCCTCTAAGACTGTCCTCAATTCTTCTCATTCTTTTTTCTTCATTCTGCTCTGTGGTAGTTATTTCCACTATTTTATCTTCCAGGTCACTTATCCGTTCTTCTGCCTCAGTTATTCTGCTATTGATTCCCTCTAGTGAATTTTTAATTTCATTTATTGTGTTGTTCATCATTGTTTAGTTCACGCTTTAGTTCTTCTAGGTCCTTGTTAAACGTTTCTTGTATTTTCTCCATTCTGTTTCAAAGATTTTAGATCATCTTTACTGTCATTACTGTGAAATCTTTTTCAGGTAGACTGCCTATTTCCTCTTCATTTGTTAGGTCTGGTGTGTTTTTATCTTGCTCCTTCATCTGCTGTGTATTTCTCTGTCTTCTCATTTTGCTTAACTTACTGTGTTTGGGGTCTCCTTTTTGTCGGCTGCAGGTTCATAGTTCCCATTGTTTTTGGTGTCTGCCCCCAGTGGCTAAGGTTGGTTCAGTGGGTTGTGTAGGCTTCCTGGTGGAGGGGACTGATGCCTGTGTTCTGGTTGATGAGGCTGGATCTTGTCTTTCTTGTGGGCACGACCACGTTTGGTGGTGTGTTTTGTGGTGTCTGTGAACTTATGATTTTAGGCAGCCTCTCTTCTAATGGGTGGGGTTGTATGCCTGTCTTGCTAGTTGTTCGGTATGGGGTGTCCAGCACTATAGCCTGCTGGCCGTTGAGTGGAGCTGGTTCTTAGTGTTGAGATGGAGATCTCTGGAAGATCTTTCGCCGTTTGATATTACATGGGGCCGGGAGGTCTCTGGTGGTCCAGTGTCCTGAACTTGGCTCTCCCACCTTGGAGGCTCAGGCCTGACACCCGGCTCGAATACCAAGAGCATGTCAGCCACACGGCTCGGAAGAAAAGGGAGGAAAAAAAAGAAAGATAGAAAAAAATAAAATAAATTTATTAAAATAAAAATTAAAAATATGATTAAAAAGTAATAAAAGATAAAAGAAAAAGAGAGAAAGAAGAGAGCAATGAAATCAGTAAACAAATCTATCAGTGATAATAAGCTCTAAATACTAAACTAAGATAAAGCTAAAACCAGAAACAAATTAGATGCAGTAAGCAAACCCCAAGTCTACAGTTGCTCCCATAGTCCACTGTCTCAATTTTGGGATGATTCGTTGTTATTCAGGTATTCCACAGATGCAGGGTACATCACGTTGATTGTGGAGCTTTAATCCGCTGCTCTTGTGGCTGCTGAGAGAGATTTCCCTTTCTCTTCTTTGTTCGCACAGCTCCTGAGGTTAAGCTTTGGATTTGGCCCTGCCTTTGCGTGTAGGTTGCGGGAGGGCATCTGTTCTTCGCTCAGACAGGACAGGGTTAAAGGAGCAGCTGATTCGGGGGCTCTGGCTCACTCAGGCCGAGGGGAGGGAGGGGTACGGATGCGGGGCAAGCCTGCGGAGGTAGAGGCCAGCATAACGTTGCAATAGCCTGAGGCGCGCCGTGTTTTCTCCTGGGGAAGTTGTCCCTGGATCATGGGACCCTGGCAGTGGTGGGCTGCACACGCTCCCTGGAGGGGAGGTGTGGATAGTGACCCGTTCTTGCTCACAGGCGTCTTGGTGGCTGCAGCAGCAGCCTTAGTGTCTCATGCCCGTCTCTGGTGTCCACGCTGATAGCCACAGCTCGTGTTGTCTCTGGAGCTCGTTTAGGTGGTGCCGTGAATCCCCTCTCCTTGCGCACCCCGAAACAATGGTCACTTGCCTTTTAGGCAGTTCCAGACTATTTCCTGAACTCTCTCCCTGCTAGCTGTGGCACACTAGCCCCCTTCAGGCTGTGTTCACGCAGCCTACCCCAGTCCTCTCCCTGGGGTCTGACCTCTGAAGCCCGTGCCTCAGCTCCCAGCCTCCACCCGCCCCGGTGGGTGAGCAGACAAGCCTCTCGGGCTGGTGAGTGCTGGCCAGCATCAATCCTCTGTGCAGGAATCTCTCTGCTTTGCCCTCTGCATCCCGTCGCTGCACTCTCCTCTGTGGCTCCAAAGCTTCCCTCCTGCCCATCCCTGTCTCCACCAGTGAAGGGGCTTCCTAGTGTGTGGAAACTTTTCCTCTTTCACGGCTCCCTCCCCGAGGTGCAGGTCCGTCCCTATTCTTTTGTCTCTGTTTTTTTTCTTTTTTCTTTTGCACTACCCAGGTAGGTGGGGATTTTCTTTCCTTTTGGGAAGTATGAGGTCTTCTGCCAGCATTCAGTAGGTGTTCTGTAGGAGCTGTTCCACATGTAGATGTATTTTTGATGTATTTGTGGGGAGGAAAGTGATTTCCACATCTTACGCCTCCACCATCTTTAGGCCCTCCCTCTGCAGGACTTTTAAAACAGTGACTAATGGACTTAGTACCTGCCTGGATCAGGAATGATGGAAGGATTGATCTATAAAATGATCACATTTAGAACTTTACTCTGGTATTAATCAGCTTAAGTTCTTATGAAGTGTAGTAACAAGTTCATTAGTTACAGTGTTGTGTTTGACATGGATTTGATCAATTGTTTCTCTATTTAAAAATCTTTCTTGTGGGAATCTTACTGTAAATTCGGAATTTAATTCTAGTTAATATTAAGAAGATTGACCATTCCCTGTAACAGTGATCCAGTGGGGAATACAGGAACTATCTTATAAATTGATCAAAATGTATTGGGCACATCAGTTTGGGGTGAGAATTTGGCCATATTGCTGTTTAAAGTTGATAATACCATTTCCAGTGTCTATCGAGAGAAAAATATTTAAACAAGTGCTGAGATTAATCTTATTCCTGCATGACTTGTAATAGCAAAAAGCAAAACTGAACATAGCTAGTTACAGCACTAGAGATCTCGTTAAATTATGATATATCAGTAGGACCATATATTATACAGCCATTAAAAAAGACTGATGTAGGGACTTCCCTGGTGGTCCAGTGGTTAAGACTCCACGCTCCCAATGCAGGGGGCCCGGGTTCGATCCCTGGTCGGGAACCAGATCCTGCATGCCACAACTAAGACCCAGCACAGCCAAATAAATAAAGTTAAAAAAAAAAAAAAAAGACTGAAGTAGTACCGTGTGTATTGACATGCTCAGATCTCTAAAATATGTTGTTAGATAGAAACATGCACAGAAAATATACAGAAAGCACATGAACCTGTGGTTATCTGTGATGAGTGAGATGTGGAGGCCAGGGCATCTTCTCATTTTCACGTGTTTTTTTTTTTTAAATAAATTTATTTATTTTTGTCTGTGTTGGGTCTTCGTTGCTGCACACGGGCTTTCTCTAGTTGTGGCAAGCGGGGCCTACTCTTCATTGCAGTGTGCGGGCTTCTCATTGGGGTGGCTTCTCTTGTTGCGGAGCTCAGGCTCTAGGTGCATGGGCTTCAGTAGTTGCGGCACGTGGGCTCACTAGCTGTGGCTCATGGGTTCTAGAGCGCAGGCTCAGTAGTTGTGGCGCACGGTCTTAATTGCTCCACAGCGTGTGGGATCTTCCAGGACCAGGGCTTGAACCTGTGTCCTCTGCATTGGCAGGCGGATTCTCAACCACTGTCCCACCAGGGAAGCCCCTTCATGTGGTTTTTACAGTGACCATGTATAATTTTTTTAATCAGTAAATAAAATGTACTGTTGTTCATCTACATGTAGTTGTCCTTTGATATTCTTTACTTTTACATTTTTATTTGAGCAGTGGTGTGGTCTTTTCTGAAAATTTAAAACCACTTTTAGAACCATTACAGTGAGTTTGTCTTCAGTATTACTGCTGAAGTGACTGTCCCACTAATATGAGGCTTGTGGTATCTTGTTATTATTATTTTAAATTTAGGGCCTCTAGAAAAGGAAAACAGATATATGTGGTGGGAGTTAAAAAACAAGATGTAAATCTATTTTAAATCTCTGCTGTACTGTTTTTCTATTTCAGTTACCTAGAAAAGTACGAGAAAGTTCATCATTTTGGGGAGGATGATGATGAGGTACCACCAGGCAATCCCAAACCACAGCTTCCTATTGGTGCAATTCCATCTTCCTACAATTACCAGCAACACAGTGTGTCAGGTAAATATCACTGGAAATGAACAGGGCATAGTTCCACAGTTTTGAATTAGGAAAATAGACATCATCCAATGAATTGAATTGAACTAATTGGTATGAGGGCCCTTTCTATCATAGCCTGCATATAAGATTTTTAGTTGCAGGAATTTAGAGTTACAAATATACCTGTATTTTCAAGTGAAGTTTTAAAATTATTTCTTTGTCTAAAGATTAGTTTAACCTGAATAGTTACTAAAATGAGGAGAGGAAGGTCCTGTTAGGATTAGGGAAGCCAAAGGAGTACTCATAGCATCTACTAGATTTTCTACAATTCCTGTAATTTCCAGCACCAGAATTTCTCAGAAATGTTTCTTACTATTCAACTATTTTCCTGCCATGGTACCAGGGATTTAAGATTCTTTTCATTCATGTCATTCTTGTAATGGTTATAGAGGAATCTGCAGCTAAAAAGAACAGGACTCAAGTTGGAAATAATCAGGTTGAGAGTCTAATAAAGAGGTTCTTGAGACAGAATAGATGGGAGTTCCATCGTCTGTGGCTCGGGGGGTTGAGACGGTGATGCTTAGGAAGAGAGCTCTGAAGAGGTAAGCATCTCTTTTCTTTAATCACCAACATTTGGCCTGAAAAAGAGGAGATACATCTTTTTCAAGGGTATGTTCTTTATAAAATATACAATTATCTAGGTCTTTATTATTCTTCATTGGTACTAATACCGATCTCTTAGGTAATCCTTAGTTTTAAGCTCCCTCGTTTGTGCCAGTATCACTGATTTAAATTTTCCATTATCTATTTTCAGTGTCTTTCATGTTGAATTTGACTCTGTTTCTTCCCCAATCAGCTGAGGAAACAGAATCTCCTAGAATCTGTGATCTCCATTAGAAGAGGCTTTCATGTGATGCTTTTGTATAATTGGGGCTTGGGAGGGGTGGTGGCAGTGGTGACTGCAAACCAAATCTAGCTTTATCTTTAATGAGAAGTTATTACTTCAAGAGCTACTGTTAAAAGGGAACATTTTAAGTCACCATGTAGAAGATCTTACTAATAGCTTAAGCTGATTAAATAAAATGGGGTGACTTGTTAGGTGATATGCTTCCTGTTTTTAAAAAGAGCTAATGACCATTATCTAATTCAAGGATGTTATAGAGGGTATTCCTACATTGAATGAGACCTTGTACTAAAGACCTTTAAGACCATCTTGTAACTGTGTTGTTCCTATATTTCATCAACAGCAGAACTGTCCATTCTTTTTTTTTTTTTTTCTTTTTGCGGTATGCGGGCCTCTCACTGTTGTGGCCTCTCCCGTTGCGGAGCACAGGCTCCGGACGCGCAGGCCCAGCGGCCATGGCTCACGGGCCCAGCCGCTCTGTGGCATATGGGATCCTCCCAGACCGGGGCACGAACCCGCATCCCCTGCATCAGCAGGCGGACTCTCAACTACTGCGCCACCAGGGAGGCCCAGAACTGGCCATTCTTGTAGCTTAAATAGAGTTTGGTGTCTATTCCAGCTTCTCAAACTGACCCATTTCTACATTAGATCTTGTTTATTTTTGTTTATTATTTATTTATTTATTTATTTATTTATTTATTTATTTATTTATTTATTTTTGCGGTACGCGGGCCTCACTGTTGTGGCCTCTCCCGTTGCGGAGCACAGGCTCTGGACGCGCAGGCTCAGCAGCCGTGGCTCACGGGCCCAGCCGCTCTGCGGCATGTGGGATCTTCCCGGACCAGGGCACGAACCCGTGTCCCCTGCATTGGCAGGCGGACACTCAACCACTGCGCCACCAGGGAAGCCCTAGATCTTGTTTAAAATGAAATTTTTTCTGGATCTGTTTTTTTTTTTTTGTCCCCCTCCCCTAATTGAACATGATTTACTTCAAGAAAAAAGATATTTCTGGTATTTCAAAAGCCTAATGAAAGTCATTGATAGAGCTACACAATTTTTAAGGGAATGACAATTTCTTAATCTGGTGTTACAATAACTCCTTTCTGATATGCTGTCGTATGTCTGTCTTTTTTTTTTTTTAAGGAGAATCTGGGTAGTTATGTAACATGTAACATGTTTGACAAAATCAGGATTGGGGACTCATGAAAGGAAAAAAAAACTAGGACTTGCTGGGGAACATCAGACTACAATATATCTAATTCAAACTGAAAAGAGGTAGTGTTTCAGGGCAGCATTTATGAATTTGAAGGTGCTTTTAATTTTTCTAGAAGGAGCCATAGCAACATTATGACAGTGTTCTAAAAATTAACATGACCATCAAAATATAAAACAAATCCTTCACTGATGATTCTTCTCAAATGCCATTAAGGAAATATAGTAAACTTAATAGCTGTCAATATATATGTGTGTGTCTGTGTGTGTGTAAATAAACACCAAAGTAGAATTACATGGTGGTAGATTAAGAGCCTTAGGAAATTTTAATAAGAATGTTTAAAAGATTTGTGTGTACATCTTTGATTACACAACCTTACTCTTCTTATAGGTTTGGATTAATGTATTTGGATAAATGTATTTTATCTAGAGATGCTTATATTGTTGATATTAAGAAAAGGTATTCTAAAACAGTATTTTGAAAGGTAATATAATAAATTGGCATTTAGTATGAAGTGCAATTCTACTCATAATTGTCATGATAGAATATTGTACATTGATAGAATATGGGACCAAATTTTCCTTTAAGGATACTGATGCCTTTTGCCCAGTGACTTGAAGTGGCCAAAAAAGTATTCATAGATTTTGCTTTGAATTTTAGAATTAGTAAACATTGGCATCAAAATATGGTCATTTTATTTGCATAGTTTTTCATACTTTTCCATGCCATAAATACCTAATCTTTTTTTTCCCATCTTTATTCTTTCTTGGTATTGATTTGGATACAGTCAGTTCTGCAGAATTGTAGTGTAGATTACTAAGGACTTTTTGTTCATCTTCTCTTACACTTTAAAATTAAAATTAAAAAATTAGTTTCTAAATTAAAAATTTTTTAATTTATTTGCAATATCTTTAGTAGAAAAATTATGAAAGGCAAAATTGGCACATGACAACTCATTGAAATTAATAGAATTTTAGAGCTAGCAAGGATTTTAGTGATCATTTAATCCAATTCAATCATTTTGGTCAAAGGAGGCCAAGCACCCTATCCATTCGCATTTTTGTTATGTAAATTTGGGAGAGCTTATACAAGAAGATTTATTCTTTTAGTTTTATCAGTTGTATTTGAGCAAAGATTTTCCTTTACATGTCCTATATTCTTACAAACATTTGAACTACAGCAATCGCTGCCAATATCAATGGAAAGAATGTACTGTCTAATATCTTTAATGTAAACAGCACTCCAGGAACAATTCTCCCTCTCCTCTAAACTGAAAACAAAGAGATTACCTCAGATTAAATTAGTTTGTCAGCAGTGATGCGTTTGTATAAACATTGAGTCAAGAATGTTGAAAATTTCCGATCCCATTCACATTATAACATTGTAGCTATTTAATCATACCTCCTTGGGGATGGGAAGGGAGGCTCTTAAAATCTTGTAAGCATTTTCTCATATATTATCATAGGACTCTTTACCAAGCCTCATATAATTAGAGGACTTTTCATAATTATCATATTTATTCATTTTATTTTAATTGGAGATGACTTTTGGCAAAGTCATTCACGTAAGGATGTATTGAATTGAGTATATGATGGCATCTGTTATTCTTCAGTAGCAAACAGAACAATTCCAAGATCATATTGAAAGCACATAAAGAAGACTGTGACAGATGTTGAATATAGGTTCCAATTTGTTTTGTATTGAAGAGATTTGCATGAAAATTGTGTGGAATCTAAAAACTTAATTATTGCTGAGACTTGGCATCTCATGATCATTTTCAGTGTGTGGTATAGAAATGTCAAAATCTATTCCTATATTCACAGAAGTTATGTTACATTTTCCCCAGATATTTATGTTATTTATAAGAAATTTTACTTTTCAAGATTATAAAAAATGAACAATATATTATTGTTCAACCTTAAATATTATAAAGAATTGGTGCCTTATTCATTTATAAGTGTATTGTGATACTTCTTATTGGAGAAATTCCTAGAATATTTTAGAATTGAAGAGGTGTCTCCTCAGATACCTACATTGGGAAATGAAGAAGTTTCTTACATGATTTTCTTCTGTGGCATGTTGTAACAATAGATTCCTACTTGCATTCCATTTAGTGACATTTTTTAAAGATTTTTTTTCAAATCCATATTTTTCTGAAATGTTTCATCTAGCAGTTTTCTAACTCTTGTTTGTTGCCTTTTCCCATTAAACTAATTAGATCTTTATGTGAAAAATGTACTAGGGGTATATGTCTCAGGATGTAGCTGCCAAGGCCTAAACTGCACCAATTAAGAGTCAGTATTTCTAGAAATATAACGTTTTCTAATATGTATATATTATGAGTATAAAATACATTAGTGTTCTGTAATCCTGTCTTCCCTACCTTCAAAGTTCTAAAAATGTTCTAATTCTCCTACATAAAATCTTAGTTAGGAAAAGATTTGTTTGGACACAAAAGCAAGAACTGTAGAGGTAAAAATTTATAAATCACACTTCATCAAAATTAAAACTTCTCTTTGAAGACATTGTTAAGAAAATGAAAAGGCAAACCATTCACTATCTGGGAGAAAATATTTACAAAACAAATATTAGATAAGTGACTCATTCAGAATATTTTAAACTGACAGTATTAAGTGCTGACAAGGGTGTACAGCACCGGGAACTCTCTCATACATCGCTGGTGGAAAAACAGAATGTTACTACCACTTTGGAAAACAGTTTCACAGTTTCTTGCAAAGTTAAACATACACTTTGTATGACCCAGCAATCCAAGAGAAATGAAGAAATATGTCTGCACAAAGTCCTGTATGTGAATGTTTACAGCAACTGTATTCAGAAGTGCCAAAAACTGGACACAGTCCAAATGTCCTTCAATTAGGGAATGGATAAACAAATTATGTTACAGCCATACTATGGCAGTAAAAAGGAACCAACTACTGATACACACATCAAAATGGACACTAACCTCAAAAGCATTTTGCTAAATGAAATAAATCAGACACAAAAAGATATATATTGTGTGATTCTGTTTAATTGGCATTTTGAAATAAAGTAGATCAGTGGTTGTTTATGGATAGAAGAGAGGATCAACTACAAAGGAGCATAAAGAAACTTCTTTGGGGTGATAGAAATACTCTATCTCCATTATGGTTGTGGTTAAAAGACTATCAAAACTCATAGAACTGTAGAACTAAAAAGCATGAATTTTACATATTATGTGGCAACAAATCTGACCTAAACAAGTAATAATCCTCCCAAAATTGGGTAAAGAAGGTAGGCAGTGTGTTTAGAAACATGATATTGTTAAAAATTTGAAAGGAACCAGTCTTTCTGGCTTATAGTATTTAAAAATCGGAATAAGTCCCTTGAAATACAAGAATAAAAAATGTAGATTTGGTAAATTAAAATAAAGATACAATAGTAATTTTGCAATGATATCCAACAGAATATGTACATTTTTTATATTTTAATACTTTTTGAGGAATGTAATTTTCACTTAAGTTTAGAAAGTTGAACTCTAAACTTCTACTCAGTTTATATTTTATAAAAGAAAACAAGCTTCTGTCCTGTATTCAGAAGATATTAACCATGAAAGGTTTCTAATCCTTGATATACTTAACAGTGTTTTCGTTTTTGTCTTTGTTAGATTATCTGCGTCAAAGTTATGGGCTGTCTATGGACTTCAATTCGCCAAATGATTATAATAAATTGGTGCTTTCACTATTATCTGGACTCCCAAATGAAGTGGACTTTGCTATTAATGTATGCACTCTCCTATCAAATGAAAGCAAACATGTCATGCAACTTGAAAAAGACCCTAAAATCATCACTTTATTGCTTGCTAATGCTGGGGTGTTTGATGACAGTAAGTTTTAGCCTTAATGTTTTGTATAATCATTCTATTAAAGGTGTTGTAGATTTTTTTTAAAGGTTTTTAAGGGGGAAAGTACTTTTTATTAGGCAATATAGTAGCATTCTTTATTTCCTTTTGTTATATTAAATGTATTATTTAAAATAATGAATGTTTGGATTTTTTTAACCTTATATATTTGAATAATAAAAGCCTCACTAGAACTTTTGAAATTAAAATGCTGTATTTTTCTTATAGTAAATGTGGGTTTGTTGATTTGAGAAAATTGTTTGATACAAAATTCTGATAGCGAAAAATAGGACCTGGAAGAAATTGTTTTCTGAAGTTTATTTCTGCTGGTGTGTAGTTATAATTTTTAACTAAACAATTTAGGTCAATGAATTTGAAAATTTGCTGCATAAATAATAAGAATAATCAAATATTTCATATTTTTTTACTCATAGGATTTGCTATTTGTAGGTTTTTATAAATCACGTTCTTTGTTTTCTGTGAAATTATCTCAAATCTGGTTACTTTTCAGACCAAATTGCTCAATTCTTTAATTGAGCAATTTAACTAGCAATCCCTAGTTTAACAGGGATTTAGAAAATATGTTTTGAAATTTTTTCCTGCTATAGTTTTTCTTTTTAAAATATTCTATGTCAGCTGTTACTGACATAAAATTTTTTCTTGCTTCTCAACCCTCCTTCTACCCCAATACCATGTAACTTCTTTTGCCAGAAGTATATTCTATTAATGGATTAAGGTATTGATATATTTTGAAATTATCATATAGGAAACTATATAGAACAGTAGATATAGTCTGAGAATTTCATGTAATATTTCATAGGTCATGAGTATTTTTATGTTTAAACAGTGATGTGTTTGCAAATGAGTTCATTTTTCTGTAATTTGGGTCAGTAGTATAATTTTCAAACATACTTTTATTTGGGATTATCTAAGTAGGATTCCTTTGTTGTTGTTGTTGTTGTTGTTGTTGGCCATGCTGCACGGCTTGTGGGATCTTAGTTAGTTCCCTGACAGGGATTGAACCAGTCCCTCGGCAGTGAGAGCACGGAGTCCTAACCACTGGACCGCCAGGGAATTTCCTAAGTAGGAGTCCTTACAATTTGACATGTACTTATTTTGTATGAAGACATTTTGAAATTAAACAAAAGTGAAAATTAGTTTCTTACCCTGCCAGAAACTATTCTTGGTTACTTGGAGGAGGGACAAAGATTAGTACTTATCAGTTTGTATTGTGACTTCGAAGATCTAAATTTGGAGGATTTCCATCTCACTCTCATGTTCTTTGCTTCCTGATATTTCATTTTGCTCTTTTAAAGACATTTTTCAGCATTTAATATAGAATGGTTTAAAATTGTTTCACATTTTTTTAGAAATCTTAAAATGAAGTTTTTAAAAATAGTAAATATTCTCAGACCAGAATAATTTTAGTGAATTCTTACCATTTAATCATTGAATAAGAATTACATTTGTATATATGATAAAAGTGAGCTTACCAGTTTTGATGCACTGAGGCATGACATTCTTTACACCCAGTTTATCTTGCATTCTTTAGCGTTTTTGTTTATCTCAGACTAAATTATTATGTAGAGTAGCAATCTAAAACATTAATAATTTAGCAAATGCTGTTTAACGGATGTTTCTTTTATTTCAACAGTTAGAACTTTAGAGTTCCAGAGTGCATAGGGACTTTATGAAGACCGTATACTTAAAACAGTGGTTTTACATTATGAAAATAATTCTTTTGAGTTTGAAGATTAACGGTATATTTGATTATGGGTATATTTCATAAGGCTCTTGAGAGGTTTTGAATTTTTTTAGGGCATGGAATTTTAATTGAGAGAAAATGTAGATACCACTTTCTTTGAAGGTGTGGAATGTTTATACATATATGTGTTTGAAGAAGTATAATAAAAATTCCATGTGACAAAAATTTAATTTTTCCATCTTACATTTCCATTCAGTATTCTTTTCCCAGTGAAGTTTTTCTTTATAAAGTTTTCTTCAGGACAAACAAAATTTTGTCTCTTTAGTAGGGTGTGGACTTCATTTTTCTGATTAAGCTGCTACACCTATATAAATTTGATATTTTATGAAATTCTTCTTTAGGTCACTGTAGTTAAATTTATTTATTAAAAACTTCAAATCTGTTCTTTATATCATGTCCCCATGATCCTAATATCAATATAATGTTAAACTGTTTCCATTCTTCACCCTTATTAGTACTTTTTCAATGAATAGTCTTATTCTAACCTAAGTACTTTACAACTTTAACTCAATATTAAGTATAAATATTAGATCTATACTTAAAGGCGTAATAAGACTGCAAACATTCAGTAAATCTTTTACAACAGAAAATATATCCATATGTTATGCATGTCACAGCACATCCATTTAAGGAGATTTACTTTTGTTTTTTAAAGAATTACATTCATAAGACTAGTTTTTCTGTTAAAAATTGCCAATACATAGTTTTCTCTCTGCATTTGAAAACCAATAGCTTTCATTACAGAATACAGATAATTACAAGTAGTTGATGAAAGTACCTACCTACTTTTTAAAGGTATATGCCTATTGTGTCACAGCTTAGACATTTGTATTATACGACTTTACTGTCTGGTCCTGTAACTGACAAAATGAGTTAGCAACGCAGAGGAGAGCAGAGGAGAGAAAAACGATATGTATCTATATACCTTAACCTCTTGTCCGGAGGGGGCAGGGTGTTATTAAGAAGCTTTTGAAAATAGATGGTTTGACTTTGCTCCTGACAACTTTATCAAGAAATACAAACAAGCTATAGCTGAGAATGTTTCCTAAAGGAGATTTCATTGTGGGAATTATTCCCAAAGAATGCCTTGTCCATTAATATTTCAAATATGAATTACATAATTATTTTTGAAATGACTATGACGATTTAAAGTTATAACAGTTTGGCAATCTAATAGCAGTAGCATCAGTTTGACTTTTTAATATGTTACTCTTCTACAAATGAAAACTAATGCAGAGTAACTATTACAGTCCCTCATTTTTTTCTTATTGTCTGTATAACTATTATGAAAGTGAGTTGTGTATTTTTAGATTGTAGTGACATAAACTTTCTTTAAATTCTATAATTTAAAAAACAGTATTTCAAAAGAAATTATCATGACTTTCTATCATTTATTATGAAACAATTTTTAATGAACAAGGTATCCTAAACTGTAGTTTTACTGTTTTTCCAAACCTACCTATTAAGGAACTAAGTGAAAGAAATAATTTCATTTTACTGAATACACTATTATTCTTTTAGCTTTAGGATCCTTTTCTACTGTATTTGGAGAAGAATGGAAGGAGAAGACTGATAGAGATTTTGTTAAGGTAATTCACGTAAAGTAAAATATTGAACCATTGAATTACATGTAGCCAAGGACCAAGGGTCAATGGTTGCTTATTTTATATACAAATTGTGATTAACTTGAGTAAAAAATTGTTTAGAATAGCTAATAAACAGAAGTAAAGTTTTTAGTTATCATACATAGATTTCTGAGAATGATAAATCTGTAACAAAAGCAGTAAATCAAAGGATACCCAGACTGTGAGTAGCAGTCCTGGTAATTTTCTTAGGATTCTTTTTCAGTTCACTTAATCACTCTTCAGCTGTGTCTAATATGCCACTTGATTTGTTTGTTAAGTTTTATTATAGTGACTGTTTTTTTTTTTGTTTTTTTTTTTTTTTTTTTGCGGTACGCGGGCCTCTCACTGCTGTGGCCTCTCCCGTTACGGAGCACAGGCTCCAGATGCGCAGGTTAAGCGGCCATGGCCCACGGGCCCAGCCGCTCCGCCGCATGCGGGATCCTCCCAGACTGGTGCACGAACCCGCATCCCCTGCATCGGCAGGTGGACTCTCAACCACTGCGCCACCAGGGAAGCCCAGTGACTGTGTTTTCATTTCTAGAAATTCTCATTGTATTTTTTCAAATTTTCCCTTTTTGATCTTCTCCTTTTATACTTTTATAATTTTTAAAATATATATTTAAAATATCTTTTTATTAATATAATTAAATTATATATGAATTAAATATATGATATATAAACATGAATATATTATATATTTTATATGTAAAATATAAATGAAAGCTTAAAGATATGTACATATACACATACCTAATAATGCTAATGTCTAAGCCTCCTGCAACTCTAATTCTGCTGATTCTGACTTGGTGGATTATTCCTTTCTGTTTTATAATGTTGGTTTATAAATTTCAGCAGATTTCTTTCTGTAGGATTTTTGTACAGATTGGTTGGAGAGTGTTTCTTCACTTCTGTGTTGCTTTTGCCAATCACTTGAAAGGAAATACTGATCAGAATGACTTTATATTAATTTTTTTATTGGAGATTTTTCTGATTACTCTCATGGTAAAAACAAATCCATGGGAGATGTGGAGCAGTCTAGTGGTGAATATATCATGGATTTTAACTGAAAGCTCAAGCAGAGACAGTCAATCCCTTTTGTCTCCCTTTCTTTGAGGGTATTAAACCTTCAAATTTCTCACCATGATATGGAGTTGCATTTTTAATTCCCAGTTTTACAAGCTCACCAAAGTTCTATATTCTGTCCTTACCCCACCCACTAAAAGCCAAGTCTCTTGATGGTAGTTAAGCAGATAATTTCTATAACTCCAGAAAACTGGTGAGTAAAATGTAAGATGCACAAAAAAGTACACTAAAGTAACACATGCAATCACAGTGGGGAATGGGTTTGTCAGTATAATCACTAATCACATGAAATCAAGAAGACACCAATATGTTGAAGATGAATAGATGATCACGTCTGTTGTGTGTTTTCATTTAATTTCTGCTATTTATATTTTATTCTCATACTGTATTCTTTGGGTTTAAGTTTCTTCACTTATTCTAATTTCTTGAGCTGGTGCTTACAGTTATTGATTTTTTAAAAATTTTTTCTAATATATACATTTGAAGCCATAAAATTCCATCCAAGCACACATTTAACTTTATACTTCCAATTTTGATATTTCATGTTTTTATTATAACTCATTTTAAAATATCTTCATATTTCCATTATGATTTTCTCTCTGAAACATGGATTATTTAGAAGGGAATTTTCTTAATTTCCAAAAACATATGAAAAATTTTCTAGTTTCCTTTTCTTCTTAATATCTAACTGAATTTCAGTATGTTCAGAGAAACATACTCTGTATAATTTTAAACCTTTGAAATATTTTCACCCTTTATTTGGTAGCTTAGCATTGATCAGATTTTATAAGCACTCCGTGTGTATTTGAAAATAATATATACAGGCGTATCTTGTTTTATTGCCCTTCACTTTATTGTGCTTCGCAGATACATTTTTACAGCTTTAAGGTTTGTGGCAACCCTGCATTGAGCAAGTTTATCAGTGCCATTTTTCCAACAGCATTTGCTCATTTCATGTCTCTGTGTCCCATTTTGGTAATTCTCTCAATATTTCAAACTTTTTCATTATTATTTTTTTATTATTATATTTGTTTTGGTCATCTGTGATCAGTGATCTTTGATTTTACTACTGTGACTCACTGAAGGTTCAGATGATGGTTACCATTTTTTTAGCAATAAAGTATTTCGTATTCAAGGTATGTGCACTTTTTTTAGGCATAATGCTGTTGCACACTTCATAGACTACAGTGTAGTATAAACATAACTTTTATATGCACTGGGAAAACAAATTTGTGCTGACTCACTTTATTACGATGTTCACTTTATTGTGGTGGTCTGGAACTGAATCTGCAATATCTTCAAGGTATGCCTGTATTCTGAAGTTGTTGGGTGTAAGTTTCTATATATGTCAGTTAAGCCAACACAGTTAATCATTTTTAAAAAAATTTTTTATTGGAGTACAGTTGATATACAATGTTATGTGAGTTTCAACTATACAGCAAGGTGAACCTTTTATACATATACATATATCCATTCTTTTTTAGATTCTTTTTCCCATATAGGTTATTACAGAATATTGAGTAGAGTTCTCTGTGCTATTCAGTAGGTCCTTTTTAGTTATCTATTTTATATATAATAGTGTGTATATGTTAATCCCAATCTCCTAATTTATACCCCCCTCCCCCGCTTTTGATTTTGGTAACCATAAGCTTGTTTTCTACATCTGTGACTCGGTTTCTGTTTTGTAAATAAGTTTGTTTGTACCATTTTTTTAGATAACACATATAAGTGATATCGTATGATATTTATCTTTCTTTGTCTGACTTACTGCACTTAGTATTATGATCTCTACGTCCATCATGTTGCTGCAAATGGCATTATTTCGTTCTTTTTTATGGCTGAGTAATATTCCATTATATATATGTACCACATTTTCTTTATCCATTCCTCTGTCAGTGGTCATTTAGGTTGCTTTCATGTCTTGGCTATTGTAAATACTGCTGCAGTGAACACTGGGGTGCATGTATCTTTTCAAATTATAGCAACACAGTTAATCATGATACTTAATAGTTCCACGTCAGTACTGGCTCTTTTTTTTTTTTTTTTTTAATTGGGGTATAGTTGTTTTACAGTGTTGTGTTAGTTCCTACTGTACAACGAAGTGGAGTTCGTTGTGCTATACAGTAGGTTCTTATTAGTTATCTATTTTATACATATTAGTGTATATATATCAATCCCAATCTCCCAGTTTATCCCCCTTCCCCCCCTCCCCCGCTTTCCTCACTTGGTGTCCATACATTTGTTCTCTACGTCCATACATTTGTTCTCTACATCTGTGTCTCTATTTCTGCCTTGCAAACTGACTGTCGTACAGAGTGAAGTAAGTCAGGAAGAGAAAACCAAATATCTCATATTAATGCATATATGTGGAATCTAGGAAAACAGTACAGATGAACCAGTTCACAAGTACTGGGTTTTTCAGCTGTTTATTTCTTCATTTATGAAGAGTGATATGTTAAAAGCACCCAGCTTCAGTGAGGATGTGTTTCTTTCAGCTTATAGTTCTATAATAATTGTGTTTTTATATTTTGAGAATGGGCTATTTAGTGCACACAGGTATAGTTGTTACATTTTTCTGGTTAATTGAACATATTATAAAGCGTCCTTGTTACCTTTAAGTCTCCTTTATCCTTTTTTTTTTGGTCTGACATCAATATAACTATATCAGCTTCCATTTGGTTGGTGTTTATATAGTTCATATTTTACTTTCAATCTTTTTTATCCTTATATTTTAGGTGAATATTTTTTTGTAAATAACATGTATTTCAGCTTTTTTCTTCCCGTGTGAAAAACTTTGCTTTTTTTTTTTTTTTTTGTGGTACGCGGGCCTCTCACTGTTGTGGCCTCTCCCGTTGCGGAGCGCAGGCTCAGCAGCCATGGCTCACGGGTCCAGCCGCTCCGCGGCATATGTGATCTTCCCAGACCAGGGCACGAACCCACGTCCCCTGCATCAGCAGGCGGACTCTCAACCACTGCGCCACCAGGGAAGCCCAAAACTTTGTTTTTAAATTAGTGCATTTATTCCATTTACATTAAGTGTAATTTTGATACAGTTATGTTTAAATTTACCATGTTTTGAATTGGTTTCTATATGTCCTGCCTGTTCAGGTTTGTTTTCTTTCCTTCTCCTTTCTTACCTTTTTTGAATTGATTTGACTGAATATTGTTTATTATTCAGTTTTCTGCCCACTTAGATTTTACGTACACTTTTTCTGTTTTCTCATTAGAGATTATATTTTAACCCTTACTGGTTTAATAAGTTAGTACTTTTACCTCTTCTTAGATAATTGCAGGGACAATAGAACAACTCCATCTCTGTTTTCTCATTTTTTGATTTATATACTACTTTTGTTGTGTATTATTCCATTTTTGTCAGAGAACATATTCTGTATGACTTCAGTCTTTTTTAAACTTATCAAGACTTGTTTTATGGCTCAGCGTATGGTCTTTCTGGTGAATGTTTTATGCACACTTGAAAAGAATGTTGTACTATTGTTGGATGTAATATTTGTTGATAACAATTAAATCATATCATTGACAGTGTTGTTCAAGATTTCTGTATCATTAATGCATTTCTATATAATTGTTCTATGATTTCTTGAGAGATGAGTGTTGGAATTATCAACTATAATTATGAATGTCTTTATCCCCTATCAGTTCTGTCAGTTTTTGCTTCATGTGTTTTGAACCTCAATTGTTAGTAGCATGTACATTTAGGATTATTATATTTTCTTGATGATTTTATTTGTCATTATGAATTATTCTCCCTGACTGCTGGTAATTTCCCTTATCCTGAAGTCTCTTGTCTGATATTATTTATCAACACCAGCATTTTTATGGTTAATGTTTTCATCATATATCTTTTTCCATCACTGTGCTTTTCATCTGTAGTTTTATATATAGTGTTTCTTATAGATGGCTTATAGTTGAGGCTTTCTTCTCCTGCTTCCTTCAGTGTGCCTTTCAGTGTACAATTTCTTCCTTTTCATCAATGCATTCAGACCACTTATACTTTATGAGCATTTTAAAGGTAACATTTCTGTCTTGTTTGCATTATTACTGACAATAAGTTACTTTCATTCTTATTGTTCTTCCTTTTGTGATGTTTTATCTGACTGCTTTTAAGGTGTTCTCTTTGTCATTGATTTTTTTAATGTGCCTTGTTGTGGTTTTTATATTTATTTAGTTAGTTAGTTTTGTTTTGCTTGAGGTTTATTTAGCTTCTTGGTTTGGTATTTTTCATGAAATTTGGGAAGTTTTTGTCAGTTATTCAAAAATTTTTTGTTTCCCCTCCTGCTTTTCTGGAACTGTTCTGCAGGCCACTGTGGCTCTGTTCATTGTTTTTAGACCTTTTTATTTTCTGTGTACTTCATTGTGAATAGTTTCTATTGTTATGTCTTTATTTTCTCTTTTACAATTAAGCCCATCTAGTCATATTTTTTTATTTCAGATATTACGTTTTTCAGCTCTAGAAATTCCATTTGATTCTCTTTTATATTGTCCCACATTCATCTTAATTATGTTCATATTCCTTTAAATCCTTCAACATATTTAATAGTTGTTTTAATGTTCTTGTCTGCTAGTTTCACTATTTTTATTGTTTCTGGGTCTTTTTTCGTTGAAACTGATTTTTGCCTTAGTTATGAGTCATGTTTCCCACTTCCTTTGTACATCTAGTAATTTTTTATTAGATATAGATATTGGGACTGTTATATTATTTAGTGTCTGTTCTTTGGTGTCTTCCAAGAATGTTGCACGTTGTTCTGGCATGCTTTTAACTAATATATGGATAGTTGTTTTTAAGTTTTGTTATGACGAATACAAGACTAGTTTATCTTTATTCCTAAGGTATGGTCTTTTTTGTACCTGAATTAGCTGCATATATATATATATAGAGAGAGAGAGAATATATATATATATATATATATATATATATATATATATATAAAATGTCTTCTCAGTTTAGTAATTGCTATGACCTCTTGGGTTTATTGTCTCTGTATTGTTGTCTAGAAAGAGTGTTTATGTAAAGATATGGGGCAGTCACTGAGTTCACCTCATTTGCTTCCCATGTTTCAGTGATTACGGTTTTGCATTGCTCTTGCCCAGTCTGTGAAAACAATTGTTTTATATATATTGGTTTATGATGGGATGACTACTGCGGTACCATTACGGCCTGAGCAAAATTTTCTTCCAAGCATTTTTCATAGATTTTAATTTTATATATATTTTTACCCGTAAGACTTTTTTTAGTATTTTATTTATTCAGCATTTATTTTGATTTAAATTACATCTTCCTTTTCATGCATTTTTCCCCCAGTGCAGGTTTGCAGATATTTTTCATTTGTCAGAAAATGTCTTTATTTCAGTTTTATTCTTTTTTTTTTTTTTTTTTTTTTTTGCGGTATGCGGGCTTCCCACCACTGCGGCCTCTCCCGTCATGGAGCACAGGCTCCGGACGCACGGGCCCAGCCGCTCCGCAGCATATGGGATCCTCCCGGACCAGGGCACGAACCCGCGTCCCCTGCACCGGCAGGTGGACCCCCAACCACTGCGCCACCAGGGAAGCCCTTTCAGTTTTATTCTTGAAGAGCAATTTCACTGTGTAAAGATTCTACTTTGGCAGATATTTTCTTCCATCGCTTTGAAAATATCCCATTGTCCTCTGGCTTCCATTATTTCTTTTACAAAGTTTCCTGTAATTTTAGTTGTCTTTTTCAAGGTTATCTGTCCCTTTTTCCACCTTTGCATTTAAGATTTTTCTTTGTCTTTGCTTTTCAGGAATTTTATTATGATGCTCCTACACATTTTATCTTTTCTTGGAGTTTGGAGTGCTTGTTAAATCTATGGTGTGGTATCTTTCAATTGATTTAGAAAATTCTCGACCCTGTCTTTTCAAATATTGTTTTTGCCCATTCTTTCTATCTTTCCTCAGGAACTCCAATTAATTTTATGTTAGAACTTTTCACTGTATGTGTCTTGAATGCTTTTATTCTGTTCATCCTTTTGTCTCTTTATGCTTCTAACTTGGTATTTTTTTCTGCCGTCTCTTCCAATCACTAATTCTTCCTTGAGTTGAATCTAATCCTTTGTTAAGTCTGTCCATTGAGTTCTTATTTTCAGTTCTAGAATTTCTATTTAGCTATTTCTTATAGTTTCTACTTACATGCCAAACTTTTCGATTTTATCTTCTATTTCTTTGTTTATTTTCCATGATCATTTAAAATTCTACTCTGATATCTTTATTATTTGAATTTCTTGTGGCCCTTTTTTCTTGGTTATTGAACATTGTCTTATTCCTTCATATGCCTAGTTCTTTTTTATTGTTACCAAAGATTTTTTATCATGAGTTTTTTTTGCAGTGAGTCATTTTCGTGGTGGACCTTTTCTCAGATCAGAAACTTTAAATGCAAAGGAACTTTAATTCCCAAAACTAAAATACAATCATTTACAAAATACATCAGAACGTTTAGAAATAAACAGTGAACTAATGGCCCATGTGCTTCTTGATTAGTAGGGAAGTAACAAGATAAAATGGCATAGAAAAGTTAAAATTAAAGTTCATTTTGTATAGACATATTAATATATAGGCCTTTGTTTCTTAGCCTGAAAGATTAAGTAGTGGATTTCGACTTATTTCCTGTCTCTTATGGGTCAAAAAACAGTTTGTTGATATGGAATACTGCAAAGGAAACCTAAATATCTGGGTTACAAATTTGTGAACACAAATACTTCACCACTTGCTGTTTGATTTTCTTCTAGATGTAGATTTACTCAGTAGCTAGCTAGCTATGTCTCAGGAGTCTGTAAATAGTAATACTGTGACTGTATGCAGTTTACTAATTAATGACTATTAATTATCATAATTTTTAAGTACTGATGAGCATAAATACTATCTCTAGATATTTTCCATAGCTATAAAGTTATCTGAAAATATCTGTGATTCATATTGGTGACAGTGTCAGAGGTTCTGCTATTGCTACTGTGGTTCATTTTCTAACATTCAGAGTTGAAGAAAATGCTAAGGAAATGCTAAATTTTAGTTAGAGGTTAATGAACATGTCATTTTTTTCTCCTCATTCATGTTCATAGATGCCCTATATTTTTCACAGACCTTTTAGGGATCTGTGGGCCCTAAGCCAAAATGACACCTTTGAACTATAGAAAAATCTAGCATTTGTGTCAAAGAACTGAGTACCTAGAATACAATGATATCTACTTGAACTAAAAATAGAACTATTATAGTTTTACAGTCTGTGTGACTATTTTTAAAGTAATAGAATACTTATTTCAAATTGTCAGAATTAAGTGTAATAATTTCTCATCACAGTTTTGGAAAGACATTGTTGATGATAATGAAGTACGTGACCTCATTTCTGACAGAAACAAGTCTCATGGTAAGTCAATGAGAAAATATTTTAAATAACTTTGAAATATCAATAATAATAAGTGAAATATGAGTTTACGTAAAATATGTTTTCTTCTCTTGTAGAAGGTACATCAGGAGAATGGATTTGGGAATCTTTATTTCATCCACCTCGAAAGCTGGGCATTAATGATATTGAAGGACAACGGGTACTTCAGATTGCAGTGATTTTGCGAAATCTTTCCTTTGAGGAGGGCAATGTTAAGCTCTTGGCAGCTAATCGTACCTGTCTCCGTTTCCTATTACTTTCTGCACATAGTCATTTTATTTCTCTAAGGCAATTAGGCCTTGACACATTAGGAAATATTGCAGCTGAGGTAAGCATGTGACAGTAGCTTAAAACAGTTTTTATAGTTAGCACAATATTTACTTTAAAATGTTAGGATGTGGGATTGTTATATTTGCCATAATTATAGAATATTAAATGCTTACATATAGTTTTTGCCTAAAGGTATTACACACTTTTGTGGAAAAAGAGAAATATTTGAAATGATGCTCCAGATTCATTGATGACTATTCTCACAGTAATTACATTTTTTAAAGTTACGTAACATTGTTTGGCTCATTTTTATTAAATTTGAAATATACATTTGGATCTAAATTGGAAGAAGCCTACCTAAACAGTAATGTCCTTTTTTTTTTTCCAGCTTTTATTGGATCCTGTTGATTTCAAAACTACTCATCTGATGTTTCATACTGTTACAAAATGCCTCATGTCAAGGGATAGATTTTTAAAGATGAGGGGTAAGTGCTCACTTAAGTTTCTCATTGTCTAAAGTACACAAGCTTTTTATCATCTTTTAAAAGACAAATACATGTTTGTGTGTGTATGCTTTTCAGGCATGGAAATTTTGGGAAATCTTTGCAAAGCAGAGGATAATGGTGTTTTGATTTGTGAATATGTCGATCAGGACTCATACAGAGAGATCATTTGTCATCTCACTTTACCTGATGTGCTGCTCGTAATCTCAACACTTGAGGTGCTATATATGCTCACAGAAATGGGAGATGTAGCTTGCACAAAAATTGCAAAAGTAGAAAAGAGCATAGGTAAGACTAAACCACAAAAAGCATTTAAGTTATTTTCTTTATTAAGGAAAAAATATTTAATGTGGTTGCTGTAAAAAATCACAATTGATATTTGGGGTTTACTGTTTATTTTGAGGAGTCATTACCCTTTCAGACACGCTTGTTTGTGTTATTCTTTCTGTCTATTTTAGATAAGCAAGAAACTTCTGTTATATAGAGACCAGGATGCATGTGGCTATCAGTAATCTTTACTTCTTCTCTTTATTTCTATTACTATATATTAAATTTGAAATCAACAAAATGGCTATGTCTGACTCTGGGGGGCAGGTCCATCTGTTTCAAGTGGTCAGCTGCTACTATTAAGCAACTAAAGCTGAGTGGAACAAGCTTCCTTCTCTTCCTAGAAATGCTAGTAGTGGTATTATCTTCAAAATCATTGAACTCACCTTAGTGGGTTGTCAGTTTTAAACACACTCACTAAAACACGTCACGTTAACATTTTACTCAGTGATTCAAATGATTTCTTTCTTTGGTATAAATATTAAAATCAGAGTTAATAAAGATTTGGCTTGAAAAGTATTATTATTGAGAAATTAAGCTGTACTTTCCATATCAGTGGTTCCTAAATCTGACTACACATCAGAATCACTTGGGAAGTTTTTTTAAAATGAAGATAGCTAACAGCCACTCCAGAGCTTCTAAGTCAGTCTTCAGAGATTGAGCCTAAAAATCTTTTTTAAGGATCCACAGATAATTCTGATGTACAATGATTCACAGACTGGCATTTGAGAAGCAGCGTTTTATATATGTATAGCATGTGTTTTTCAACGATGTCATTGTTTTATAATATTATTGACTAATAACTGTTGGTTTTTATTTTAGACATGTTAGTGTGTCTGGTTTCCATGGATATTCAGATGTTTGGCCCCGATGCACTGGCTGCAGTAAAACTCGTCGAACATCCAAGTTCCAGTCATCAAATTTTATCTGAAATTAGGCCACAAGCTGTAGAGCAAGTCCAAACCCAGACCCATGTAGCATCTGCCCCAGGTTAGTGTTTTTGTTTAATCTTTTTCAGTGTGGTTATTGGTATGTCAGATTTAATACTACAGATAAATTTAAATATGCAGTACAGGGAACTGATATTTTATAGTAGAGTAGGCTAAATGAGAATTGAGTATGTACTTTAATTTCTTAGATATTATACATTCCAGGAGCAGCAGGATCAACGTGAGCACAGAGGAAGAATAGTATAATAGAGAAATGAAGTTGAGAAGGTTTTAGAGTAGTGTGAGGGATTAGATATTATTCGCAACTGTAAAAGTATTAAGTGCCCTAACGGGTTTGTGATTTCAGTCATTGGAAATTGATAGACCAGGAATTGGTTAATCATATGCTGCCTTGTAATTCTCTCAGGTGGTCATCAGAGTACATAAGTGTAATACCCCTATTATTTCTAAATCTTGGACCAAACACCACAGAATCAGTAGGATCAGACATGTGTGCATGTGTATACAAATGCTAATACATGTGTATATACCGGTACTTTTGCACCCTTCCTAGGATCCCATGGGTCAATTCTATTTAATTCAAATATCATTAATTAGAATTCAGACCTGTCCTTCAGCTCTTGGACTTCTTTCTCCTGGCTCATTATGAGTTACAATTTTTATATTTTAGCACTCTCAGCATTTTTGTTCTCCACCTTCATTTGTCCTAACAAAAACAATCCATCTTTCACCTCACCTGCTCTCTTACCATTCCCAAGACATTTCTCTTTCCTTGTTTTTTAATGGAGGATGCTTACTTTCTCAGTTGATTTTAACACTTTGTAGTTACTCTGGGAGCTGTGTGGCATGAATTTCTTCAACTTCTTCCCCCTTCCCTTACAAACTTATTAGCATCTGAACACATTCTCCTTCAACCCCTTGTGTCAGGAAGAGATGTTAACTACTTCTGAATCTGTACTCTGAATATCAGTCTTTCCCAGCTACTCATTCCTATATCTTAAACCTCTTTTTCTTTACTTGCTTCTTCAGCCTAGAAATACATTTAGATCTTTCTCAACCTCTCCCACTATCCTTAAAACAAAAATCTCATTATCCTTAATCTTTAACTACCACATTCCTTTAATCACCAAATCTTGTTGAGTCTTCCTAAATACTCTGTCTGGCCTTTTTGATTGCCAGTACTTATGACTCAGTTCAGACTCTCGTCATCTCTCTCCAGCTGTCTTGTTCTCCTCTCATTTAATGTTATCAAAATTGTATACTCTATTTACACAAAGTATGTAATATGTATCGCATATCTCATTGATTTCCATTATGTCTTTCTGCAGTATATAGTAGAGTTGTATTGTATGTGCATTTAACTTACTTGAATTCAACTAACAGAACTGGACAGTAATAGAAGGCATGAAATAAGTAGGTAATTTTGACTGCTGATCTGTTCAGTGAGCTTTCACCCATAGGCAGTAGATGTTAAAGAGCCCAATACATATTGGAGAATCGATGATCAGAAATTAATAGTTTCTCAACCTTGAAAAGGAAATGAAACAGTTCATACTGCCAGTTAAGTGGGTAGTGGGGGTATGCTTTTATCCTTAAAGGAGAAACTTTTAAATTAATTTAAAAGATTAAGTTAATTGAGGGCCATAGAGAAACTGTTCAACATAGAGTGGAATTAATAGATTATCAGTGATACACTGAACTATAATAGGTCATTTGAAGAATATTCAAAGGTAATTCTGATGAAAACTACTATTTTTTGCCTTATTGCTGACCTGTGACCTTAACAAATGAACCCGTCCCCCAAACTAAGAGTTGATCCTCATTGGCAAATGGATAAAATTAAATACTGAGAGTTGTGGCTTGCTTGCGTAGTAGTAAGTCATTGATAGAGGTTTGAATGGGCCTCTAATAACCTAAAAGAGTTCATTTTTGAGCTGGTGAGCACTTTATTACTTGCTCATCATGAATGACAACTCTGAATTGTTTGATTAGTTAGCACTTACAGTTTGGCTTTTCCCCCCATAGTTTGTTTAATACTGCTTTTTAATGGAATGGTCATCTTCAAACTTTTTGCTCACTTCTGCTCATCACTATGAAAACTTGCATGACCTTTCACCCATTTTTAGGTTGACATCTAAATTTCTTTATCATAATTTAAATAGTTGCAAATAATATGTTTTTGTGTATATTGAATTGATATTTTAAAATAAAAGTTACAACACTTTTTGTATCCAGTGGAATATTGATGCTTACCACCATCCATTTAAAAAATAACACAAACTTGTAATACTAGAAATTTTATACTATCCCTCTTTCTCCTTGAACTCATATCCACTGCCCTATCAATGCTTACATAGACATTTTAATTTAAAGTTTTTCAGGCTTCTGTTATAAAGCTCTAAGTGTTTAAAAATTTATTTTATTATTACAAGTTTTAATAATAAATAGTACATAAATCAATAGTAAATATATTACAGATTTTTGTAAATAATTATTCAATAAAAGATGCAATATTGGAAGTACATCTCTTAATGAGATAGACAAGACATTTTTCCCCTTGTTCTCTGGAAAGTATTACTCTAGTGTGTCTCTGAATGAATATTTTTTATTGCTAGAATAAAATTGGGTTCAGCATTAATTTTATCTCTGTTTTTCCTTTTTATAGATTTAAGTTGGAAATCTAGTTCACATCAATAAATAGATGAGGGTAGAACTTAAAATTCTTTAAATTTCTTCAGAATTATCTAAAAATTATTAAAATTGTATTTAATGATCTTCTGACAATTTGAGTTCTCCTTTGTTTTGGTTGAAATCAAAGAATTAACAGTACTTGACTTGTAAAATTATTTGTTGCCCAGTCATTATAGATACTTACTTTTAAGTTTATTGAAAATATATCAAAAAGGTATTAACAAGATATGACTGTAAATGATAAGTTGCTACTCTTTTACTTAGATGTACCTTGTTTAACCTAATACATTCAGGAAGTGTTAGCACAGTGGTTCTCAAACTTTACGGTGCATCGGAGTCACCCAGTGGGCTTAAGTGCTGATTTCTGGGCTCCATACCCTGAATTTCTGATTCAGGTGGATCGGAGAATTTTCATTTCTAGCAAGTTCCCATGAGATGCTGATGCTTCAGGTCAGGGCACTATACTTTGAGGACCACTGGGTTAGGAAAATTTACATAGTGTTCATTTCAAGACCACAGTGTTTTTTGATGAAGTGCTTTTTATCATATGCATGAATACATTTTTGTCAAAGTCTTGGCACTGGAGATTTACCTCATTCAATTATGGAAAATGTCTGCCACATAATCTAACTGTTAAAGTTAGTCTTTATTATCAAAAGTGTCTTGCCTCAATTTGTTATTTACAAAAAGTCCAACCTTATTTTTCAGTCCAAGAAAACATGTTACTTTGTGTTCCCATTGATACCTTCCTTATTTCAGAATTCTGAGATAGTTAAACTTGTCATGAGTTTGTCATGTGAATGAAATAAGATGCCACCACCTTCAATATTACTTTAAAATATTCTGAATGCTTTACTTAAACAAGATTGTCTCTAAAGTAATGCACTCTTTGATAGTAATTGAGGGATAGAGGAGGAAAGGACATTAAGCAAAAATTGTCATCACTTTATAATATATCTGAATTCAGAACACACCAAAGGGCCAGAATACCCAATTTCTAATGCCCTACATTGCCCTTAACTATAATATATAAAACACTGGGATAGACCAGAAGCCCTACCCTAATACCTTGGTTTAAAGAACTTTTGTGGACACTAATATTTCCACTTCTCCCTTTGGTATTCCAGAGGTTTTTACACCATCATCATCATCATAGCTAACATAGTAACACTTACTATGTGCCAGGCATTGTTTTAAGTGACTTACATATAAACTCCTCTAATCCTCATGACGATCTATGAGGTCAATGTATTGTTACTTTTCCCCATTTTATAGTCAGAGAGGTTAAGTAGCTTTCCCAGCTAGTGAGTGATGGAACTTTAGAGCCAGCCTCTCTGGCTCCAGAGTCATGCATTAAACTGTATCTTACAGTGCTCTAAAGGATGGGTGAGAGTTAAGACTTCCTATTCCAAGATGGTTAAAGAGCAGTCATCAAAGAGGAGGTCATGTTTTCAGGCAAAGCAGTTTTAGGAGGGAATATATACAAAACTTTGAGTATCTGAAAATTGATTCCTCTTAAAGTATAAGTGCCTTTGTATCCTTTGGAATGTCTTCAGGTATCCTGAGGACAATGCTTTTCATTTTGTAGCCACTTTTATAGTAATTATACATTTCCGGTTTATGCTTTTAATTTAATTGAGGCTGTATCATTCTTCTTTATGCATTGTTTATAAAGTTTCTCATAATTTCAACATAGTTTCTAATGTTTCCTGCAATTGGTTGTTAATTGATTCAGATTTCAGTCAGAGTAGGGTATACTCTGAGAGTATAATTGATGAAGAAAAGGGAAGAAGATTTCTACATAGGTTTAGGCCCTAGAAGGGTATTTTCTGTAACAGTGTCATCAAGTTAGAGAAGAAAAAAGATAGGCTGGGGCTGCCCAAGGAAAATAATTTTGGTTCTAATTATTATGTTCTGTTAAGAAGCAGAATATCACAATATGGCTCTGAAATGTGACAGACCTGAATTCAAATTCAGCACCCCTAAAAGAAGGCTTTCCAGCTACACCCTATCTCCAGCTCTGCTATTTCCATCATGTTTTCCTTTGTGAACTTAATTTCGGAGCTTTAATTTTTTCATTTGCAAAACGGGGACAGTTAAATTTAGAACCTAGATAGAAGATTAAAACAAATCACATAAATATAAATGGCTTAATACAGAATAAATATTTACAACTGGCTGTCTGCTGTTAGCTGTATCCCAGTGGAAGCCTGGGGTCTCATCAGACAAAGGTCAAGATTGCTTCAGATCATTCACAGATTGGGCTGAGCTGTGGGGCTCCTCTAGTTCCCATAATTTAGAAATTCATTTGGTTTTTTTTGAGGATTCTGAGAAGTTTTGCTAAAATGTCACCTGAAATAAAAGTAGGTACATTTTGTAGGTTTAAAAATTATAAATTAATAATGCTGATTCAATGGTGAAACAGTGTAATTTTTATCTATAAATATGTAAGATTCATATTTTATTATAAACTTATTGTAATATGAGTAAGTTTATATTATCTCATATTTTTCTTGTTTTCATTAGTTCCACCATAGAAGTTAGCTATTTGTTCATCATACCCAGAAGTTTTATATATGCCACTTATAGAATTAATGTTAATCTTTTAAATTCAGAAATGAAATTATTTGTGATACAATCTGCTTCTGTAACTAAACTGAGAGATGCTTATTTATTGATGTGTTGTGCTGTGTGACCTTCACCTAGTTATTTTAATCACTTTGAGTCTCAGGTTCCCACCTCACAGAATTAAGAAAGGTAATATAGATAAAGTTAAAACTCAGTGTCTGACAATGGAAAAAATAGAGTTTATATTAGTGAAATAATCCATATTATGGTTATTATTCAGATGATTGTGAGGTTAAAAAAATAGTTTGTATGAAGCATCTAAGATAGTGCCTGGTATAATATGTGCTCCATTATAAGTTTCTTTCTCAAATTTGTATATTTTCAATATGTTTATATACCTTTTTAAAAGGTATTCATTGTCAATATTAATTGGTTCAGTATCCATTAACTAAATATGGCATATAGTTTTAAAAAATGATGTAGCTAATGTATTTTTTTCTTTAGCTTCCAGAGCAGTTGTAGCACAGCATGTTGCTCCACCTCCAGGAATAGTGGAAATAGATAGTGAGAAGTTTGCTTGTCAGTGGTAAGTGGTTTATTTCTATTAAGGCTTTATCCTTGGGAAGAATAAAGCAAATGAGAAAAGGAAATGTATTTCAGCAGTCATCCAGAATGTTTTACTCTGTATTTCTTTTTAGTTAGGGTAGGATAACATTTATACAAAGAAAGGGTAATGTAAAATCACTTCACCTGTATTTTGGAATAGTTTGAAGAAAAATATTTATCAGAATTTTCAGAGTTAAAATAGTCTTTGACTAGAATTTCATTAAATTACACCACTCCTTTTCAAGTAAAATTTGTGTTAAAAAGTTATCATTGGCTTTGTAGAAAATAAGGTTTGTCAGGTTATAGAATTTGTTTTTCTTAAATTAGCGTTTTATTAAAACTGAATTGGACTGACTTTAAGAAAATAGAACCAGATTTTGTTGTTAAATATCCCTCTTTTTGAGCAAAAACAAAGCTTCTCATTCATTGCTAGTTAATTTTTCCTTTTTGTGAGTAGTAAGGGGTAACTAATCAAATAATAGAATAACCAGTATGTCTACATTGAAATAATCAACTTGAAAATAATATTTTCTTGAGAAGACTGACTGGTCACATCTCAGCCATTTTCTGAAAAAAATAAATGTAGACTTGGTTAGAACCATTTCATTTTTTTATGGCTAGTTGCCTCTACATTTTTTATGAATTTCAACTTTAATTCTTTAGAAGATTAACAGATTGAAATGTAAGATCACTTTTCAGTGATGTATTACTTTAAAAAATTTCTTTCTTTGATCCCTTTTCCCCCATTCTCTAACATTATTTTTCTCCCATTCCATGCTCCTGTCACTCTGTGTTCCATATTTTTGGTGCTTTGTTTTCTGCGTTCCTATGACTATTTTCTCTACTTTTCCACTTTGCTTAAATCAGGTTTATGGTAATATCTCTAATTACTTGCTTTTTCCTCATGTTCTATATTGTTACACCATGACCCTTTATATATGATGAATCTTATCCAATAATATTTGGAAATATTTATCTTCTATATTGAAACCAAAACAAGTTTTTTGTGTCTGGTCGTTTTGAAAGCTCAGTACTCAAAGGGTTATGAAAGTTGGAAAAAATATGTACCACATCCAATGTAAAATGTGTGTGTGTTATAGACTTGGTCTTATAAATCCCTGTTGCATATTTCTGCCATTTCTAGGGAGGAGGAGGAGAGAAGCATTTTAAACTGTTTTACCATAATTATCATTTGATTCAGTTAATAAGAAACAGCTGTAGGTTGGCCTGTCATGTATATGGTGAGTCCTAGGAAGAGTCCTATAAGGATAACTAGGCCTCCAATCCCAATTTATAGGTGAAGTCACTTTATGACAAAGACAAACTGAAGTTTGAATTACCTTGTAATTGATTAGGAATAGAGTCTCGGAAGGGGAAGGGGAGTGTGCAGCATGGGAAGTATCATTGTTTTAGGAAGTAGTTAAAAGCTTTGGGAGAGTTTTTTCTGAAGAAATTTAATCCAAGAGCAACAGAAGTTTAACTTTAAGTTCAGTTTTTCCTCCATTTGTCACATGGCCAACAACTCTTAATTGGGAACTTCTGTTATATTTTGATTATTATAAGACAGGAACCTGAGTATTCACTGAATAAAATTTGTTGTAGTATATTTGTTGCCAACAGACCAACCCTGCTGCTGTATTCACATCCCGGTTTTTATATTTATTGATAATGATTTTTTTATACTAAAATAAGTATGATTAAGTAGTTAATCTCTTTTAATAGACATAATTATTAGTTTATAACACATTGCCTTCAAATGGTTTTGTATATTTAAGTATGGACTCTCCTATAGTATATTGCATAATGCCATATATTTTTCTCCTCTTTTAGGTTAAATGCTCATTTTGAAGTAAATCCAGATTGTTCTGTCTCTCGAGCAGAAATGTATTCTGAGTACCTATCAACTTGCAGTAAATTGGCTCGTGGTGGAATCCTAACATCAACTGGATTTTATAAATGTCTTAGGTAGGATTTATATTTCATAACTTTAAATAAAGTCAGTTTTCATCATTTACAACACCCCTTGCTCTTTAGAGAACACACCAGCTATCTACCTAGTTTTAAATATCTCCACTACTTGAAATTTTGTATGGTTAGATTGTAGTATGATGGAAGTTTTAATACAAGGGAATTTTGGAAATCACATCTGGTGTTTGTGGTTAATCATTACTAGGCTTATCAAAGAAAGAAAAGAAATTACGTTTACTTTTTTTCCACCTACTTTTATGCATTAAAGACATGGCTTTTACCCTTTTAAATCTTAACTAATAGTCTATAACTAAACTCTGTCCTCAAATATCATGGCTTTTTTAATATATATAAATTTAGTTATTTATTTATCTTTTTATTTTTGGCTGCATTGGGTCTTCGCTGTTGTGCATGGGCTTTCTCTAGTTGTGGCTAATGGGGGCTACTCTTTGTTGCGATGGCTTCTCTTGTTGCGGAGCACAGGTTTCAGGCGTGCGGGCTTCATTAGTTGTGGCACGTGGGCTCAGTAGTTGTGGCTTGCGGGCTTCAGAGCACAGGCTCAGCAGTTATGGTGTACAGGCTTAGTTGCTCTGCGGCATGTGAGATCTTCCCGGACCCATGTCCCCTGCACTGGCAGGCGGATTCCTAACCACTGCACCACCAGGGAAGTCCCATGGCGTTTTTTTGTTTGTTTGTTTTTGGGGTTTTTTTTTGCGGTATGCAGACCTCTCACTGTTGTGGCCTCTCCCATTGCGGAGCACAGGCTCCGGACACGCAGGCTCAGCGGCCACGGCTCACGGGCCCAGCCGCTCCGCGGCATGTGGGATCCTCCTGGACTGGGGCACGAACCCGTGTCCCCTGCATCGACAGGCGGACTCCCAACCACTGCGCCACCAGGGAAGCCCTCCCATGGCGTTTTGATATTTTGCAAAGTTCATAAAATAGGCATTGCCTAGATGCAGCTTTTTTGTTAATTACAGTAGAATTGTTTTAAACCCAACAGTGTTGATAAATAATGATTTTTAAAATTGGAGAATTGACCTTTTATATTTAATTCCTTGCTTCCCACCCTTGCAGAATATAACTGTATGATTCATACTGCTACATAAGTAGCAGTGAATATGCTGCTGCCATTCGTGTAGCAGTTAGAAGTTAGTGTTTTTTGTTAATGTTCTAGTTATTAAAACTGAGTATGTGTGTACTTTACAGAACGGTCTTTCCAAATCATACAGTGAAGAGGGTGGAGGATTCCAGTAACAATGGGCAGGCACATATTCATGTAGTAGGAGTAAAAAGGAGGGCTATCCCACTTCCCATTCAGATGTACTATCAGCAGCAACCTGTTTCTACTCCCGTTGTTCGTGTTGATTCTGTTCCTGATGTATCTCCAAGTCCTTCACCCGCAGGTATTAATTTTTATTGTTTTAAATATTACCGATTTAATAAGAAGACTAAATGAAAGCTTATATACCTTTAAGATGTATAACTTTTCCTTGTTTTTCCAGTAACATTTTATTTCTTGTTCTATTATTTTATCAGATTCATATGATGCAAACTTGTTAATTTCTTAAGACTGTTTTCTCTCAAATTGAGTAAAATAATTTCTACATGCAGCTTTGCAGTCATTTCATTATGAATTTTGACTTTTCCCTATATTTTCAGGAATCCCTCACGGACCACAAACTGTAGGAAACCATTTTCAGAGGACTCCTGTTACCAACCAATCTTCAAGTTTGACTGCAACACAAATGTCTTTTCCAGTACAAGGTGTTCATACCGTGGCACAGACTGTTTCAAGAATTCCACCAAATCCTTCAGTTCATACCCACCAGCAGCAAAGTGCTCCGGTGACTGTCATTCAAAATAAAGCTCCAATTCCTTGTGAAGTCGTTAAGGCTACAGTAATCCAGAATTCTATACCCCAGACAGCAGTTCCTGTTAGTATTGCTGTGGGAGGAGGAACTGCTCAGAGTTCTGTGGTTCAGAATCATAGTACAGGGCCCCAACCTGTTACAGTTGTGAATTCCCAGACATTGCTTCACCATCCATCTGTAATTCCACAACAGTCTCCATTACACACAGTGGTACCAGGACAGATACCTTCTGGCACTCCTGTTACGGTAATTCAGCAAGGTGTCCCACAGAGTCATATATTTGGCAGAGTACAGAACATGCCAGCATGTACTTCTGCAGTTTCACAGGGTCAACAGTTAATCACCACATCGCCCCAACCCATGCAGACTTCGTCTCAGCAGACGTCAGCTGGCGGTCAGCCACAGGACACTGTTCTCATAGCACCCCCACAGTATGTAACGACTTCTGCGTCCAACATTGTCTCGGCAACTTCAGTACAGAATTTTCAGGTAGCTACAGGACAAATGGTTACCATTGCTGGTGTCCCGAGTCCACAGCCCTCAAGGGTAGGGTTTCAGAACATTGCACCCAAACCTCTCCCCTCTCAGCAAGTTTCATCAACGGTGGTCCAACAGCCTATTCAACAACCACAGCAGCCAACCCAACAAAGTGTAGTGATTGTAAGCCAGCCAGCTCAACAAGGTCAAACTTACGCACCAGCCATTCACCAAATTGTTCTTGCTAATCCAGCAGCTCTTCCAGCTGGTCAGGCAGTTCAGTTAGCTGGACAACCAAACATTACTCCATCTTCCTCACCATCACCTGTCCCAGCTACTAATAGCCAGGTCCCTACTGCCGTGTCATCTTCTTCCACCCCTCAGTCACAGGGACCACCTCCTACTGTCAGTCAAATGCTATCTGTGAAAAGGCAGCAACAGCAGCAGCATTCACCAGCACCCCCACCACAACAGGTACAAGTACAAGTTCAGCAGCCACAGCAAGTACAAATGCAGGTTCAACCACAGCAAACAAATGCAGGAGTTGGTCAGCCTGCTTCTGGTGAGTCGAGTCTGATAAAACAGTTGCTGCTTCCAAAGCGTGGTCCTTCAACTCCGGGTGGTAAGCTTATTCTCCCAGCTCCACAGATTCCTCCCCCTAATAATGCAAGAGCTCCTAGCCCTCAGGTGGTATACCAGGTGGCCAATAATCAAGCAGCAGGTTTTGGAGTGCAGGGGCAAACTCCAGCTCAGCAGCTATTGGTTGGGCAGCAAAATGTTCAGTTGGTCCAAAGTGCGATGCCACCCACAGGGGGAGTGCAAACCGTGCCCATCTCGAACTTACAAATATTGCCAGGTCCGCTGATCTCAAATAGCCCAGCAACCATTTTCCAAGGGACTTCTGGCAACCAGGTAACCATAACAGTTGTGCCAAATACAAGTTTTGCAACTGCAACTGTGAGTCAGGGAAATACAACTCAGCTCATTGCTCCAGCAGGAATTACCATGAGCGGGACCCAGGCAGGAGTTGGACTTCAGGTGCAAACGCTTCCAGCCTCTCAAGCATCTCCAGCTGGACAATCATCTTGTACTACTGCTACTCCCCCATTCAAAGGTGATAAAATAATTTGCCAAAAGGAAGAGGAAGCAAAAGAAGCAACAGGTTTACATGTTCATGAACGTAAAATTGAAGTCATGGAGAACCCATCCTGCAGACGAGGAACCACGAACACCAGCAATGGGGATACGAAGGAAAATGAAATGCAGGTGGGAAGTCTTTTAAATGGGAGAAAGTACAGTGACTCAAGTCTACCTCCTTCAAACTCAGGGAAAATTCAAAGTGAGGCTAATCAGTGCTCACTAATCAGTAATGGGCCATCATTAGAATTAGGTGAGAATGGAGCATCTGGAAAACAGAACTCAGAACAAATGGACATGCAGGATATTAAAAGTGATTTGAAAAAACCTCTAGTTAATGGAATCTGTGATTTTGATAAAGGAGATGTTTCTCATTTAAGCAAAAACATTCCAAATCACAAAACTTCCAATCATGTAGGAAATGGTGAGATATCTCCAATGGAACCACAAGGGACTTTCGATGCCACTCAGCAAGATACTGCCAAAGGTGATCAACTAGAAAGAATTTCTAATGGACCTGTATTAACTTTGGGTGGTTCGCCATCTGTGAGCAGTATACAGGAGGCTTCAAATGTGGCAACACAGCAATTTAGTGGTACTGATTTGCCTAATGGACCTCTAGCTTCAAGTTTGAATTCAGATGTGCCTCAGCAACGCCCAAGTGTAGTTGTCTCACCACATTCTACAACCTCTGTTATACAGGGGCATCAAATCATAGCCGTTCCCCACTCAGGATCAAGAGTGTCCCATTTTCCTGCCCTGTCATCTGACGTTCGGTCTACAAATGGCACAGTAGAATGCAAAACTGTGAAGAGGCCAGCAGAGGATAATGATAGGGAAACAGTCACAGGAATTCCAAATAAAGTGGGAGTTAGAATTGTTACAATCAGTGACCCCAACAATGCTGGCTGCAGTGCAACAATGGTTGCCGTGCCAGCAGGAGCAGATCCAAGCACTGTAGCTAAAGTAGCAATAGAGAGTGCTGTTCAGCAAAAGCAGCAGCACCCACCAACCTACGTACAGAATGTGGTCCCACAGGTGAGTCACTCTCCTATCCCATTTCTCTTACAGAAATCTTGATGTGTAAATATGATTTTAGGGGGAAATGCACTGTTTTTCCATGTTTTACCTTGAAAAGTTAATTGGGTCGGCTCATCAATGTACTTAAGCTGTTTTGCTCTTTTATTTTTCTCTGTTTTTTGTAATGTCAAACAGTTTTCACTTGTTAACTTTAGCACATGGTTTAAAGCATCTTTCTGTTTTGTTATAGACCCAAATTAGTAATTTTGTAGAGCCAAGATAGAGAAGCACTTCTAATCTAACGTCTTTGGGGGAATTTTTAAAACGTAACTTAGTCTCCTATGTTAGGGGGTGCGGGGTTGCTAAGGGTTCTCCAAAAGGGGATTTCTGTATTTGATTTTGACATGAGTGTATTTTTGTGTCTCCTTTCACAGTACTTTTGTAAAAAAGGTGAATTCCATAAGAATTTTATCGTGTGTTCTTGTTATATCTATGTATTGAATTAGTTGCCTTTATTCTTTAAAAAGGTTTATTTATTATAATTTCAATTTGTTTCAGCTATTCCAGTATTTTAAATTTTGTCTCTTATTCCTTTGCTCTACTGTCATGTTTCTGCTATTCCCTTTTTAATATATACTATCCTGTCTCTGCATGCCTTAGTAAATAAAAGTGTTTTCTTGAATCAGTGCTACTGAATTGAGGGTCCAATCAGCCTGTAAAGATTTTAAGGACAATCTTATATGCTATTTCCTGGATTACTACTACTTCATTCTCTCTTTCCTAATTACTACATAGCCAGAACCTTCTGTGACTGTTGCCAACTCTTCTAGCATCCTTCTGGCTTGGGTTTCTTCTCTGTGCTTATGATGATAACAGCAGATTGTTGGTATTAGTACCAAATCTAGATGGCAAAGCAGGGGTGGTGGTGGGGAGCAAAATGGAAGATGAAAAAACGAAGAATCCCTTGCTTCAGAGCACGTCATTCACTAATATGCGTCTTTCTTCATGTGAATGGATAAAGCTGCTCTGGGGGCAGAATGAGGTTTTTAATTCATATGTTAGTATTGCTTAGATCTATTTCAAGCTACCTAAATAGGTTGAGTATTCTTTAGTGGATATTATATACATGGCGATAATTAATAAGGAGTTTTAGTGGAAAATACTAAACCATTTTTACTCAAACTTTTACAAGTTGAGTTTTTCATTTATTAAGCACACTAAAAAAGTTTCTTTTAATAATGAAGTGTCTAACATATAGTAAGCATTCAACACATTGTTTTAATTTTATATTTAATAATTTCCCAATTCATCTTGATTGTGTGTTTGACTTTTTTTTTCCTTTTAGATTCCTTTATAATCCTAAAGAGTTATAGTAGACCAAGCCAAATTAGAGAAAACCTCTATTACTATGGAATTGTTTCATCCACCCTCATTTTTTGTGTCAACCTTCTAGTGTGGTTATATTCAGTAATGATACCTAAATAACAAAAAACGAACAATAAGACTGGGACCTGTGTTAGGAATTTTGCACTAAAGCATTTTGTTATTTGATCCTCAAAGAAAGTGTATTAGGTAAAAATTATAATTTCATTTTAGAGATGAGGCCCTCCAATGCTAAATAACCCGCCCATGGTTACCAGCTAATATGAGGTAGTACTAGGACTGAAACCTGGGTGTGTGTCTGAAACCAAAACTCATGCTATTAACCCGTTTCTCCACTATTCTAAAAGATTTCTTTGTAAAGTTCTAGATATCCCTTTTATATGTAACATATTGATTATTTTAACTACTAGGCTATAGGATGTGAGTACCACCGAATGATAATTTTAGGATATTAATGCTAGAATTTAACATATTGGACATGCATACATCTAACTCAAGCCATAAAATTAATATATTTTATTCCTAATCTGAAAAATGTGTATAAACTTTTTATGTATTCTCCCCAGGAATGTAGTTTATTTAAAATAGCTACGACCTAAAGTTGGTATTTGGTTGGCATGTAGAAATTTATAACTTTGCAAGGAAAAAGAGACATAAATACATGGTGTCTGTGAGAATGAGAAACAAAAAAACAGGATGTGTATGTATAACTCTTAGCACAGTGCCTGCTACACTGTCTGTCGCTCAATAATGGTGCAGGTATATTTTACCTTTATATATAAGATAAGGTACCTATAAAGGCTAAAAAATTATCAACTGTTCAAGATGGAATCATAAGTTTCCTTTGAAGGGAGGCCGTTGGGCCTTCTTAAGAGCCTGCTAATAAAAAACCATTTCCATTGTTGCCCAGAGTCTTTAAATTTCTTTATATACTCTCAAAGTTGCATTTTAGGCCTTGGTTTAACACCATTTTATTCACTATTTGAATTGGTACTTTAAAGGGGTAAATGAAATAGAGGAATTTAAATGTGATTTTTTTTTTTTAGCCATACCTTGTTATTTCCACCATTTTAAGGGGTCTGGGGATGTTAAGGAGGCACCTTTACCCCAAGAAGGGACTTCCAGACTTTTGCAGAATGCTCAGAGCTGGAAAGACTGCAGGGAAACGTCCCTGTTGAGAATGGCCAACGGGTAATCCTTCCTAATACCATTGTTACTTAATTTTTCTTCGCCCAGTTTTGTTCCTTCTCACTCCCATTAATCAGCTGTATTAATTTCATTACAGAAAAAAAGCTAGCAACAAATAAAGGAGAAAGATATGTGAAAGTTAATAATATAACCATAGATTTTGTTTTTAAGTAGTATTTAGCTGGGTAGGTTATATAAATACAAAATAAATTGCACTTCAAGGCACATTTCTTTATTTGTAACTATTTTTTTTCAATCTGTTACATTTGCAAGTTAGAGTGCAAGAATATGGGTACCGTTTCTGAAAGCCATACTCTCTTCCACTATTCATGAATTTGTATCTGCTGGAGGCATAGTATTAGATTGGCATGTAAAATAATAAAAATGGAAGAAAATTAGTTATAAATACTTACCTAAAGACTTGTCTTTTTCAGGAGCATGTAAAACACATGTTGAGTATATCTGTATCTGTTCATCCCATGATCTGATGCCATACCTAATTCTTGTATATAAAAATAGTTTACTTAAGGATGTACTTATTTAAGGCATTTTATAGATGCTGCTCCTCAGTTTCTTGTCCTTCATACATGAATCCTTTCTGAAATGGTGCCAACACTGAATATGGGTATCTTCCTGGTCCCTTTCTTTCTTTGATAAAGCGTTTGAAAAGTTACTCAACCCATCAGAAAGCATACCTGCAGCCTCAAGGGGGCAGTGTTTAGTCATAGCCATAGAAAATCATTTTAGCAAGTCACAAGAATGTCATTTTAATGTTTTTTTTAAAGAGTATTACTGCTTAGTAGACTAGTAGTACACTGTAATAATTAAAGTCATTACCACTAAATGTATTTTTTTGTTTACATTTCAATGTGTTCTTATAAGACAGGCTTGGTATGTATGTGTTATCTAGTTATACTTAATAAGAGGAAAAAAACTGGATAGTTTAGGAAAATAAGGGAATATTAGAGCAGAAAGAGCCTTAGATATTATCTTGTCCATAACCCTCATTTTTAAGAGTTGAATTAACTCTCCCACAGTCCCAGAGACCTCTTTTCCAGTGATTTCTATTATTGTCTTAATTCTGTTCTCTAAAGATCTGTACTGCATTTAGACTAAATGTAATCTCTTTTATATCACATTTAGAGTAAATCTAATTCTTTTCCCTTACAAGCGTTTAAAAGTATCTCTCCTTACTCACCTCTTCTTTACAATGTATTTTCCTAATCATTTCAATTAGACCTTAGGTGTTATAGTGTCTGGTTTATTCATCATCCTGTTTACCTCAACCGGTTCCATATTCTAAGTGGCTTTCAAAATGTGTAGCTAGAATTGAGCACAGTATTTCATTATTACTTAGTAAATAATTTATTTTGAGAAAAATAAATTATGACTTTGTAGTTTTTCTAACACAGTTTGAATGTTTAAATTTTAGTCTTATTCTAAGGGTTTTTTTTTTTTTTTTGCGGTACGTGGGCCTCTCACTGTTGTGGCCTCTCCTGTTGCGGAGCACAGGCTCCGGACTCACAGGCTCAGCGGCCATGGCTCACGGACCCAGCTGCTCCGCGGCATGTGGGATCTTCCCGGACCGGGGTACGAACCCGTGTCCCCTGAATCGGCAGGCAGACTCTCAACCACTGCGCCACCAGGGAAGCCCCTAAGGTTTTTTTTAAAGCTTAATATTAATAAGAAAGTAAACGTTTAAGAACTTCAAATCCCATCATATATCAGAAAATATCATCAGTACAGTCTAGAATTTTCAGCTGTAGTTTATTCTTGAAAAGATAATAAAGGCAAGGTTATAATTTCTTATTTTAACAAGAAGAAATATCTTTGCCAAAAATAAAACTGCTACATTAACATTTTTAGGTAATTTTACATTACAAAAGGAATCAGAATTATTTCATATTCTTTGTGTAGTTTTACTATTCTGGTCACACACTACTGGAGAGGTACTATATTATGAAAAATTAATTCTACCTCAATAGAGTAGAGCAATGGTAAAGAATATTGCTGAAGAGTGATCATTCCAAAAACATGATTTTGAGACCTACTTTTACATTTACATTTGAGTTAAGGTTATTGTTAACGATCGGGCACTTTTACATCCTAAAAGAAATATATTTTGCATCTTATGTAAAAGACCTAGTTCTTAAAACATAATTAATTTAAGTAGTACTTGGAAAAACATGCAATACAATATAAACAACCTATTTAAAAATTAGTTTTGTTGAAAGAAATGTGTAATTTTTTATTATAGGAGGAAACCTAAAAACACTCCTTTCGTCAAAGAAAATATGAGTCTTGGAATTTCTCATTTGGTACCTTTTATAAGTACTGTACTTCTTTTTGTTTCATTGATATATTTATCTCTGTTTAATTTTTTTTGTTTCTTGTTTTTTATTGTGAAAAATTTTAAACATACAGAAAAGTAGAGCCAATAAGCCTCCATGTATCCTTCACCCAGCTTTAGATATTGTCACTATTTTGCCTTTCTAGTTTCATCTCTTCCCCACCACCATTTTTTTCCCTGAAGTAAAAATAAAGTAAATCCCAAACATTATTTCATTTCACCATGAATACTTTAGTATATATTTATAAATACTTTCAAATATATATATATATATATATATATATCCATTATATGGATAATAGTAGTTTAATATTATATGACACCCAGTTCATGCTCAGTGTTCCCTAGTTGTCTTTAAAAATGTGTTTCTTAAACGTTTTGTTTGAATTAGGATCTACAAGTTTTCTGCACATTGCATTTGGTTAATATGTCTTTTATTCCTTCTTAATTTAACAGCTTGGATTAATAACTTCAGTCATCCTTGCCACATCCCTCATTAATCATTAACAATTGGGGCTAAAATACCCTATGATTCCCTGTTATTTAACTTTTCTGTATGAGACTGGTAAGAGTTCCTCATTGAAGAAGAAAAAATAGGATAAATAGGATAAAGCTTTGTTAGCAGTTAAAAAACAAAAATAAGCTTAATTTACAAATATATGACAGGAGAGTCAATAAAATACCTAATGTAAATGGTAATAGTGTAGGGAACCAGAAAGTTCATTATGAGGGAATTTGATAGCTCTGACAAATTTACCCTTTAGTTAAAATTCTGGGATTACATTTGTGTCACTCTTCAGTATTTGTATTTGGCTCAAACTGATCCTCTTGGTTACTCCTACTTATTAGAGTTTCCTGGAATTTTTTATGCAGTATTTTCATTTCAAGGAAACAGTTTGACTAATTTTTTGCTGTTGTTGTTGTAAATAGATTGATTCTAATGTTATCTTCCCTTCCTTTCTCTCCGATCCTCTTCTCTCCCCACCCCCACCCCAAAACCCCCCAGTTCTGCTTTCTTACTCTTAGTTTATATGGCTTTAAGAATCCACAGGTGAATGATTGTCAATCCATGTTCCCAGCTTTAACTTCTATTGATAGATAATTGCACTTATTGATCTGTCCCTGTCTCCAAAGTGAACTCATCATCTTTCCTCCAAAATACGGTTCCCCTCTGGACTTCTCTATTAGTATAAATAATAATTGTAACAATTGGCATTTACTGAGAATCAGAGCCAGGCTCTTCGTGTATAGTTCCTCTAGTCTTCCCACCATCCCAAAAGTTAGATTTTATTATTTACACTTTATAGATGAGGGAATTGTGGATCAGAGAGGTTAAGTAGTTTGCCCAGGGTCACATTGCTAGTTAGAAGGTAGATTGAAATTCTGAGTCCTGATCTGTCAAGCTGGAAAGTGCACATCCTATCCATGATACCTGTACTGCCCCAAAATGCATGTTTTTCATGCATGTATATGTTTTCTCACTAACAACATGATAAAATAATAAGAGTGGGACCCTATAAGAGAAATAACTTAAATCACATCCCAAAGTAGATTTTTTTTTTCTTAGAACTTGGAACTCAAAAGTTCTTGTGACTTCACATTTCTAAGAACCTTTTCTTTTGGCGTTTTATTTTCTTTATTCATTTTTGGGCCGTGGCCTTATGTGTTTGTGTTTTGTCTATTTTTAAAAAATTATTATGACTTTCAGTAAGAGGTTTTCAGCAATTTTTAACTTAATTTTGCTCCACTATTTCCAATATTACCTTATAAATAAACAAATATATTTAATATTTTCCCAAAGTTTAAATGTATTACCTTTAAACAATGTTTGGAAAATGATGTGCTACCATTTCTGTGAGAAATTTAGTATTTTTTCCTTTGTGCTATGTATGTTATCAGTGAAATCTGAGTTAAACTTCAAAGAAAATGTATTGCCTCAAATTGTTTTAAGCTACATTATAATTATTATGTGTTTTTCAGAGAGAAGGGATGGGATATAGAAGAGGGAAAAAAATGTAGCTTATATTAAAAAGACTTATGCATACAATTAGAATCCTTGTATTATCCATCAAAATTTATAACGGAGCAACTTTAAAGACTAAAGTTGTTAGTTAAAATAGCTTTTGCTACAAAGTAATATTTACAACATTCTACTTATATGGTTACATCATTTTTAACATCTGAAATTCCCCTTGCTTTTTACTATATATTGTTTTATATTCATTAAAATCTTAAAGGAAATATTATACAAAGAAGAAATAATTTGCAGTTGATTTTTTTGTGAAGAATATATGTAAGTAAATCAAATGGGTGAATTTATAATAAATTTCTCTTTTTAATCTATAATTGTGTTTCTACCCAATTTTATTAATTAAAAATCTTAATTCTAATTAATGTATATTCTGTGACAGTAACAACAATGCAATCTTGCTCTAATTCATATGAAATGAATTTGACTTCCTAAACATATTTCTAAAATTAGTTATCTCTTAAAAGAGTTTCTAAAAGGTAATCATTAAAATTACAAATGTAAATTTTATATATTGGAAGTGCATAACTATCAATGTAATCAAATTCATAAGCCTATGCTGTAAGATATGAATGTTTTTCAGTGTCATTTCACAAACTGTGTGGTTGTGCTTTTTCACAGAACACTCCTATGACACCTTCACCAGCTGTTCAAGTACAGAGCCAGCCTAACAGTTCTCAGCCTTCTCCATTCAGTGCATCTAGTCAACATGGAGATCCAGTGAGAAAACCTGGGCACAACTTCATGTGTCTGTGGCAATCTTGTAAAAAGTAAATGGCAGTTCTATTTGTTATATGTAAATGCTGTTTATTCTGGAATGCCTTTGTATTTAAATTTCTGTCATCTCTGATTTCATGAAAATTTTCTTTTGAAACCACTAACTTTTTAGCAAAAATAGTTTATGTTAGAAGTGATATTTACTTAGATCCAGTGGTACCTAAGCCAAGAAATTTATATAGATGGTGGAAAGAGCTTCATTGCCTTATGATAGTTATTAGAGAATATTTCAGTATTCGTTTTTAACAAAAGAAAATCAGCTAAGAATTTGATTTTATATTTGGCTATGAAAAGAGATAGGTTTTTTAAAGTGACTTGAAGTTAGTGGTAGTCATAGAATTCCTATATAACAGAAACTTAAAGATAATCTGTTATTGAAGAATGATTTGTTTTAAATTTGAGTTTAAGCTGGACACCCCATGAAAAATTTTAAAACCATATTATCTCACAGTTTAATAACTAAGATGAACAATAAGTGGAATTGAACTTCTTAAACAAGGCTTTCTTAGACTTAAAGGAAAACTTGTGAATAATATTGAACTTGAGGATAATATTGTTTAAACTACAATCTCAGTTCCTTTAACAGTGCTCAGCTAAGAACCTTTGCCTTGTCACTTTTTTAGAGCTCTAAGACTAAGGCACTTGTCTTAATAGACATAATATCCTTCATTTTTTTAGGTATCATAGATGCCATTTTACTTTTCCTAACTATAGCAGAAATTGCCTCATCCTTTTGAAAATTGTATTTGCTATTCATAATTTTTATGATATAGACAGATTTCATATATAGATTTGTTGTAGGATGGTGGCTGTCAGTGTAGCCTAGGGATTATTAATAGTATGCAAAATTTCTTTGGGCAGTGTTTATCAAACTTTAAATCTCAACCCAGCAGTGGGGTCATGAAATCATTTTGGCAAGTCTACCAGGAGGGTTTTGCTTGTTTTTCATTTCAGTAAAAAAGTGAATAAAATATATCAGATTCCATTATGTTGGTAAGGGTAAGTATTGTTTTCAGCTATATATGTATATAATATAAGTATGCATATCTAGGTCATAGTGTAAAAATCTGTCAAAAAGCTTGTTTAAAATTAGTGCTTTAGGTTCTATTTCTTTCATTTATTTAATTTGACCATTTTTTTAAGTTTATGTTGTAAGTTAATTTGAAACTTCTTTCACTGATGTCAAATTCTATTCTTTACTTTTTTTTTTTTTTGAGATTTTGTTTTTCCATTGCAAAATAGTAGCTGATGGAGTAGGTAGTCAGTTAATGCTGTTTGTTGACTAAAAAGTTTGAGAATAGCTTCTTTAGATGAAGTGTTAGAGTATTTCAAGAAAAAAAAATTTCCTGGAAGAGTTAATGAACCCAAATGCACAGCAGTTTCCCATCTTGCTAGTAGGATTAGTGTTACAGAATCTGATGATCTACCTCTTCTTTTTAAGTCTTTTCTGGAAAAGACTCAACAAGACTTCTTAGACCTTATCAATTTTTAAAGTCATTTTTAGATACTGCATTTGGTAAATAAGTTCACTTTGATTCTGCAGATACTTACTGAGCACCCTTTTAGAAGGGTTCATGTGCTAGGAGGTAGAGTTAAAAGATCACTCTCAGCTTTTAGGGAAGCAGATCCAAAAAACAAAAAAATTACAGTTTAAATAAGTACTGTACAAAGATAGTCTTATAGCGTTATTGGCAGCATAATGGACAGTTAATATAATGCTGGGGTGGTTAGAAAAGTTTTGCTATAGACATTTCTTTTGGTTGTTAAAGAATGAGTAGGAATTTGTCATGCAAAAATAATTCCAGTCAGCATAGCAAGTGCAGGGAATTATAGAAGGAGCTAGTTATGCCCAGGGAACTATGAGAAGCTTAGGATACCAAGAGCATAAGGATGTGAGGAGAGTAAAGGCTTTTATTACAGTTGACCCTTTATATCTGCATCTGAGAGTTCCACCGAACATGAATCAAAAATACTTCCCCCAAAATTCCAGAAAGTTTGAAAAAGCAAAACTTGAATTTGCCGTGTGCTGACAGCTATTTACATAGCATTTGCATTGTATTAGGTATTATAAGTAATCTATAAGTGATTTAAAGTATATGGGAGTATATACTTAGGTTATATGCAAATACTTTGCCATTTTATATAAACGACTTGAGCATCTGCAAATTTTGGTATGTAAGGGGGACCTGGAACCAATCCGCAATGGATACCAAGGGATGACTCTATTCATTTTTAGTTTCAATTCCAAGTGGAGTAATCCATGTCGTAGCTATTGTCCCTAGATAGCTGTTCTCTAATTTCTTTAATATCTGATCAGAAATAGTAATGAAGAATCTTCCTTGTTTCAATCAGATTCAGAACTAAAATTATTTCCTTCACTGATATATTATTGTGAAATGCGCCATTTACCCTTACATCACACGTATTAGTAATTTCTTTTTTAATCTGCAGTCATGTATCTCTAAAAGTTGAGGGCCCTACTCTTTAACCATAAGTTATACCCCTGCAGAAAAATAACATTAATTTCTTCAATATTATGAGTTCTTCAGATAGCCAGTCAGTGTTTACATTTCTCCGCTTGTCTTCTGTTTACTTAGAGTTTGAACTGGAATCCAAGATTCAAACATTGACTGTGGTTGAAGTCTTTTAAGTCTCTTTTAAGCTGTAGATTACCCCTCCATCTCTCAGTTCTTTTCCTCACAGTTTTTTGTTGATAAAAGCAGGTCATTTGTCCTTTAGAGCATCACAGTCTGATTTTGCTGCTATTGTGTAGCATGTTACTCTGACCTTGAATTTTCTGTAAGTTAGTAGTTAGGTCCATCCAGATGTTTGATCAGATTCCAGTTTGATTTTTATGAAGAGTGTTTTAGAAATAGCATTGTGTACTTCCATCAGGCGATAGGTACTATCTTGTGTCTCTTTTTGTGATGTAAACAGCCATTGAAAATTATGGCCTAGATACATTATTTTATTGTTTATAAAATGTAAAACTTTCCTTTTTATCAACTCTGATTTCTCTGAAGAATAGTTTCTAGAGAAAAGTCTAGAGAGATTATTATTTCTCTTATTAACCAATTTTCAAAATAATGAGTTGTTTACTAACACTGCACAAAGCTGACTATGAGGTTAGGTTTTCTGTTTTTTTATTTGCTTTTGATTTTAGTATCATTGGGAACGAACTTATGAACATAAACATATGTGAGGTATTTCAGTGCATTGCAGTTATTATATCCTTCTTCGTATTCAAATTGTCCCATCTTTGGCCAGTGAAGGCCTCTTCAATCTGGTTGTGATCTTAATATGTCTTTGATAGCTTCCTTGCTCTCTGTTAGATGAAATGTTCCAGACTTAACTTGTATATTTCCTGCCCCATATGAGGAATCAACTATTTCTCCAAGGACGTCTGGTGTCTTTTAATGGGCAGTGATATTTAGTCTAGGCTTCAGGGAGTACCCATTGCTTTTAAGTTGGTTATTGCTTCTAGGACTTTTCAGTGGACAGACTAGGAAAACTAATGGTTTTTATTTCATGTTTAGAAAGACCTTCTCAATGCTTAGATCATAAAATGCACATTTTGTTGCCTTCTGCACTTTAATATTTTTTTTGATCCATCTGTAATTTAGTTTCATGTATAAAGTGAAGTGTGAATCTAACTCTATTGTTTCCCAAATGACTAACATATTGATGAGTGCATTTTTCCTTTAGGCATTCAAATGGCCACCCTCGATATGTACTAAATTTCTGTATGCTTTTTCTGTTTCTGAATCACTTGTTATCCCAGTGGTCTCTGTCCTTATCATACTGTGACTTTCAGTTTTGATGTTGGATGGCAAGTTCTGCCTCCTAATTTTCTTTTTCAGTGTTTCTCATTATTGTTTCAAGCACTTACCTTGCACCAGGCACTGTGTTAGGTTTTGAAATTAGAGTGATGTGTAAATCAGACTTGATACCTGCACAGATATTTATCCTTTCAAATGAACTTTAGAATGTTTCCAGAGATTCCCTCAGGGAAGCATGTTGGGATTTTCATTTTAATTCCTTTTAGTGAATAGGTATTTTTGTTTGTTTTTAGGTAGTGAATATTTTTCCAGTATTGATTTTTTCCTTACAAGAAAAAAGTATCATCCCATGGTATTATAGTCTTTTTCACCCCAGTAGAGCTTTAACATTTTCTTCACATAAATCCTGCAACTTTATTAAGTTTATTGCTAGTTATAGTTCTTTTTTCTTGTTAACCATAAATGATCTTAACTTCTACTGTATTTTTAACTGGTGGTTGTTTTCTGTATTTATGCCTCTTAGTTTGTCCTCTCATCCAATTATAATATCTAATGTTTCCAGAACAGTTATATTATAGTAGAGTGGTAATATTTATCTTATTTCTTTAAAAAAATTTAATAGACTATTTTTAGAGCAGTTTTAGATTTATAAAAATGTTGAGCTAATAGTACAGAGAGTTCTCATATACTCCCTCTTCCCTGTGCAGTTTCCCCTAATATTAACACTTGAATTCGTGTAGTACATATGTTATGATTGATGAGTAGTATTTATACATTATTATTAACTAAGTCCATAGTTTCCATTAGGATTCACTCTTTGTGTTATAACTTCTGTGGGTTTTGACCATGCATAATATCATGTATCCACGATTATATTATCTTACAGAATACTATTGCCACCCTGAAAATCTTCTATGCTTCATCTATTCATTTGTCCTCACTGCCTCCCTTCCTAACCCCTGCTAACTATTGATTTTTTCTTTCTTTTTTTTTTTTTTTAACTATATCTGTATAGTTTTTCCTTTTCCAGAGTGTCATATAGTTGGAATCATACAGTATGTAGCCTTTTCAGACTGGCTTCTTTCACTAAGCAATATGTGTTTAAGGTTCCTCCATGTCTTTTGTGGCTTGATAGCTTATTTTTATTGCTGAATAATCTTCCATTGTTTGGATGTACCAGTTTGCTTATCCGTTCAACTGTAGAAGGACATTTTGGTTGCTTTTGGTTTTGGACAATTATAAATAAAGCCACTATAAACATTTGTATGCAGGTTTTTGTGTGGACATACTTTTTCAACTAATTTGGGCAAATATTTAGGATTACAATTGCTTGATCATATGGTAAGACTATGTTTAGCATTGTAAGATACCATCATACTGCTTTCCAAAGTGACTCTGCCATTTTGCATTCGCACCAGCAATGAATGAGAGTTCCTGTTGCTCCACATCCTCGTCAGCATTTGATATTGTCAGATTTTTCAATTTTAGCCATTCTGTATCTCTGTTTTAATTTGTATTTCCTTAAGGACAAAAGATGTTGAGCATCTTTTCATATGCTTATTTACCATCTGTATATCTTCTTTGGTAGGGTGCCTATTTAGATTTAATTCATTTTTTAATTGGGCTGTTCGCCAAGTTCCTAGTAAGCCATGGGTGTTAGATTTTGTCAGATGCTTTTTCTACATCTATTGATATAATCATATGATTTTTCTTCTTTAGGCTATTGATGTGATGGATTATATCAATTAATTTTTGAATATTGAACCAGCCTTCCATACCTGGAATAAATAAATAAAATAAATAATTTTTTCCCCAGCTTTGCTCAAGATATTTATTCAGTGCTCTCACAATTGTCCTCAGTGGCTCAGCAAAGGAGTAGAGCAGGGTAGGGGGACCCACAGTGAAAAAGTGCATCATTCATTTTTCATTAGTATATAGTTCTTTTTATACATTGTTTGCTTTGATTTGTGAATGTTTTTCTTGATGATTTTTACATCTATGTTCATGAGAGATACTAGTCTGTAGTTTTTCTATCTTTGTGTGAGTTTAATACTAGGGTAATGCTAGCCTCATAGAATGAATTAGGAAGTATTCACTCTGCTTCCATTTTCTTGTAGGCATCATAGAGAATTGGTATCATTTCTACCTTAAGTGTTTGGTAGAATTCAGCAGTGAAACCATCTTGGCCTAGTGCATTTTTTTTTTGTGGGGGGGGGAAGGTTGTTAATTACTGATTCAATTTCTTTAATAATTACAGACTTATTCAGGTTATCTACTAATCCTTGTGTGAGTTTTGGCAGATTGTGTCTTTTATTGATCCACTTCATCTAAGTTACCAAATTTGTGGCATAAAGTTATTCATAATATTCCTTTATTATCCTTTTAATATCTGTGGGGTCAGTAGCTAGAGCTCCCCTCTTATTTCTGGTATTAGTAATTTGTGTTTTCTCTCATTTTTTCTTTTTTAAGCTGGCTAGAGGTTTATCTCTTCCAGCTTTTGGTTTTGTTGATTTTCTCTCTTGATTCCCTGTTTTCATTTAATTGATTTCTGCTCTGATTTTTATTCTTTCTTTTCTTTTGCTTGCTATGAGTTTACATTGCTCTTCTTTCTCTAGTTTCCTAAGATGGAAGCTTAGATTATTGATTTTAGATTGTCTTTTCTAATACATACATTTAATGCTATTACTTTCCCTTTGTATACTGCATTAGCTATATCCCACAAATTTTGATAAGTTGTATTTTCATTTTCATTTAGTTAGAATATTTTAGAAGTTTGTTGTTTGATCTCCAAATATTTGGGGATATTTCAGCTATCTTTTTGTTAGAGATTTCTAGTTTAATTCCACTGTGATCTTAAAGCATACTTTTTACAGTTTCTATTCTTTTAAATTTGTTAAGGTATGTTTTCTATCCCAGAATGTGGTCTATCTTGGTGAATGTTCATGTAAGCATGAGAAAAATGTATTTTCTGCTATTGTTGGGTAAAGTATTATATAAATGTCAATTAGATCCAACTGATTGATGGTGCTGTTTAATTCAACTACATCCTTACTGATTTCCTGCCTGCTGGAACTGTCAATTACTGATAGAGGTGTGTGGAAGTCTCTAAGTAAAAAGGTGGATTTGTCTATTTCTCCTTGCAGTTCGATCAGATTTTGCCTCATGTTTTGATGCACCTTGTGTTAGGATTACATACCTTAAGAATTGTCTTTGTGAAGAATTGACCTCCTTACCATTATGTAATAATGTCCCTCGTAATATCCTTGCTCTCAAGTCTGTTTTTTCTGAAATTAATGTAATTAATCCAGCTTTCTTTTGATTAGTGTTAGCATGGTACATATTTTTCCTTCCCTTTACTTTTAGTCTATCTCTGTCTTTTTATTTAACCACACATTGTTTTTTATTTACTCTGCCAGTCTTTGTCTTTTAATTAGTGTATTGAGACCAGTCATATTTAAAGTGATTATTGATACAGTTGTATTAATATCTAACATATTTGTAAATGTCTTCTATTTATTTCACTTGCTTTTGTTTCTTTCATTTGCCCATGTTATTCTGCTTTTTTGGTTTTAATTGAGTACTCTATATGGTTCCATTTTCTCCTCTCTCTTACCATACCAATTATACTACTTTGAAAATTTTTTATGGTTGTCCTAGAGTTTGAAATATATATTTACAGCTACTCTAAGTCCACTTTCAAACAGCGATGTATGGCTTCATGGATATTTTAGGTACCTTGTAACAGAGTATTCTTTCCTTGTGTCCATTATGCCATTGCTGTCATTCTACTTATCCAAAAGCTATAATCACCAAATACATTGTTCCTATTATTTTGAACAAACATTCCTCTATTATAATCAGTTAAGAATAAGAAGTATAAAATATTTTACCTCCATTTCTTCCTTCTCTGACACCCTTCCTTTCTTTATATAGAGCTGAATTTTTGACCTCTGCCACTTTCTTTGTCTCTAAAGAACTTCTTTTAACATTTCTTGTAGGCAGGTCTGCTGTGCAAATGCACTCAGTTTTTGTTTGTCCGAGAAAGTCTTTATTTCTCCTTCACTTTTGAAAGACAATTTGTGGACACAAAATTCTAGGTTGGTGAGTCTTTTGCTTTCAATACTTTATAAATATTTCACTCTACTCTTTTTGCTTTCAGGGTTTCTCAAGAGACATCCAGTATAATCTTATCCTTGTTCTTCTATCAGTAAGGTGTTTTTTTTCCCTCTGACTTCTTTCAAGATATTTTGTCCTTGGTTTTTAGCAGTTTGAATATGATATGCTTAAGTGTCATTTTTTACATTTATCCTACCTGATGTTCTCTGAGTTTCCTAGATCTGTGGTTTGGTGTGTCATTAATTTTGGAAAATTCTCAGCCATTCTTATTTCAAATATTTCTTCTGTTTTTTTTCTCTCTTTCCTCTTTCTGCCATTCCCAGTACACATATGTTACATCTCTTGTAATTGTCTCCTGGTTCTTGGATGTTCTGTTTCCCTTTTTTTCACTCTTTTTTGTCTATATTCTTCAGTTTGGGAAGTTTCTATTGACATATCTTCAAGCTCACCAGTTCTTTCTTTTGCCATGTGCAGTCTACTGATGATTTTATCAAAGGCATCCTTTATTTGTTAGGTTTTTTTTAATTTTAAATTTCTAGCATTTCCTTTTGACTCTTAGTATCTTCATTTCTCTGCTTACATTCTCTTCTTACGTATTACAGCCTTTTTCATTAGAGCCTTAGCATATTAACCATAATCATTTTAAATTCCCAGGACAATAATTCCAAAATCTCTGCCATATCTGAGTCTGGCTCTGATGCTTATATTGTATCTTAAGTCTGTGGTTTTTGTTTTGTTTTGTTTTAACACCTAGCATGCCTTATAAGTTTTTGTTAAAAGCTGGACATGTATCAGTTAATAGGAACTGAGGTAAATAGACCTTTAGTGTGAGTTTTATGTTTATCTAGCAAGGAGTTATGCTGTGTTTAATGTTTGTGCTTGTGTTTGGATTTCCTTAGATTCTCTTTTTAAAGTAGAGTCTGTATCTTACTTACAGCTCTCTCCATTGTAATCCACAGTCACTATATCAGAGCACTGTTGATGTGCTGATAAGGTATTGGGGAGGGGAAGCATTCTATAATCTCATGATTAAATTTCACCTTTTTTTTTTAAAGTGGATTTGAGTCTAGGGGCTATATGACTTTGAGAAGAGTTTCTTAGCCTTTATTTTTCTCCCTTTATGTGAGACAGGGAGTCTAAAGGGGCTCAAGTTTTCTGATATCTCTTCCCCTTGGTCAGATTAGGCTCTGGTAAAGTAATTTTTCTTGAGAGCAGGCCTTAATTAAGGAGAAAAGAGCACCCTGGGCATATTTTAAAACGTTACTTTCTCACTCTCCCTGTTGGAAGTGCTAGGGAGTTGTTCTTGTCTTCACCATGAGAACCTGCTACGGTTCCTGGAAATAAAACTCACAAAAGTGTGGGCTTTCCCCAGAGACTGGCCCTTCAGGATTTTTTGCCTTTCAAGATAGTCCATACCGGGTCTCCATCAGTTCCTGCTTCAGTATTCCTACCAGTTATTGACTTAAGCAGTTATTTGTGTTTCTCTGTATTCAACTGTCTGTCTAGTTTTCAGGGAAAGAATTTGCCTTGTGACCTCAGTTCTCTGATATTTTAAGAAGAGTTGTTAATTTTCATTTTGTTCAGCTTTTTTCTTGTTCTGAGGATGGGAGTGACAACTTCCAAGCTCTTTATATGTATGAGCAGAAACTAGAGGTCCTTATTCTTATCTTTATTCTTACTAATATATTATCAGCATGATGTCAGCATGATTATAAACATCAGTTTATAATTGAAATATATAAACAATGTATGATTATATTTTGTCTTCTTTTTTTAAAAGTAAAGATACCCCCAAAATTCCCTGTAATAAAAAACACCTATGAACTGCTTTTTTAATTCTGTGTAGTTGGCGAAAGCACTCAATACCTCTGGGTAGCCAGGAATTTACATTCATTGTTTCAGTACTATGTTTCTTGGCCACAGTGTTCTTTGAATGGGCAGTGTCGGGATAAAGGAGAAATTTGAGAGAGCCCCTCCAACTTACCTCAACAATAGGATCTCTGCTTTTTGCCTTATGTATAGGGGTTTTAAGTCATATTTTGTTTGCACAATGGGTTCTACTGCTATAAAGATATTTGAAAGCCACGTTTTTAGAATATGCTTTTCCTCATAGATATCTAGTTAATAATTGCTACTGCAAAGGTGAAAATTAATCTCCCTTTGGGAGGAACATAGTCTATATTGTTTTTCTATTTAGAATTCCATCATTAAAGGTCAATCCAGAAATGTAAAGGATCTCAAATTTATTCTAAACAAACATTTCCAACAGGGAAACTGTTCTGTCTAGGAACCAGGGAGTATTATTTATACTAATAAAATCAATATTCCCTGACCACCCTGGAATCTACTCAAGTGATGCTGAGGTTCAAATTACTGGATTCCTACTGAACCTTATACAGTTGTAGTTCCTCCTAAAGATTCTAACATAGGTTTTATTACTCCTACTGTACAAGCCTGAATAATATTTTTGTATCAAGGTGAGGCTTAAATAACTGTTGGTCTCATGGGAAATAATAGAAAATAATAACAACAACCACCAGCCTCACTGTATGCTATGAATGAATTAAAACTTACAAAAACTTATAGGTACTAGAATTTGTATTCTCAGTAAAGGTACTTCTACTTTGTCTAAAAATATCATCCAAAATTTATGGTAAATCTTTAATTTCTTCTAGTATTGAAATTTCAAAAATACTGTAGTCTTTTTTTTTTTTTTTTTTTTTTTTTGCGGTACGTGGGCCTCTCACTGTTGTGGCCTCTCCCGTTACGGAGCACAGGCTTCAGACACGCAGGCTCAGTGGCCATGGCTCACGGGCCCAGCCGCTCTGCAGCATGTGGAATCTTTCCGGACCGGGGCATGAACCCGTGTCCCCTGCATCGGCAGGCGGACTCTCAACCACTGCGCCACCAGGGAATCCCTGTAGTCATTTTTAATAGTAAAATGAAAAAATTGAAATATTTAACAAAAACTGATGGCAGTTTTACACATTTTATTTAATGTAAAGAAGTATCTAAAGACCAGTTGAGTGTGATATATGAAACTGCCATCTTGATTATTTGAAAATATTTGATAAGTAAGATATCCAGAGTGGAAATTTGTAATTCATGATACTGTGCCTTCATCAATTACTGCTTACTTATAGTTAAGTTGCCAGTTTAAGTTGAAATTAATCAATAAGATTGATCAACAGGATGGGTTACATGGAATAGGAGAATGAAATTCATTTTATAGCATCTTTTGTCAGAATTTTATGGTCATAAAACCAGAAGATATCTTCAGAGGGTTGTTGCTTTGGCTTCTGGAAGTTTTTTCACATTAGTACAATATCTGGCACATTAAAGTCTTTTAATTAATATTTGTTGAGTGCATTAATTGAATGAAGATTAACTAGATTGATTATGTAGTCAACAGTTCTTTGCTGACCTAGTTTGTTGGCATTGTGTCTTTTCAACCATCAAGATAATAGTTCATCATTGTGCTATTTTTACATTTATAAAATCATTTGTATTTTATGTAAAAGCTCTAGAATCACTGGGTATTTTGCTAATACAACTAATAAGCCTTTATAAATGTAAGATTAATTTCATGTAATAGTCTTTTTTGGTAACAGTTTGAGGAGTATGTGTTCCTTGTGTTCCTTAACTACTGACCTGCCGTAAATGAAAAAGTATTATTAGGAAAAGTCCCAATTTCCTCCACAGTTGATGACAGAGTTGTTTTTTGGTTTGTTTTTTATTTTAGTTTTGTTTGTTTGTTTTTTACCTTGCTTCTTTCTTCCAAACACTGAATACCAAAGACTACTTAAAGATGGTACCTGAAAGCAAAAAGTTATATACCATGAGACAAATTTGCCAAATTGTGTTAAAGTCCTTTTCATTGTTACTTAAAATATTTGGGAAAAGAATTTCTTGGGGTGAGAATCTAGCCTGTAGATTCTTTATTTATTCTTTGGAAACTGTGTACAAAATAAGGAGAATTATGTACCAATGCTAATCTCAAGCCTAGTATACTTTCAGAATTTGCCAGCATTTTAAAAACAGAAAAAATTTATAGCATAATAGATACTGTGTATAAAAGTGTAGTGCCTGTTTTTACCTAGTAATGAATGTATACATATTATCCAAGTAAACAATTATATATTCTAGTATAGTAGAAAAAAATCAGATCTTTAGTGTTAGACATATCTGGTTTCAAATCCCAGCTCTTGCCACGTAGTTCTGTGGCTCTAGAAAGTTATAGAAAGCTTGAAAGCTTGTTTCCTCAGCAGTATAATGGGGATAGTTTTGCCTTCTTCAGAGAGCCATCATAGAATTCAAATAACATGATGTTTGTGAATATGCCAGATACATAATAATCCCTGAGCAAACAGAAGTTCAGGTACTTTACACTGTGTGCAGCTTTGTCAAGAACAGTGTGAGGTGGTATACTGCCATAGCTTTCAAGAAATTCAGGCAAGTATCCAAAGTCTCAAATTTATTTGTGTGCTTTATTTATCTCATTAAAAACACACGAATACACACATCACTATTCATTTTTATCTCCAAGCTTATGTTTAGTTTATTAAGCATAATATTATTGTAATGCCTAAATTGTGCAAATATACTTCATACTACTTTTCAAATGCGAACTATTATTTTAGCCCATATTCAGATTTTAGTGGAGGGTTCACATTTTAAAAGCATATTTAAACAAGATCCCTGAGAATATGTTGTCTGTTTTGCTAGGTAAAATATGTGACTGCATCACAGAACAGTAGGTTAGTAGGAGTTGGTGCTAGAGGATCAAAGAGCAAATACAGAAATCCTTTCCTCTGTTAGTTTTTAGTAATATTACTACTTTTATTAATATTTTATTATAATATTATTGATATTATTACTTATTAGGAGGAAAGGAGGCAGAGCCAAAGGCAGTTGGTTTTGGCTGTCCTCCTTTGGGAACCCCCTTCCTCGGTTGAGATATTTCCCATAAATTGTTACTGGGAGGCAGGACAATAGGCCAGATACTTGCTTCCATCCTCATTGCCTCTGGTAGCTAAGCCAGTCAGTCAGTCGTTCCTATCTGTGGCTTTGAATCTGGACTGACTGGGGCAAAGAAGCTGAGAGTGGAGAATTCATTTCTGTAGCAACAGCAACATTTAGTTTCCAAGGACACAAGTACAGATTTGGGGCTGTCCAGTTCGCATTTGTAATTTTTAGTCCTATATTAAAGCAATAAACTAATTTCTTTTAATAGCTGTCCTTTTTTTTTTTTTTTTTTTGGCCGTGCTGCGTGGCTTGTGGGATCTTAGTTCCCTGACCAAGAGTCAAGTCCGTGCACCCTGCAGTGGAAGCTCGGAGTCCTAACCACTGGAACGCCAGGGCATTCCCAGTAGTTGTCTTTTTTTATATTTTGAACTTTAACAACTGGATATAATAAAATTAGGTTTAGTCTCCCAGCAAGGTTGTTGGTTTGGGCTTCCCCCACCTCCAGGTTTTAGCAGCTTTTTACTAAATCTTTAAATACAAATAATGTGTACCTTTGATATTTCTTTTGCCGTAGAATAATATTATCTATGTAAAACAACTAGATGTCAAGGGTTGAAGTAAAAGGTAATTGTTCTACAACTAATAATATAGCTTTTTTTTTAAACCTAAAATATGTTTGCAGTGTAGATTTTTTGATATATCATTTATGTGCATTTATTAACATTTAAATGCACACCTTGCTTTTAAACTAAAATTTTCTTGCAAAATATATATCCCATGTGTTTTAAGTCAAATTAATTTTTTTTTTGTAGCAGGAGGACTATTAAGAGGGATATGGAATACTTTTTGGTCATTAAAGAAAAATAGCCTGCCAAGAACTTGAGCAATTAAGAAAACTGTAAATGAAACTACCTGAACTGAAGTGCTATTTTCAGCCCTCTTAGTTATGCTTTAAAGGCAAAGGAAACAATCTTAGCTTTAGAGATACAGATGTTTGTTTTTAAACTGTTCTTTTGCATATGGTGAGTTATTAAAATATCATAACATTTAAAATGTATTATTAATATATTACCTCCTTGCATAGATTGCAGGCTTTTAAGTAATAAAATCTTAAAGTAGTAGAAAAAGTGTGCTTCATTTACTTCACTTATGTTTTCATGATGCCTAAGGAAGTGTTTGATGGTAGGAAAAGTGACAATAATAATCACAGTATAGATTACACCAATAAAGTAATGGTTTTTAGCTTTTAAAAGTTTTGGTAGAAAGTGATTTAACCTTCAGTGTTTGCTTAGGGGAGTTGGAATCAGGAAACTTGCACCTAGTAGCCTTATGTGAATAACTTGTTTACTTTAACCAAAGAGCTTTTCACTAGGATAAAAGAAAAAAGGAATTTGGCTGAAAGGGATTTCAGTGAAAGCATAAAAGCTAATCCTGAGCTTTAGCTGCAGTTATTTACGTAATGAGCAGGGGACTAGCCATTATAAATTGTACTGATGATGTAATTGAAAATAATATATATCTTTGAAAGATGGCCAATGACTGAGAAAAAAAGCATCAGATATAGTTACTATAATAAATGTATTAGGTATTAAATTTTGTATCACTTTGTCAAGTATTGTAAATATAGTTTCTATCTTTTGGGAAAGTAACAGGATCAAAGAAAAAGTGTTGTTTCTATTGTTTTTAGTTGGAGTAGCATTTATATTGTTACACTTAAGTATAAGATTCAGTAGAAAGGAAAAGATAGAAGATGCAAAAGAACGGGTAGTTTATGAAGGAACACAATAGAATCCAGTATATAAGTGAAGCAGTTAACTCTGGAAACAGTGACTACTTCTGGGTAATATCCAAGGGAAGGAAAGATGATTAATGACAGAAGATTTAATATATAGAAAAAGGAAGTTAGCAAGCTCTAATAGAGTAACTTAAGTTCCTTCAGTAATAACCTTTTTTTTTTTTTCAGAGATATGAAAGTCCCTATACACTAATACAGGTGAAGATGAGCCCTAAAATAGTAAGATTGAGGTTCAGTGTTTAACAAAAGGTGAAAGTTTGGAGCAGTTTCTGTGGGGAATGTTTTTAGGAGCAGAAATTAATAAAATGAGTTGTGAGTAATAGTAAGAGTCACTTGATAATCGGGACCATTAACTTGGAGGTGGGCTAAATTTTATTGAGCAAAGCTTGACAGTTTTGGAATAGTTGTGGGAAAGATCTCAGAGTAGGTGATTAGTCGGATGGGCAAGGTTAAAAAAAAGAGGCTACCAGTGCCACCACTACAATGACTACTACTAGTAATAACGATCATGATGATACTTTATTGTTGGCATACTATTTGCCAAGTAATTTTACATGTATCATCACATTTAAGCCCCCCAGCCACCCTGGAAGCTAGATTAACAGTAAGTAAAATGTGTTTCAGAGAAAAGTTATTTGCCCATTTCCTCTGCCTGTGGTTGTGTGTCCCCAGAGTTGTGTGTGGGGAGGGGGGGCGCACCCTTCAGATTGTACATGCCAGAAGTTATATATTTATTACAACAGTTTTTCAGCAGATGGCAGTAAAGAATCTTAAGGAAGGTATTCTTTAAATTTGTTCAAAGGCACCATGTAACCATACTGTGGCAGCAGTATATAAACCTGTATCAGTAACAGACCCAGTCTTAGGCTCACAGACATAGAAAACAAACTTATGTTTACCAAAGGGGAAAGGGCGTGGGGGAAAGATAAATATATGTATAACTGAATCACTTGCTGTACACCGGAAACTAACACAACATTGTACATCAACTATACTTCAATTAAAAAAACAAAACAGACTCAGTTTTGTTTAAAAAACACATATACACAGAGAAGACTTAAAGCATATATACCAAAATGTTAGCAGTCTGGATAACTGGATCACAGAGAATTTTTATTTTCATTTGGTTGCTCTTTTGAATTTTTCTGATCTCTTTAAATGAACATGTTGTTTGTTTGGGGGGACTTGGGGTAGGTTGTTGATGGAAAGGTAGTAATCAGGAAGATTGTTTAGACACACTTGTAAACAGTAGTGACATCCCACTTCAGGTCTTATTCTTCTCCATCTCAGAAAAATCCATAGTGTTCTGAAAACTCACTGTTTTGCATTGAAATTACATTTAAGCATTTTATTTTATTTTATTTTATTTATTTATTTATTTATTTTGCATTACACGGGCCTCTCACTGTTGTGGCCTCTCCCGTTGTGGAGCACAGGCTCCGGACGTGCAGGCTCAGTGGCCATGGCTCACGGGCCCAGCCACTCCGCGGCATGTGGGATCCTCCCAGACCGGGGCACAAACCCGTGTCCCCTGCATTGGTAGGCGGACTCTCAACCACTGCGCCACCAGGGAAGCCCCATTTAAGCATTTTAAATCCAGATATTCCACTTAGGGTATTTGGAATCCCTAACTTCTCTCCACCCTCATATGATCACTGTAGCCAACTTCATCACTATTTTAGAACTTCACCTTGTACCATAGTCAGTCAGAGACTGGTTTGTATGACTCAAACAGTTAGATGAATAAAGAGAAAATAGACTTAGGATGAAGGGAAACATAGTAGGTAAGAGGGAAATAATAGATTCTGTCTTGGGCAGGTAAAGTGAGCACTTAAAAATTCTTGTCTTAAAACCACACACACACAGAGTTGTGTATATTTAGTAATTTAAATTGATCTAAAGAAGTACTAACTTTGTCCTTTTTTCTTGTGACTGAGAATTCATCAATTTTGTGTATTGTAAATAAACTTGATTCATTTAATCTATTGCAAAATAGTTTAAAAATAGATACCATTTTGACTAGTGACAAGTAGTAGTACATTTGGATTTTGGTTTGTATGTCTGTGTGTGTGTAAACAATTTTACTTTTCAATTAATAAATTAATAGTATTTAGGTAAAACCTTAAAAGTACAATAAGAACTGTTTTCTTGTGACAGTTAGTTGCACTCCAGTCATATATTTCATATTAATGAAATTGCATTATGAGTACTGAAAAGTAAAAGAAATTCCAAAACTAAAAATGTACTTACTGATTTTAGTTACACAGTAAACTTTAAAAAAAATTACGTCCCCATGAGTTATTTATTTTATAACTAGGATTTTGTACCTTTTGACTTCCTTCACCTATTTCACATTCCGCCCTCCCATCTCCTGCCTCTGACAACCACCAGTCTCTTCTCTTTACCGATGAGCTTAGTAGGAGGGTTTTTCTTGTTTTGTTTTGTTTTTCTTTTTTTCAGCTTCCACATATTAAGTGAGGTCATAGGGTATTTGTCTTTCTCTGTCTGACAAATTTCACTTAGCATGATTCCCTTGAGGTCCATCCAAGTAGTCTCAGATGGCAAGATTTTGTTCTTTTTTTATGGCTAATATTTCTGTGTGTGTGTGTGTGTGTATACCACATTTTCTTTCCATTCATCTATCAATGGACACTTAGGTTGTTTCTGTATCTTGGCTATTGTGAATAATGCTGCAGTGAACATGGGGATGCACATATCTTTTCAAGTTAGTGTCTTCATTTATTTGGATAAATATCCAGAACAGGAATTGCTGGATCATATGGTAGTTCTATTTTTAATATTTTGAGAAACCTCTATATTGTTTTCCACAGTGGCCACACCAATTTACATTCTCACCAAGAGTGCACAGGGGCAGGGGTTTTGTTTTCTCCATATGCTTTTGTTTTTGATAGTAGTCATCTTAACAGATGTGAGGTGATATCTCTTTGTGGTTTTGATTAGTGATGTTGAGCATTTTTTCATGTACCTGTATGTCTTCTTTGGAAAAATGTCTATTTAGAACCTCAACCCATTTTTTAGTTTTTGGGTTTTTGCTGCTGAGTTGTATGAGTTCTTTATATATTTTGGATATTAACCCCTTATCAAATATATGATTTGTAAATATTTTCTCCCATTCAATACATTGTCTTTTCGTTTTGTGGATTGTTTCCTTTGCTTTGCAGAAGTTTTTTAGTTTGATGTGGTCCCACTTGTTTATTTTTGCTTATTTACTTTTGCTTATCGTTGTCTTTGTTTTTGGTGTCAAATCTACAAAATCATTGCTGAAGCCTGTGTCAGGGAGCTTACCACCTATGTTTTCTTCTAGGTGTTCTATGATTTCAGGCCTTACATTCCAGTCTTTAATCCATTCTGAGTGAATTTTTTTGTATGGTATAAGAGAGCAGTCCAGTTTCATTCTTTTGCATGTGGCTATCCAGTGTTACCAACACTGCTTATTGAAGACAATGTCTTTTTTTCTATCGTATATTTATCACAAATTAATTGACTATATATGGGTTTATTTCTGGGCTTTCTGTTCTGTTTCACTGATCTATGTGTCTGTTTTTATGCCAATACCATACTGTTTTGATTACTATAGCTTTGTAATATAGTTTGAGATCACAGCACATGATGCCTCCTGCTTTTCATGTTTCTCAAGGTTGCTTTGGCTTTTTGGGGTCTTTTGTGGTTCCATACAAATTTTAGGCTTGCTTGTTCTATTTCTATGAAAAATGCCATTGGAATTTTGATAGGGATTGCATTGACTCTGTAGATTGCTTTGGGTAGTGTGGATACTTTAACACACTAATATTAATTCTTTGAACCCATGATAGTTTTACAGTAAACTTTTGGTAAGTATTTATATAGATGAATATAAATGGCATGAAATATGTCAGTTACAATGATTTTTGACCTTGTCTTTTATAATTCAGTATTTAATTCTTTTGACTAAAATTTATTTTAAAATGCCTATCATTTCCTGAAGGAATATTAATTTGAAATATTATATATGTGCTCCACATCAAAAATTGGCTCAAATATAGACACGTTTATCTGACATCCATAAAAAATTAGATCCTGAGAGAGCTGCCATAAACTTCCAAGATATTGACTGTATAAATATTTGAGTTACTAATTAGTAATTGAAGTCTTTTAACATATTCTTTGCTGTCTGGATTCCAGTATTCTTTCATTACCATGTATTCTAATTAACAAGGGAGTATAGTATCTGATTTTCTTCAGGTTTCTGTCCTTGGCCGGATACACTCAAGCATTTGTATTATTATTATTAAGCCTCAGGGTCTGTGAGTGAATAGGGTGTGATGTTGGAGAAATGAGAGACATGACTTCTTAAACATAGATGGACATACAAAATGTGAATTCAACTAAAAAGTCAGAATCACCAAAATGTGTAGCATTTAGATTTTTAGATTGAATATGCTAGAGTTTATTATATGTAATATGAAATCTGATAAATGCTTGAGCAGCTTCTAAAAGTACAAGAGTATGGTATTTGTTTATAAGATAATGTTCTGTTTGTTTTAAAATGAAATTTTATTTACTTTCAAGAGATTCTTAACTGACTTTCATTGAAGGTAGGGAATTAAGAATGAAACATTAAGCTTAAAACAAATTAACAGAAGTGTTCAGAACAATTGAGTATTTGACTTTAAATATAAGCAGAAATTTAAAAAATATTCTTTGAAATGAAATGAAATTTGCACTGTTTTGCTTAATATTTCTATATATTGATCTGGAGCTTTTGTGTTAGGAGAGCAGGTTTTCTATTTTAAAGAACATATCCAAGTGTTAGAAAACTTCTACTGCTTTCATTTTTTGTAGGTGGTTTCAGACCCCCTCACAGGTTTTCTACCATGCAGCAACTGAACATGGAGGGAAGGACGTATATCCAGGGCAGTGTCTTTGGGAAGGTTGTGAGCCTTTTCAGCGACAGAGGTTTTCTTTCATTACCCACTTACAGGTACACTTTCTTAATACTATTTGGTTTGTAACTCACTTGGTTGTGTTAAAGATCTTGATGCATATGTTTTTTACTTCCTCTTTCTCAAAAAGGACAAACACTGTTCAAAGGATGCCCTGCTTGCAGGATTAAAACAAGACGAACCAGGACAAGCAGGAAGTCAGAAATCTTCTATCAAGTAAGAAATCTGAGTTTACTTCCTGTTGCACATAAAAAAAGACAAATCAGGAAACCAGGCAAAACTTAGTAATAAAAGGCAATTTAGTATATCAGGAGACAGGAAACCTGGGTTGTAGTCCATCTCTACCATTAACCAGCTATGTATGTGACCCTGTTCAAATTGTGTAAATGCCCTAGGAATTACTTCTCATTTTGGCTGGACCACATGGTCTGTAAGTACCTTGTAGCTCTAATATTTTGATTCCACTTTGTAGACAAGTCATTGGAAGTAATGACATGATATATGAGAAATGCTTTGTAAACTGGAAATACATATATGGTTCTTTGTCCTTTGAGAGAGTAGTTGAACATGTACTTGATAATGGCAAAGAGATTTATTCTTACAGCTACTCCTGAGGAGAGGCCAAGGTGGCATGTGAGGGTCCAATATAAAATTGTATATGTCACATTTACTATATGGTTATTCATTTACTATTATTTCATGAACACATACTTGTAGTCAAGTTCTGAGTTAGCTGTAGGTTCCTGTAAGATCCTCATTAGATTTACATAGTATTTCCTGTTCTGTTTCTGAGGGCTTTAGTTGTAAACTCTGTAACCTAAAAAATACAGTCAGCCCTCCTTATCCTCAGGTTCGGCATCTGAGAATTCAACCAACCAGGGATCAAAAGTACTTGGAAAAAAATAATTTCAGGAAGTTCCAAAAAGCAAAATTTGAATTTGCCATGCACTGGCAACTATTTACATAGCATTTACATTGTATTAGGTATATAAGTAATCTAGAGATGATTTAAAGCACACAGGAAGATGTGTGTAGGTTATATGCAAATGCAGTCATCGCTCAGTATCTGCCTGGGATTGGTTCCAGGATTTTGGTATCCACAGGGGGTCCTGGACCCAATCCCCCATGGAAACCAAGGGACAACTGTATTTTAAATTCTCATAATGTGAAAATAAATTAATTTGTCACCATTTATTGAGATACTGCTGTGTACTGGGCATTATGCCAGACATAGGGAATTCTAAGAACAAGATATAGTGTAACTTCACAGAGTTGAAATTCTAGACAGAGAACTAAAAGTGTAGGAACACAGAAGCTGCTTACATACTTTATTCATTCCATTACTGTTTACTTTATTCTCTCCATTACTATTCCACGTGCTAGGCACTAAGGTATAGCACGAGGTATACGTGACCAAGATGTTTTGCCGTTTTCAAGTCTGGAGATGCAATGAGAGGTATAGGTAATTCTTATTATATGGTGTAATAAGTCCTAAAATGAAGATATGTACAAGACACTGTGAGAGCCCACCTGAACCAATCTAGGAGACCAGGGAAGGCTTTCCGGTAGAAAGCACATCCAAACTGAGACCCAAAGAATGAGGAGTAAATAGCTGAGAGTTTCATAAGCCATAATCATGAGTTTGGATTTTACCCTAAAGGCAGTAGAAAGTCATTTTTCTGCCAGGTATCTTTTTCTGTAATTTTCACTGTACAGTTGACCCTTGAACAACACAGATATGAACTGAGATGATCTACTAATACTAAATACTACAGTGCTGCACCATCTGTGATTGGTTGAACCCACAAATGTGGAACTGTGGATATAGAGGGCCAACTGTAAAGTTATATGTGGATTTTTCACTGCAGAAAGAGTGGGTACCCCTAACTCCCGTGTTGTTCAAGGATGAACTGTATTTAATTTCTATGTATTATGTAGCCTATAAGAGTATGTTGCAGTATGTTTGATTTTGCTCACATTTGGAGGAACTTATATTTGGTATATCAGTTACAATCAATCAAAAATCTTTGTCACTACATAAAATCTAATAATAATTTTTATCTGTGTCCATACATAGATATCCTTACTTGTAGACATCTATAAGTAGATATAGATAAAAAGTGGTTTACAACTTAAAGATTGCTTTTATGTCAACTTACTTAATATTCAGAATTAGTTTACTTATGTAAAAAGGTGCCAGAAATATCCCCACTTTACAGATGCAAAACCTGAAGCACAAAGGGGCAAACTGAACTTGAAAGTCATGCAGCTAGTTACGGTGTCAGAAATAGGATTTCCTCACTGTGAGCCAGTGCTCTCGCCACTACTGCCCCACCAGAATACAATAGATACTGATAGAATTTTTCTGCTTGGCGAAGGAAACCTAGAGTAGTTTGAAATCTGATTTTATATAAAATCTATCTCTGCAGTCCCTCCATTCTGTATCTTTCCTAAAGCACAGTAGAGCTATACTGAAAGAATTGATTGAAATTAGTAAATAATGAAGAAAAATTATGTAACATAGTAATAGTTTGAAGTGTAGTAGTTGGCATAATTTTGTATTATTATCATATTAGGTTATCTTTTCTTGGGTGACCTATACATATACCAGTACATTCTCAGGTAATATTATTTTACTCCTAGGTACAGTTTAGCAAAAATAATTTGCAGCTCAAATTGTAGACTAGTCTTTGTTAACATCTTTACATTGCATTCAAAGATGTGAAGTTCACAACTTTGAATACTATGTTGTATTTATATATGGGCTGTACCAGAACATCTGTTGTTTGCTTTAAAGTTGATAGATTGGAAAATAAAAGACTTGAAACTTCTCCTTGATACCAAGAGCCCTTATGCCTAGGCTGACACAAGAGTAAATATTACTGCTGGGCCACAGGAGCTTTTACTCACCCTGTATCCAGAGTTTCAGAGTAACCACCTTAGGGGTTGGCAGGTTGGTCATTTGTTATCAGTCTGTCTGCAGCATCATGTTAACAATCTCTTTCTCTCTCTGCTCAATTTAGGCAGCCAGCTGTAGGGGGCACAAGCTCAACTCCTAGAGCACAAAAGGCCATTGTGAATCATCCCAGTGCTGCCCTTATGGCTCTTAGGAGAGGATCAAGAAACCTTGTCTTTCGAGATTTTACAGTGAGTAAGCCTCGAAAGCCTTATCTGTAAAGGTGTACACACTGTGTGATTTAGATCTTTATTCTTTTTCTTTTCTTTTCCTTTTTAAGGATGAAAAAGAGGGACCAATAACTAAACACATCCGACTAACAGCTGCCTTAATATTAAAAAATATTGGTAAATATTCAGAATGTGGTCGCAGGTGAGTAATCTGTTTTCTGTAGCCAGAGTGAATCTAGATTATTTTACTTTTACCCATAAGTTAATAAGGTTAGATGTCTGAATTTTATTCACTGCTTTTCTCATCAATTTTTGGATATGTCCGAAAGCTTATGTCAAGCTCAAGCCATCATGGATTCTTTTTTTTTTTTTTTTTTTTTTTTTTGCGGTACGCGGGCCTCTCACTGTTGTGGCCCCTCCCGCTGTGGAGCACAGACCCCGGACATGCAGGCCCAGCGGCCATGGCTCACGGGCCCAGCCACTCCGCGGCATGTGGGATCTTCCCGGACCGGGGCACGAACCCGTGTCCCCTGCATCAGCTGGCGGACTCTCAACCACTGCGCCACCAGGGAAGCCCCCATTATGGATTCTTAAAAGCCAAAAAAATAGAAGTTGAAACAACCAAAAGGTTCTCTTTTAGCTTGTTTCATTAGGTTAAATTTCTTGCTGGTCATAGAATTTAAGTTTATTTTATTTATTTATATTCATTTATTTTGGCTGCATTGGTTCTTCATTGCTGCGTGTGGGCATTCTCTAGTTGCGGCGAGCAGGGGCTACTCTTTGTAGCGTTGCACAGGCTTTAGGCGCACGGGCTTCAGTAGTTGTGACATGCAGGCTCAGTAGTTGTGGCTCGCTGGCTCTAGAGAGCAGGCTCAGTAGTTGTGGAGCACGGGCTTAGTTGCTCCGTGGCATGTGGGATCTTCCTGGACCAGGACTCGAACCCGTGTCCCCTGCATTGGCAGGCGGATTCTTAACCACTGTGCCACCAGGGAAGCCCTGGTCATAGAATTTAGAGCAAAAAGTAGATCTACAAGAGAAAACTTAGGAGTTTACTGGGAGGAAAAATGAATTGCTCACTTGAATCATGTGGAATTAGAATGGAATTCAGTTTGATAATTACCGTTTTAATGAAACCATCAAAGCCATACGTGTGCTAAGATTCACTATAATACTCTGAAGTTTTAAAAGTTACATTTTAGTGGACTTAAGAGAAAACTTAGGATTTTGTAGATCTATAGCAACTGGAAACAATAACTCCAACCCTAGAGAGAGCAAATGTGGATTTGCCTCCCTTGTCTCTCTTGAAGCTTGAAACTAATATTCTAGTATTATTCGTCCTCCATCTTCAGCTGACCCACCTCAGTCTCCTTCACTGGAAAGTTGTCCTCTGATGCATCTTGCCTTCCAGATAGTGATTTTCTCTCCTAGTCTCTCTCCTCTCACATACTATTAATCAAATCTACCTTGGTTCTCCTCCCCCCATTTTACCTTGTGTTAGGTCTTTAATGATATTTCTTGCAGTAACCTTCCAACTGGACTTTCCAAACATAAAAACAGTGCCATCAATTACAAAAAAAAGAACTATTAATTTAACTATATCAAACTTTAAAACTTCTGTAAATTAATGATGAATAAAACTTAAAACTAAAGTTTTTAAAAAGTATTTTTAATGACAAAAGTTACTATATTTAGTGTATCAAGTATTCCCACAGAGGAATAAGAAAAATTCTTAACACTCAAATGAAAAATAAGCATAGTTTTTCAGGAAAAAAAAAAGAAATATGAAGGTTTTGTCACTAGCATCTCCCAGCTTCATTCATGAGTTCTTCCTTCCTTTCTCACTGTATTTCCCTCCCCACCCCTCCTTTTGCTACATTTCAATTTTAGCCAAACTAAAACCACATGCAGATTCCAACCATGCAAGACGTCTTTCATGTCGCACTTTTGTACATTTGTTCCAGTGCTATACGGTCCTCCCTGTGTTGTGGCCCATTTAGTATCTGCAAGCCCTCCCTGATTCAGCTCAGACGTTGGCTTCTGTGTGCTGCTTTTCCTATGCTGTGTTCCCCTTCCTCATTGAGTTTGTTCTTCTCTATTTTTATAACATGTCTGTCTTCTAACATTTCATCTTACTGTTTTGTAAGTAGTTTTTTATATGGCTTTTTTCGACTACTGACCTAACTACAGATTTTCTCTGATTAATCTTTGTAGCCCAATTGCCCAATACATCAGAGATAATCCCTACTTCCTATTCATCCTTCAAGACTCAACCCAGGTCACCTCTTCCTTTCCTGACATCTCCCTCACTACCTACGCTTGACCTAAGGTGCCCCCCCACACATTGCTTTGTTACCACCTTACATGATGAGATCTGTGAAAGCAGGGGTTGAATATTTAGTTTTGCTTTTGTGTCCTCAGTGCCTAGCATAGTGTTGGGAATATAATAGTGATTCAACAAATATTTGATTGATAGACAGATAGAAGGGAAGAAGGTCTCAAAAATTCATTTTTTCCTAGAGTTCTGATCTGGAATTTGTGTAGACAGTTGGAATTCTAAAAGTAATTTTATAACTTTTCCCTCACATTCAAATTGTACATTCTTAGGCTTACAGCAAAGCCACTTTGCATACATCTAATATAATTATTGAACCAAAGTTTTCATCTTACAGTTTGTGTTTTGTTGTTGATTTTGTTATTTTATTTAACTCTAAACCTTCTAGATGCCTTTGGCATCTTCAGGTGCTATGCTCTTAGAAAAGCAGAAACGAAAGAATTAAAACAATCCATTAAATTCTTCCCATTCACCCTCCCAGTCTGGGTTGAAATCCCCATGTAGAACCTCTATTGAATATCTCCAGTAATGAGGAGTTTCACTAGAGCAGGAGTACTGACAGAATCTGGCAAAAATTATGTGAAGAAAAAAGTATAGGAAATCAGATACTGCAAAAGATAATTCTTTGTTGATATATTTCCTCATCTCTGGTGGAGTAAGTTAACGGGTGTGATTTTTTTTTTTTTTTAACTAAAGCAAATTCTATTTGCAATAAGAAAATTACAGGTCAACAGGAAGATATATGGAAATTTACTTTCATTCTTACAGTACAGTATACTGAAGAGTATGAAATGTCAGCATTTTTTAAAATTTTAAGTTCAGAGTCTGATTGAATAATGTAAACTTTTAAAATGCAGTTTATCTCCTTTATGATTAAACTTGAGCTTTGGAGAATTGCAATATATTTCTCCTCTTTTTGATGTATACCTTTTGTCTGTGTAACACATGGGTCTTATTTAAAAATCAAATGATACTTTCACTAATAATGGACAATCTGAAAAAGAAACGAACAATTCTATTTACAAGAAATCAAAAGAATAAAATACTTAATCACATTAACCAAGGAGGTGGAAGACTTGTACATTGAGAACTATAAAAACATTGCTGAGGGCTTCCCTGGTGGCTCAGTGGTTGAGAGTCTGCCTGCCAATGAGGGGACATGGGTTCGTGTCCTGGTCTAGGAAGATCCCACATGCCGCAGAGCGGCTGGGCCCCTGAGCCTGCGCGTCTGGAGCCTGTGCTCCGCAACGGGAGAGGCCACAACAGTAAGAGGCCCGCGTACCACAAAAAAAAAAAAAAAAAACATTGCTGAAAGGAATTAAAGAAGATGTAAATAAATGGAAAGACATCCTTTGTTCATGGATTGGAAGACTTAATATAGTTTAGATGTCAATACTACCCAAAGCAATCTACAGATTCAATGCAACCCCTATCAAAATTTCAATGACATTTTTGCAGAAATAGAAAAATTTGTTCTAAAATTCATATGGAATCTCAAGGATCCTTGAATAGCAAAGCTATCTGGAAAAGGGGGAACAAAGTTAGAGGACTCACACTTTCTGATTTCAAATTTCACTGCAAAGCTATAGTAATCAAAACAGTGTACTGTCTTTAGTGACATAAAGACAGACATATTAACCAAGGAAACAGAATGGAGAGCCCAGACATATGTGGTCCTTGCATATGTGGTCAAATGATTTTCAATAAGGATGCCAATTCTCTATTCAATGAGGAAAAGATAGACTTTTCAACAAATGGAGTTGGGAAAACTGGAAATTCACATGCAAAAGAATGAAGTTGAACCCTTACCTAACACCATATGCAAAAATTAACCCAAAATGCATCAAAGACCTAAAAGTAAGAGCTAAAACTATAAAACTCTTAGAAAAAGCTTCATGACATTGGATTTGACAGTGATTTCTTGGATATGACACCAATGGCACAGGCAACAAAGAAAACATAAACAAATTGAATTTCATCAAAATTAGAAACTTGTGCATCAGAGGACTCTATCAACAGAATAAAAAGACAATCAACAGAATGGGAGAAAAGAATTACAAATCAAATATCTGATAAAAGGGTTAATATTCAGACTATATAAAGAACTCCTAAAACTCAACAACAAAAAGCAAACAAACCAAATCAAAAATGGGCAGAGGACTTGAATAGAAATATCTCCAAAGAAGATAAATAAATGGCCAATAAGCATATGAAAAGATGTTCAACATTACGAATCATTAGGAAAATGCAAATCAAAACCACAATGAGGTACTACTTCATACCCATTAGAATGGCTATTATTAAAAACAAACAAACAAAAAATCGAAAACAAGTGTTGGCAAGGATGTGGAAAAATTGGAACCCTTGTGTGTTGCTGATGGAAATATAAAATGGCACGGCCACTGTGGAAAAGAGTGTGGCCATTCCTCAAAAAATTAAACATTTCATTCAGCAGTTCCACTTTTGGGTATATTCACAGAGGAATTTAAAGCAGGGAGTTGAACAGATATTTAGGCACCATTTTCATGGCAGCATTATTCACAGTAGCCAAAAGGTAGAAGCATCCCACGGGTCCATCAACAGAGGAATGGATAACTAAAATGTGTGTGTATATGCAGTGGAATATTACTCAGCCTTAAAAAAGAATGAAATTCTGATACATTCTACAACATGGATAAACCTTGAAGACATTGTGTTAAGTGAAATAAGCCAGCACAAAATGACAAATATTGTATGATTCCACTTAAATGAGGTATCTAGAAAGTAGAACAGTGGAACAGCCCCCAGCAGGGGGTTGGGGGAGTGAGGCAGTGGGGGGTTCTTGTTGGTTGTGGGAAGATGAAAGAGTGCTGGCGTTGGATGGTGGTGATGGTTGCACAACAGTGTCAATGTACTTAATGCCCCTGAACTGCACACTTAAAGATGGTTAAAGTAGTAAATGTTGTATTATGTATATTTTACCACAATTTAAAACTAAAAACAAGAACAAAGGAGGGATTTGGGGAAAATGCAGAGTGGCTACTAATGAGTATTTGGTTTCTTTTGGGGATGATGAAAATATTCTAAAATTGATTGTGGTGATGGTTGCACAATTCTGTTAATATACTAAATACCACTGAATTATACACTTTAAATGAGTGAATTGTGTGGTATATGAATTATATCTCAATAAAGCTGTTATAAAATTTCTTTTAATTAAATGGTAAAGCTTGTAACAAACTGTATAGTCCCCTACTTCACCCTTCCTACCCACATCCAAGGGAGAGCTTTCAACAAGTTGAGCTAATTTTTCTGGTATTTGCCTCCATGTTTCTAAATAACATGTTTATGTTACTATTTCTTAATTTACCTATTTTACACTTTACCTGTTGACTCTCTTTCTGTTGAACGCTGTTGAAACCTCTCTTCCTTACGCTTTTCATTTCCTCATAATATTGTTACATCTTAAATCAGATATATTGTTTGATGCTGAGCCACGTGCTACTGTTTTACATTTCTTTTTTTCTCTTTGTTTTTGCAGGGTTAGTGATTGTCTTGCTTCTTCATTAGCTTTTAATGGGCCTAATGCTGATTTTCCCATATATTTCAATCAGTATCTTTCAACCCTATGTATAAGCTATCTAAAAAACACAGTTGTTAAACCTCTATCAGTTCTACATTTTTTCCCCTTGGAAACTGGCCTTGGTAGTCTAGACAGCTTGCTTTGTAGGCCTGGTACACAGCTGTCCTTGGGAATTCCTTCTGTGTTGAAACCTTTTTCTTGAATCCTACTTACTTCTTTTACTTGAGTTCCTCCCTCATTGTAGTAAGGTATGTCCTCCAATAATTTCAAGACCCTAACTGTCTGAAATGTTTTTAGTTAACCCTTAGTCTTGATAGTTTGGTTAGATTTAGAATTCTAGATTGAAAAATCACTTTCCTTTAAAAATCTGAGGACATTGCTCTAATGTCTTCTAGCATGCAGCTTTGCTGTTGAGAAGTCCAGTGACATTCTGATTCCCATTCCTTTGTATGAGATCTGTTCCCCCCACCCCAACCCTCCAGAAGTTCTTAAGGTCTTTTTTTTTTTTTTTCCAATTTCTGTTCTGAAATTTCATGAATGCTGTGTCTTGGTGTGGGTGTTTCTTGTTGTTGCTGTCATTGAAGTGGGCATTTCATTTCAGTGGATCCTTTCAGTCAAGAGATTCATGTCCTTAAGTAATGGGAAACTTTCTCAAATCTTTCTTTTTATAATTCCCTACTATCCATTGTCTGTTCCCATTTCTAGAACTTCTGTTTTTTTTGGATGCTAGACCCTTGTAGAGTGATCCTCTAACTTTCTTTTCTTTCTTAGCTTTCAGTTTTGTCTGTTTAATCTGTTTTCTAGAAATTTCCTTGACTTTATCATCAAATCTACTGCATTTTTACTTCATCTGCCATGCTTTAAATTCTAAGAGCTCTTTTTAAGTTGTCAGTTGTTGCTATTTTTATAACATCCTATTCATAGGTTGAATACAGTGCTTGCTAATCTCTCTCAGGATATTAATGCCAGTGTTTTTGAAGTTTCTTCTGCTCCCAGTATGGTTGCTGTGTACTCAAAATTCCTTGAAATGTCTGAGGATTTGGTGCTTCATGTTATATTTTAAGAATGAAATACCTGCTAGCTAGTTGGAAATTCTGGATGCATGACCCCCATGTGTCACTAGTGATTGCCATTTTAGGGTGACCCCTGATGAACCAGTTTATTTCCTAGAAGCCCCTCAATCGTCAGTCTTCATAGAGATTGTTTCTCCAGGGAAGAATCTTTGATTTCCTTGCCTTTAGAAGTGGGCAACTTGAAGGAGAGTCCGTGAGGGCCTGCATTGTGGAAACAGAATTGGGGGTGGGGTGGGCAGGATGATCTCACTGTGGTCAAGTATGTTCACTTTCCTTCACACTGTCTATGTCGCTGTAAGTCCTAACCCTTTCTGGTTTAGTTTCTCCAGAAAATAAATTTCTTTTATTCATTTTGAGAGGGAAAGGAGATAAACTTGCATCAAGCTGTGTTATTTTCCTAAAAGCTGATTTGTGTCTTAAATTGTTTTCACTAATGCTACTTACAAATTATTTCTTATCTATTAATTGCATTAAAGTGACACAATGTTTATCCTTTGTTAAACATATCAAAAAGATAAAGGAACTTTTGAAATTTGAAATTGAAAGAATATCATTTTATACAACAAGAAAGGCATATTTCATTTTTTATCTAGTGAGTGCTTATTTAATTCTTTAAAACCTCCCAAAATAAAAGATATTAACTTATATCAAAAATGAAATTGTTACTTTAAAATCATCCTAGTGATTTAAATGTAGTCTTTCTAGTTTTATCCATGTGACATAAAAATAAAAGAAAGAATACTTTTTAACATGTGACTGTTCATCCGTTTGGAAAATATGATTTTATTTGTTAAGCTTTTGAAAGTAAAGGCTTTTTGCTTTGTCAAAATGTTCATTGATTATATAGAGGGGAAATAATTTGATTCCACTTAGTAGGTTATTTTTAAATCGAGTTTTTTGTGGCTATTTTTTCTTTTCCAGAAAAACAATTCTAGACATTTTATAGTTCATTTAAAAATTTGTTAAATAAACTTTT